>NW_020455688.1:107790-402090 GCF_003342845.1 Nothoprocta perdicaria
AAGGAAGGAAGGAAGGAAGGAAGGAAGGAAGGAAGGAAGGAAGGAAGGAAGGAAGGAAGGAAGGAAGGAAGGAAGGAAGGAAGGAAGGAAGGAAGAAGGGACCTCTAGAGATCAGCTAGTCCAGCCCCTAAAGAGTGTGACACAGGGTCACATCCAGGCAGGTTTTGAAGATCTCCAGAGAAGGGGAAGGTATCTGATCGATATGTATAGTTCCCGAGGGGAGAATGTAGGGAGGATGGGGTCAAACTCTTCTTGGTGATGGCCAGGGATAGGACAAGGGGCAATGGATACAAGTTGAAACACAGAAGTTCCATGTCCATGTGAGGAAGAACTTCTTTCCTGCGAGAGTGACAGAGCCCTGGAACAGGCTACCCAGAAAGGTTTTAGAGTCCTCTGGAGATCTTCCAAATCTGTCTAGATGCCACCCTCTGGCCTGTGCTTTAAGCATGTGCTGGAGCAGGAGCGTTGGACTAGCTGATCTCTAGAGGTCTCTTCCAATCTTAACCATTCTGTGATTCTGTGACATTGACAAAAGCTTTCACTTCAAGTTTCACTAACCGGCAAAATTCTTTTACCTACAGATAACTGCATGAAGGTTTGGAGATCTTTTCTGGTTCAGAAAGGGTAAACAGACAAATCCCTGCAATGATGGACACTGGGAACACTGAAAAAAATAATACAAGTGGCAGGAGAGTATGGGCCCAAGACTACAACTTTAGAGAGAAGAGAAAAAAAATATACAAAGAAGTACAAACAGATACAAAAAACATTGTAGGAACAAAAGAAATCAACCGGAAGATCACAAATTGTAAATGTTTCTTAAGCTTCATGGCAACTGGAGTTCTTTCTGAAAGCAAAGCTGCATGTAAAGACAGAAACAAGAGCAAATGGAATTCCTTAATCAACAGACCTGTAAGGATTTATTCGATAATGAGATATCTGGACAGGTAGTAAGCTATAATGAAGGTGGTTAGAATAGTGCACATGACCTTCTGAACCAAGGCAGAATCGTAGAGAATTCAAAAATCATCACAATATCCTATTACTATTGGAGTAAATCTGATTGTTAGAGTTTAATGTAAAGAAGCAATAAAATTTGAATGCACAGAAGTCCCTAGAAATAATGCAAAGCAGTAGCCAAAGTCTAATAAAACAAAAAGAGAGTACTTTTTAATAATCTGAGGCAGTGCCTAGTAAATGTTGAATGTTCTTTAAGCTAACGAAGAACACAGAATGGTACCATTCCTGCTAAGAAGAGTCAAATCAAGTAAATAAATTTACACTAGCTCCAAATTATATATTGGTATCATATATGGTGAATGATGAGCACTGAAGCTGATCTTCACCGTGGAGTCTCAATGATAATTTAAAGGTTTTTTTTTGTGTTTTGTTTTGTTTTTGTTTTTTTCTTTTGTAATGTAAATGTTAGAAAGAAAATACATTTTGAATCTCACTTAAGATCATTTCCCAAGAGCAGCAAAAAGAGCAGCTCACTGAAAGGAGATGGGACCTCAGGTTTGAGGTTTTACTTCTTAGAATGTCTCTGTTTCTTAACCAATTGTGTTCTCACACAAAAACAAAGAGAACATTTTTCATAGGACAGAGTGTGAATCCATACTGTAATAAATTTCATTTAAAACAATTTTAAGAGTTATTTAATGCCATACTTTCTTTCCTCACCTGATTTTTGGGCTGTATAGTAACAGCAAGAAAATATAATTTACTAACTTTGTGAAAAGCATTGAATCAATGCCAAGATAAAAAAAAGAGCCACATAGCACCAAAAAAAAAGGCAGTGCATGCAAACTCATTGAAGCTTACCTGCATACAGATTTCACAATCAACCACATAAAGCAATAAAAGCAAATAGCTAAAAGATGAAAGAAGGGGACAGGAACATGTCTGTGCATACAGTTGATTAGAAACATCATCCAGGGATGATGTTTTAAAAAAAAAAAAAAAAAAAAAGGAAATATTTTGCCTCAAAATTTAAAACAGCTCCCTATAATATTCTTTTGATTGAAATGAAGAAATTTGCCTTTAAATATAGGGCACTGAAATGAAGGTGGGTTTATCCTTTTCAATAAGAGTTAAAGATTAAAGATACATACCAACATTATAAGTCTTTCTGAATCATAGGCATTGTATGGTATCCTGATAATGATTTCTGGTATGCTGGTGAGAAAGAAAACATTCTGTATAATTTATTCAGAAAGAAAAGTGAGGTATTCTTTTTCTTAGTACATAGTGACAGAAGAAGTTATATGCTTTCTAATGTCCAGCTGTAAAAAGTAAATGCTATCACAGTATCTTTGTCAAATAAAAAGAGAACATATAATTACATGAGACCATGAGAGACTAGTTACCCCACTGCACCTCCATGTCTATTAGTTCTTTTCTAGTCTTTTTTTTTTTTTTTTTTTTTTTTTGCCAGCATTGAAGTGGAGAACAATTCTTTATCTGCTGCATTACTTCCTTCTTATTTAGAAGCATTATATTGTCATGTTCATTTACATTGCTCTGCTCATAGTGTCTGTCTTCCTTTAAATTAAAACACTTCAACCTTGTGTTCTGTGAAAGGAATAAAACTTTAATATTGGTCATCGATACTGATGACCATAACCATACAGTTCTTGTAAAATCTTTCTAGTGTGTACACTTCTATTTAAAGTGCGATCACTAGGGCTGTCAGAATTACTTAAACTAAAATGTTGTTACTTTTTAAATGTATAAATATTTAATATAAATATTAATTACTACTTATTAATAAATAATAATTGATACATAAATAATTACTATAAAACAGCTTTTGAGACAGAACAGTAGCTCATACTCAAAAAAAATGAACAGAGTTCTATTTAGTATTTTTTGCTCTCATTTCCCAAGGTATGTAGAAGAGGAAACTTTGGTGATGTCAGTCATACATACTAACATACATACATAACATAGCTTAGGAGTCAAATTGTTTTTTCATGATTCAAAAATAAAAATAGTTGCATATTTCCTAATATGTAGGGTTTAGTTAGTACAAATCAATATTGCAAAGTCAATTTTTAAAAAATGGAAGCTAAATATTTTGATTTAGGGAATATCCCAAACTATGACTTTGCATATTAGAACCTAAAAAGACAAAAAAAAAATTTAGTCATTTGCTAGTAGGAATTTACAAGTATTCCAAAATTTTACAAAAATTTTAGCCTAAAATTGCCCTCTTGATGAAATTTCAATAGTTATTTTGGGATACCAATGTTACAAACTTTCCATTAATCATGATTGCTTCTTGAGAGAGGAGCGGGAGTTGGGATAGAGTGAGAATAAAAAGACTATGAGATCTGGGTGGACTTGGAGTATAACGGACTAGGAGCATCCTGTGGGCAGGAGGGTACAGCAGCAGCATGGGCCTTGTGATTCAAAGAGTTTCCAGAACTGTCCATGGTATATGTACATCAGGATACAAATTTTTCCATGCTCCTTTAGAGATAAGACTCAAAAGACTGGATCAGTTCCCTTCAGAAAAAGAAAGAATCTCTTCTGCAGATATAGAGTTCCTCTGGATTTCTTTACATTCATAAAACTGGATTTTTACACTCATAAAACTGGATTTCTTTACACTCATAGAAGATAAGGTATTTTAAGTGCCAAAGAAGGTGTATAGAACGGATCAGAGGATGTAAGGGGAACACATTCATTTATTCTCTTCATAATCACTGTGGAGAAAGCACTGGCCCAGTTCTAGTGTTTATTTATAGCTGTCTAAGGTTACATGAGCTGTATTTCACCAAAAGAGACTAAAGATAAACAATCAATCCAGCACATAAGTGCCTTTCTGAATTAGTTCATCTGTAATTCTTCACCAGTAAGGGTGGATCAGGGAAGTGAAGTGGCTTTGAAGAAATATGGTGATAATTTTGGTGGTGAAAAGATGTTGGGAGTGTGTGAACACACCCCTGTAATACTCTAAATGAGTTGTGCAGCTTTTAATCTGTGTAGAGACTGGTCTGGCTTGCTATCATCTTGCTGTCTCTGCCATTTATAATTTTCTTCATTGCACAAGCTCAAAAAATCTCTTTGCTTAAGAAGGAGGAAAGAAAACAACTATTGGACTCAAACTTCAAAACATAATGAAAAGTCATCCAAATTTCTGAAGGAAATAGACAATACATGATAATTTCACATTCCAGTGAATGTAGGCTTTCTTGTTCACCAAGATACATTTTAATGCATTCCTGGCTACATTTCAGAAGACAGAGTGCTTCTGGAACAATCAGTCTGGATGTCTACCACAACAAATGTCTGTGCAGGTATTGTCAAATTTTCAGATAAATCTAGCTAGTATTCACAGTGCTGGAATGAGAAAAAGGAATGTATTTTTCTTACAATGGCTTTCAGAAAGAGTCCCACCTACTATTTAAATAGAACCAGCTTTATGAACAATAAATAGAGGTTAACACGATCTTTCCTGCAAAATATCTTTTTTTTCCCTTCTACTCACTCTTGCAATACCAAAAATTATAAAGTACATTGACCCTGTGAGAAAAAAAGGCAGGAATATAAGTTTTCCCTAAAATTTGAAGTAAAGTCTTAGGTTGAGGCAAAATAGTCCAGTATATGTTTTAAAATTAGAGACATTAATGTTAATGCTCATGAGATGGGTATAGTTTCTCTCTTTCAAAAAATAATATGATAATTTGAAAGTAGTGATGGCAAAATATTTCTAAAATTTGAGCAGAAGTAATAAGACATGTATCACAGAAGAAAATGTTCTTCCTTAGTTATATAGGAATATATATATATTATACCCAAACTTGCAATGATATCGTGACCTGATATGCTGCAGGGAGTTTTCATTGAGAGACATATTTATTCCCATTAAAAAAAAAAAAAAGAAAATTATAGATTCCAATACAGTTAAATAATGTTTTGTCAGGAGAGTCATTTCTTACCAAAGACAGAGTGAAAGGAGATCAACTAATTTTGAACAAATAGATTAATCTATTAATAGATAAATAGATTAAAATAGATTTTGAACAAATAAATTTATCTTTCTTGCTGCTTGTCTAGCTGTAAGAGGCTAGAGACAACATATTTACAAATTTTGAACTATTAATATTGTTAATTAAGTTTAAATGTTAACTAATTGTCTCTTCATTTGGCTTTCCTTAGCATCAAATCCACATTAACAATAGTTGATAAGAAGAACATTTGTCATGTAGTAAATTATCATCCATTTTATAATAGTCTGTCTTTTTCATGACATTTTCACCATATCAGAAATCATGTGGCTTGTACCTGTTGGTCATAGCATTTATATCATAAATGGAAAAAGCTCTGAGGTTTAATCAAATCATTACCACTTAGCAAGGGGCTCTTAAAGTAGATCAAGTTTGACATTAATAAAGGTTTGAAAGTTCATAAAGTTTCCATAAGGAAAACTACTTTCACGACATATTTAACCTTTTGGCAAGGCTGAATATTTTATCCCCCAGCCTTTTAAAGAGTCTTTGCTGAACATGAAAATACTACATCATTCTATCTCTATTTCCAAAATTTTGGATGGTTTGACCCTTAAGAATCCCCTGGAGCTGCAAAAAGAATTCTTGTCTATTACATTTAGAGCCAATTATCTCCTTCACCCTCATTTCATTAACTAGTCTACCATATTGACATTATGTTGTTTCAGGTTAAAGAAGTATTCATAAATTAATACTGAGATTTCCTTTTGTCTGTTCTTATCTCTGTAATGAGATGTTTCCATCTCTCAAAGTATACATAGGGTTTTACTGAAAGACTTCAGCTCTTCATAAAGTCATTATGAAACAAACAAACAAAAAATCTAGGATATTTGCTTATTGTATTATATAGCTATAGTGTCAGATAGCAACAGATTTAGCAGGAATGGCAAAAACTCCTCAAGGCAGGGTCATCTATGTGCCAGTCCTGCCAAATGATCTATGCTGAAGATACAAATGAAATTCCATACCTTTTCTGAGCAATATATTTCAATGCTTTTCCTCCTTATCCTTAGAAGGATTTTTCCTTTAATGTCTAAGTCAGTCTTTCTTGCCACAGCTTAATACACATTCTGCCTTGCCCTATTCACAAGGAGGAAAGACACTTGCTCTTTTTAGCAAAGCTCAACAACCCTGTGGACATTTACCATTTTCCTTCTCTATTCTTGCTGTAAGATAAATAATCTCACTTATTTTATGGCTTTTTTTTCTGGACTCTTATCATTCTCTTTATTCCCCTCTATAAATGTTGGCAATTGGTCAGCTTTTTTCAAGTGCAACATACCAATTTTTTTTTTAATCATATTTCCCTGTAACTCCCAGATCTCTTTTTTGAAACGTATTTGTAGTCTACTGTTAGCTTACAGGGTTCATATCACAGATTATTTTTGCTTAAATGCTTTACATTGTATTTCATCTAATTTTTAGACCATTTCTCCAATTTGTCTCCAATTGTTTTGAATTTTATTCCCACCTCCATCCTTGTAATGTCTCTCGTCTTTGTGACATCTACAAATTTAATAAGCATATTTTCCATTTCAATTCAATTTCAGTTCAATTTGCTAATAAAAATATGGAACAGAACTAGACGCTTGACAGAACCCACTTGACCCTTTGTTCTTTTTTGACGTTTTGAAATATTGCCCAGGATTTTTGGGTACTGCTAGCACAGCTGTTTAAACTACTCATTAGGTTTCATTTAAACCCCAATTCTGTAGTTTGTGTGTAAGAATGTCACAAAAGACAATTTCAAATGCCCTATTAAATTCAACACACAACATCTACTACTTTGCTCACAGCTCCTACAGTTCTGTCACAGAAGGAAATTAAGGTTGCTTTCACATAATTTGCTCTTTACAAATCAGCATTGTGCATTATTTATTTCCTTGCTATCTGCTTGGTGCTTAGAAATATATTTATTTGGTTGAAAAAATCCAGAAATTAAGATAAGCAAAATCTTCTACAATGCTGGGAGTTTTCTCATTTCTTACAGACAGTCACTTTTTTTACCTTCCTTTTTCAGGTCTTCCAACAATTTATATACACTACACAATTTCACAAAGTGTCCCTTGAAGGCATAAGCAGCTGCCTTTTGGCACATTGCACAGATATATGTGCTAGGTATGGCTATACCTTCTCTTCCACCTACAGTCATACACAATTTTGTGCTCTGCTTTTTGTCATTGGTACCCTGACAGACTCTCACCTGCTTATGTTATGTCAGCCAAGCTGTTCAAGTGATTATTCTCCACTTTATTTCAGACAAAATAAGCCACGATAGATTATTTTGGTCTCCAGCTGAAATGATATAAGATAACCTGGCTCACTTTCACTAAAACGAGTTTGAAAGCACTCAGAAAGCACTTGTATCATGATTTGAAGGAGACAATGATTAGCAGCTGGGAACAGGATAGGGTTCATTACCTCTGCAAGCTGCACAGCTGGAGAAAAAAGAAGGCATGTACTCTTCTAGCTAAGAAAAACTAGCATTGCAAAAGACATTAGCATTGAGCACTGGACTTTTTCATGTTTTTGTTTTCCAAAATATTTTGTAGTCATCTAATGCACTCACTTTATTTTTTCCTGCTGCTTCTAGCTAATCAGCTATGGGAAAACATAGGAAAACATGGGAAATTTCAGAGCTTTATCCCCTACTGTATAATGTTATATTTCTCCTGTGTCTGCATCTCCAGTCTTTGAGTTTATTCAGTTGTTTTTATATTATAATACTACACCTGCCATCCTGAATTCTTTTCCTGAACTTGATGTCATATACAAATGTTATTAATACATTGTTATGATTTTGTAGGGATATTAATAAAGCATTAAATACAGTTTATCCTGAGACTAGTCCTTAAGGAATGTCACTAAAATGGCAGGCCTGCAAACTGACTAATTTTCTTTCAGAGCAATCCACCAAAATCTCCCCTTTAATTGCTAATTTACCCACCTTGCACTTGGTTTACTAATACTATTTACTCCAACTTTACTCATACCTTATTGTAAATGCACACAGCTCAAAGAGGTGTCTTTTAGAAATAGAGAACACTTTTTTGCTGTTCATGTGGGACCCTCTGATGAGCTTGAGACTGCTGAAGGCCACAAACTGAGTTACATCTCTTTCTCTCTCTGGTAAAGGCAAAGTGTCAGCTGCAGCAGAAGCTGTCTTGAAGTGACTTCCCCAACAGCCTCATTTATTGTTAAACCCTATTTCTCCTGACATTAATTGCAGGACTTTCATAAAATTTCACTGGGAGAAGAATGAGAACATTGAACAGGCAAAATAATTTCCCACAAACTGAATCTTTGTGCAGGAACAGGTCTAGCTCAATTTGTCAGGCAGCTACTGGAGACATTTGTGTAAGCTTCAAAGTAAACAAATATTAAAAAAAAAAATGAGACAGGACTGGTTTTTGCAAAGAAGCAATAGAATCACTGAAATCTGAACCATCTGAATGAGAAATCAGAAAATGGACATTATAGACTGCAGTCTGTGATGTGTGTTGAATTGCCCCTTTATTACCATTTCTAATTTCTTGGACCAATCCTCAGAATTGACATTCAGTGGTGACAGGGGCAGAGAGTTACATACTATTTAAACCTTTTCTTTGTTTCATTGTAAATCTATTTTTTTTAACAGAGAATTGTGTTTTAGGAAACAGCTTTCAATGATTGTAAAGCAGCAATACTTTCAAAAATCTATTCATATCCGCTTCGTATTCAGCTGTTGGTTTCTATTCTCCAAGGACTTTTACTGCAATGAGCGAAATACTGTAGGGAGGCACATGAAAAACTTTTATATGTTGTGTGGTAAAGTCATTTCTAGTTTTGAAATAAAGATGACATTTACAATTGTGAGATGGGTCTTCACAGCCCAGTGTGAATGGAGGTAGAGCCCCCCAGTGAAGAGTCAGTTACATAGTACTTCTTACCAAGAAATATTGAGAATTAATGGGTGCAAATTTACCCAAAATAGAAATATAAGCACAAGAAAAGCTTATCAAATATGAGACTGAATAATATATTTGGGAAACAGAATCTATAAACAGAAAAATTATGGTGTTCCAGTTCCAAAAACACCATTAAAATTTTGGCTTGGATTATGATATAATTAGTCACTTCCTTGAAAATAAAGTTCTTACACTATAATACACCTTAACAGATAGCACATTCATTCTAACAGTTTCTTATATTCATACACATTTGTCAGACCTAATAAAGATAACTTAGATTAGAAATATAAACTAAGTTTCAAGAACTGAAGCTAAGCCAATTTTATTGGCATTGAGAGTAAATATTTTCATTGGGTTTGATTCCTGCTTTCAAACTGTATGGTATCTGGGTTAATGTTCTGTTAGGAGACATGTTTTCCTTAATAATGGCAAGACCAACAGACCATGGCAGGCAGTAGCACAGAAAGAGCCATTGTTTCTGCTTGTGACATATTTTTCTCTTTGGCACAAGAGTCAGATTTTCTTAGGATAAAGTTAATTGCTAGCAATGGGTACCCTCAGAAGTGTTGTGCCAAGAAATTAGCTGCATGTATCATTAATGAAGCTACTGTTTCTGCATCACTGTTCATAGAAAATATTCATGTAAATAAGGCAATAAACCCAGGAGATTTTATAAAGGAAATATGTTGAAGTGCTTTTCTCCAGAAGTAAAAAGCAATAAGAATATTGTTGCACTTCCTAACATTTTTTCCTGATTTTCGGAGATTTTGCATATTTCTCTATATCTTAATCTGTGGAAGTATATGTTTCAGGTTGTGTATAGGTACTGAGTTGGACATGGAAAGTTTCAACAGAAATAGTTCTGCCAGATCTGAGGGTAAGATCAGGAAAAACAAATACGTTTTTGAACATTAACTTTCTGGTTGTAAGATCATTTATTCTCTTTGAGAATCTAACAGCCCCATAACAGGATAAAGTGTCTAGATTTTTCACTATGAATATGAAAAACAACTCACAGTTAGCCAAGTTATGAGCCAATTTAGATACACCACAGAAGTTGGTAAAAAGTTTGGCAGCAGAAGTTGAACATATCCTGAACATACCCCAGCTCTTGCTGATGGATATACATGGCTATGCTGTGCAGAAAAGGACCTTCCTAGAATAAAAATAGGCCACTATGTAAAGAAAGTCAAAGAAATGTTCTCTCTTTCACTTTCAGTAACTGCAGACATATCACTCCTGCCACTTCTCTCACTTTTAACAGCCAGCCTACCTGTTCTCAGGGTTAAATCTGTTGAATACCAGCTTGGTGGTAAAAATGAATTTTCTACATGCAAGGCAAACCAGTTGATGTTCTTCAGCTAGTATCAGCTTTTGTGGAGCAGAGATACTCCAAATCAGTTCTGGTGCTTTAAATGAATAAATTTCTAACCCAAAAGCATTCAAAACTCACCTGTGAGTTCTTTTTCAAATTCCTCAGGGTTTTGCACAATTGGTGCTCATGAATGTATCTGACATTGACCACAAACGTGATCTGTAAAAACAATATTAAGACATACAAAGTAAAAGGCACAGAGACAGTTTCTTGTTTTTTAAGTGATTCACTTTTCCCTTTTGAAGAGGCACACCAAAATTTGTTTTCAGTCAACATCATTCCTGAAGAAAGACAGAAGTTGACAGGAGGTACACACGGCCACAAACTGAAGCACCAAAAGTTCCACAGGAACTTAAGAAAAAAATTTCTTGACAGTGAGGGTGACAGAGCCCTGGCATAGGCTGCCCGGAGAGGTTGTGGAGCCTCCTTCTCTGGAGATATTCCAAATCCACTTGGATGCAGCTCTGTGCCACATGCTCTAGGCGACCCTGCGTGTGCAAAAGACTAGATGATCTCTAAAGGTCCTTTTCAACCTTAAGGATTCTATGATTCTGTGATTTGCATCAGGTCCTTACATGGTGCTGGTGTTCATCCAGAGCTTGCACCAGGATCCAGGCGCTCTCATGAGCTCCATAGGATATACGTAGCCTGAGATAGCAGGGAACTAAATTCAATAATCTCAAAAGCCTCTCCCGTTCTTATGATAGCAATCTAGGCACAAGCACTTTAATCCACAGAGCAATAAGAAACTCTTCGCAGTAGCAAAACACTTGAGTCTGATTTTGGATATGAGGAACACAGACTAATCAGCTACTTTACAACAAAGAACATCTACACAAGATTGAGTTTTGTAGTCAGCTTTGCAGGGACAAACTGAGTACATTCTTCTTCTGAACTGCTGTGGTGTACTTTTATGATAAGCTGTAAAATCAGACCCATGATAGTTAGTAAATTAATCTTAGGTATTTGTATTTGATATTTTTCTTGCATTGAAACTGCTGCCTAAGAGAAGCTGCTGCGGCAAACACATATATAGTTATTTCAAAGTATGTGATTTCAAAGAAAATATTTTGCTTTGCATCCATGGAGATACACCATAAAAATTTTATTTTAACATTCTAGTTTTCTTCATTTGGCCTATGGGGAATTAATTGAAACAAGCAGTTGCCAAGGAAGCACTGTTGACTTTTCTTAGAGAAATATGTATGTTCCACTGTATACATCTGAACTAACAATTATTATATGTTATTAGCTCAATGATGGTAATAAGCTTGGTGCTTTACCATTTATATTTTGCTGTAGTTGAGCTTGGAATAAACATCAGACAAGTTATCAGAAAAGAAAAAAAACTTGTTCTTTTCCTGGAATATACCCCAAAATTAATTTTACCATGAAACACAATTGATTTACAATTGGAACAGGAAACCAGATAAGCTTCTGAAAGATCCTATCTCACTGCCTTTCCATGCTAGTACATATGCTTTCTATCCATGCAATCACAACAAAATCAAGCAAACAACTTGCTTTTGCAAGTAGTGGTATTTCTTGCCTTTGAAAGTTGAGGTCTGTCAGAATGCACTATAAAATGGCACATGAAGACAAAGCTAAAGCTTTTGAGTTATTTTTATTCTCATCATGTATCCAGAGAATCCCCATTCATAATCAGAACGGAGCGTAAAATATATTATCGTCCCTGAGTAAAGTGAAGGGTAAATGAGACCACACTTCACAGATGCCCATCTCTTTTCATTTGTTACAGCAAATGTTGCAGTCCCAAGTCCATCAAGCCAAGATAAGGAACAGCACGAAGAGAATTCATGATTACAGAAATCTATCTGCCACAGAACTGAGATACTTCAATGTTAAAATAGCTATTCATATCATGAAGTTTCAGTAAATTCAAAGTGGCATTTGAATGTTGAAAATCCATCTTTTTTGTCTACTCTGAACATACATATTTGCACACTTACAGACAATCTTATGGTTGAATAAAAAATACCTTGACTCTTAATGTATTTCATATTTAACAATTGTAGAGTAAAAAAAGCAACGAAAAATTCCTGAGATGATAACCGCTCAGTTTCCACTCTTGCACTGAATCCTGGTACACAACCATAGTCATTTGATTTTATCCTGTGGTTTCAAGAATCCTGCAGTCCCAGCCTCAACAGCATAACTCAGCATCGGAGCAAACAGCCCTTGATTCCAGCAGTTGACCTGTAACCCATGTGTTTGGGCAATCTCTTGGAAGTTTGTCCCTCTAAAGACAGCACTAAAACCCAGATTGCCTGTTTCCTAATGGCAGGCTTCTACTGTTAAGTCTTTTTAAAAGGACAAAACTCTCCACCCTTTTAGATGAATCTAAAGAAGTCTGAGTTAGTCCTGAAAAATGCAGAGTATGCCTGGAGGACAGGCAGGGAGCCCTGGTCTTGGTACCCCTATTTCAATACATTATTCATGTCTAGATGAGTTTAGACTTGAGCTATACAAGTTTAAATATTACAGGAATTTTTTGCCTAAAGTATTTGCCTTTTGGTTGTCCCCACTCTCCCAGCAGGTCAGGTGGACTTCCCCAGATTGCTCCCATGAACAAAATCCCATGATTGCTTTCAGTTTCCCTAACTTGGTGCTTTTTGCTTTTGAAAACTGTGGCACTGTATGGTTAGCAGACATTTAGATCTGCTAAAAGAGAAGTAAGGAAAATGTGGTCTATCTGCTGACATTAGATGCCTGTGTACAACCCTGAAAAGTATATGCTGGTGAAACCAGGATTCACAGTCAGCTTTATTCTCATGCTCTGCTGCCACCACCCTGTCTCTACTGTCTCTATACAGACAGCTGAAGTAGGCACTTGTCAGTCCTGTGTGAATCCTTGTGTTTAAACAGCTTTTCCATCAGGCTGAGACTCTGCCTAATCTTTTACAGAAAAGTGCCAGTGGTTTGGAATGCTTCCTCCAGAGCTGGACTTCACTTGGAGCACCAGCCTTCATTTCCTTTCCCTGTTTTCTTATTTGCCCTTTCCCTGAGAACTGCCACATTAATTAATCATATTTCCAATATACTTCATGATCAATATGCAACCAGTGACACAGTACCTGAACCAATTCAATGACTTGGAACCAGGTACTCTGATTTTAAAATGGTACATAGTTGAATCAGTCCTTCACTGTCACATCATAACAATATGACAATCACACTGGTGACCATCAGGATGACCCAGTGCTTGAACAGAAGTCCTAATGACACTCTCATGAAGGATCATTTAATTAGAGATACAGCCACATTTAGCCAGTTCAGGGCAGACTCCAGGAATATTTTTGGATTACTCGTCAATGCCACAAGGCAGAGTGTGAAGAGTTATTAACTTTTGTTCATCAGCTTCTGGGTAGTCAGCTTCTTTCCATGTTGCAGGCAAAGTCCTGACCTCCTCTTTAGTGCTTTCAGCAATCCTCAGCTGGACAATATTTACTGATGTACATTTATGTGAAGATTTCAATGCCTAGGAAATTCCAGCTAGTACCAAATACAGTGTTGTATCTCATAGCAACAGACGCTGTCCTGAAAATATCAAGCTCATTCTCTGCTGGCTTCCTACAGATCACAGAATTTCTGTGAATCTTTACGACAAAGTTTGTAGAGAGACTAGCATACAGTGAAACAGGTAAACCCACATGGTAGAGCTCATCACTCAGCAGACACTCCAGGTCTGGTACTAAAGCAGTGTGATTGTATTCATGCAGCATAGCATCTGGATGAATTAGCCCTTACCTTCCACATCACACCTCTTCCATTCATTCAGCTTTACTGCTTTCTGTACAGAAGCAGCAACAGCAATAGCAAGTGAAGTCCCCACAGAAATACAAATACTTTTCCAGTGGCTATATCTGCTTTAGTAACTTACGCTAAATGGAGCCTGCAACAAGCGCCAAATTGTCAGATTTGGTCAGTCATGAAAACATGTTTGGTGCTAATTCTATGAAATACCTAATTAAGTTTAAGGCCTTGGCTCTACAGAGTGCTTTATAGCTTATATCCATGATATCTGGAGAATAAAAACCTACAGTTCAGGAATGAAAAGCATTATTGACAAATCTGTTTTTTCAGCATAATAGAAGTTTCTGCAACAACAATAAAACTCATCTACATGGATCACATGCATTTCTTAGGAGTTGACCCAAGAATGAATTCCCTACCCCTCTCTACCCTCTAAACTCCACTCTCCAGAAAAATATGCCATCATGAATCTTATCTTTTTCTGCCCTCAGTGCAGTTCATTTCTTTGACCTTGCCCTCTCTAAAAGATACATCATAAGGTGTATATTTTTAGAAAAGAAAGAAAGCATAAAACTAGAAAAGAAAGTAAGAGTTCCTACTTTGTACAGATACACATCCTGTTCTCCCTGAAGAGGAAAGGACAACAGACATAGTACTGGAAGCTATTAAAGCATTTTAAGATAAATAAATAAGTTTAAGGATTTATGTATTATGGTATTCCATAATAGATATTAGTTATGGAATAGAATGGATGGGATAACACGGGATGGGATGGGATAGGACAGGACAGAGGAAAGACTTTGACCTACTTGCATATTCTTTATGCTGCTTTATGCAGTTTTGTATGTGCCAAATATGATGTTTATTCACAACAGTTCAATTTTGCACTGTTTTCAAGTGTGTGACTTATTTATCATTTAAGGATATTTTTAAATACATGCTTTCTAAATAAAGATATTCTGTAGCTTAAATTTCCATGAAAGTTTATAATAAACCACAACCAGTCTTCAGTCCACTGACAGTTTGACAACTGTAATTCTTGCAGTGAAAAAGAATGTTATTCAGCCAGAAAGATCTAAAATGTATCCCATAAGAATTTGGTAAGCTCTGTGTTTATGTATCCCCACCAAAACAAACCCTGCTTCTTGGAATCTTTAAGAAGCCGTTTTGAAGAACTATTGATTTATCTGTCATTTTTAGTCATCCTTTCAGATTTTACCTTAAATCTTAGAACGGTTTTGTATTTATTCAGAAAGAATCACATGTCCTTTGCTGAGTCCCCTGAGCACAAGCCCAGAGCCCACTACCATGCTCTAGATTCCATACTGGTAATGTCTTCATAATGTGCTTCTGCTTGAGCACACTTTGGAGCCCTACTGGTTCTGTATATTCTCTGTCTTGGAGGAGAATAATTACATTATCACTTTAGCTGAAACTACAGTACTCATTTTGGATTTTGTGATCTCAGGCAAAATATTGGGACAAACCAATGCATAAAGTAGTTAAGAACCATTTTGAAAAATTATTTGAAAAAGATTTCATTAAGAGCATGAAAGCTCTTGACAACAATGGAAATTTTCCCTTATTTTTATATTTATATGTATATGTACACACACACTATCATCTTTTTAAACTAAAATTGATTTCAGCATGTTCCTTAAAGATATATATTAATCTAACATTTATATTTCATACTGCTTGTCCTACATCATACTTAACTTAGAAAGGACACATTTTACCTTAAGAACACCTAGCCAGGAAATTTTTCTATATATTGATACTTTTTTCTTTTGGCTATTTTCTTAAAACCATCCCAACAAATAATTTCAAAAAGCTCATTTGAGTCTTTGCACACTTACAGGTGTCAACGAACTCTCATTTAGAGAGCAACATCCAATTCTCACCATCTGAGATTTTCAGCCCCCATATTGAAATGGTGTCAGTATTTCTGCACTGATCCCATGCAAGGAGATGAAAGAGAGATGACAGTAGGTAGTAATAGCAAAGAAAATGTTTGGGGAGCAAAATAGATTAGATTAGATCATATTGGATTAGATTCCATTACATTAGATGATAAAGCATTGAAGAGAGTGAGAAGTAAAAAGGAAGAGGAAGAGAGAAGAAAGGAAAGGAGACAAGGTAGAGGAAGGGAAGAGACACTGTAAAAGGGGATCAAGGAGAGATAAGAAGGTCAGAAAAATTAATTTACAAGTGAAATTCTTTTAGAAAGTGCAAGTTTAGTCAAAAATAAGTCCCTATTACTAACTCAGAGATATTTTGAAAATAGTGCTGCAGAAAATACGGTTAATGAACATACATGGAGAGGTGGTCATGGGAGTTTTAATAAAATGTTTTTAATTTTTTTTTATTGTTTAATGAGCTTGTTTATTAAAACATTGAAAACTGAGTGGATCCTGCAGTCCTGCTCTGACTGCATATATTACACATATGAACAATGAATGCTTTCCCACCTTAAACAAGGACAGAGTGGCACTCTTGCCCCAACCTTAATTTAACTGTCCCTTGGGATATTACATATCACCTTCATTTCCTTTTTAAAAAGATGACAGGTACACACTCTTGCCTTAAGAGCACTGTGGTCCAGTTCTTTCTCTCTCTCTCTCTCTGTGTGTGATCAGAGCTGCCAGGCATTTGGGCTTAAAAAAAGAATTCACTGCCCTTTTTTAAACCAGTCAGGAGCTGTTAACTCCAAATTGGCTGATTGTCTTATCTCAGGCTTCACAATGAACCTATCTAAGTGGCAGGATCTTAAGCTGTTGAGAACTATTGATCCAGTCTTTACAGTCAAAAGTCCTTAAATCACTCAAAATGCAACAGAGATTTAGGGACTTCTCCAGTAAAAAAATAGGCCTCTGATTGCTATGAAAACAATTTTTAGTGTTTCATCCTCAGCTTTGTCCAGAAAGGCTAAAAAACGTCAAAATGCTACAAAAATGATGTTTAGCGAGCGTTTCCATTTTATGTATCGTGAGGATACTAATCATAGATAGACCTACCAGGCAAATAATTAAGAATTTGCCTTCTGAATATTGACATTGTTCTTCAAAGACATTAACAAAGTGTCTTAACAAAGACACACAGTTAATTATAGAGTTTTCCAAAAAATAAAAATAATAGCCAAATAATGTATTAACTGAATAATGGCAAAAAATGACAAATAATTTTAAGCAAATCTTGTAATAATTTGAGATAAAATATATTCTGGAATAATACACAGTCAGATAGACATCAATCATATACAACAAGAAATTAATAACTCTTAAAATGACTCTCTCTCAAATATTTGTTCAGTGTTCTGTGCAATAAAAGACTAAATAAAAAAAATTATTCCGCTTGCCACTTGCTAAATATAGAGGCTTTTTTAGTTAAGTTAGTTTAATTAACTATCTATTAACCATCTTTATTTTAGTTAGTTTAATTAACTATGACATATTTTGGTCACAAATTTTTCTCAATCTTTTGTCAATGAAACTGACTTTAATTAAATTTGTACCCATTAACAATTGGCATGCCCTTTCTAGCCCTGTTCCTCATGGAGCTCTAGGCTTTCTCTCTCTTAACCCTAACTCTAACCGTAGCCCTAAGCCTAAGGTCCTCAGGCCTAGTGCTGGCTAAGCAGCAAAGAAGGCCCTATCATCAGCCTGGATACAGTGCTACATCTGCTTTGGCATACCCTTTCTAGTCCAAGTCCTCATGGGACACTAGGCTTTCTCTCTCTCTCTCTCTCTCTCTCTCTCTCTCTCTCTCTCTCTCAACCTTAACCTTAGCCCTTAGCCTCAAGTCACCAGGCTTACCTAATGTCACTTAATGCCTTATTAGAGCCATTAAAGATTTCATATACGTCCCTGGGCCTAAGTACACTTATTTTTCTCCTCTCTGCTCCTTCTTATGACTATTCCTCTTGGCCTGGCAGCCTGACAGTCTTGTTCTCCTCAGAACCTTACCAAGGTGCTGCCATGTGTGTCCTTTAGTGTAGTGTAAAGCAGCAAGCTGAGGTACAGCAATGCTCAACTCCTCACTCCATAGGCACAGGACCGGCTAGAGCTCTGTTTTTTGGAAGCTAGCTCTCCAGCTAACTACAGGGCTGTAAGGATGCGTCGTGCTCAAAATAGATTTCACAGAGTCATCTGGTTGGGTCCCTGAGACAGGGGGGCACCTCAGATACAGTCTTGGACATTGTTTAGAAATAACTCAAATACTACAGTGAGGAGCATCACAGAAATACTAATGAAGAATAATGAAGAAATTAATTATTCTATGTGGATAGAAGTATTAAAAATGTTCATCAAGGATCGCATGCTCGGTCACTTAACAGCAAAGAGAGTGTGGAATATTGATTTGTTGTTCATTAAGTATGCACCATTCATTCCGACAGATATGTCTCTGAGCTGAATTAGGCATCTTCCTGCCATTATTCATCCCATCAGGCTACAAGCACTTAATTGAGGTGCCCCACTTCCCACTTTTTCTGAGGTCAAGGGGACAAAAGGGATCACTCCAGGGAGTATTTGCATCCTGCAATAGTAGAAACAAATTCAAAAAGTACCTATCTCCTGACAAGCTATCAGCAGAGTATTGAGTAACTGCATTTGAATTTTAGGTTTTTCACCAAGGGTCTAATTTATGTTGGCTACACCAGGGCATATGTCACAGTGTAATTAAGAACTATTATAAAACACAGGCACATTGAGACACAGTTCAGACTATATTGACAATCCAAATTCAGGCATTTCTAATTTTAAGTGATTTTCCCTGCCTCCCCAATAATATTCTTTAAAAGTGGAGATTTTTTTGACACTACACTGGTGCTTATGTCAGCTTTCCCGAATGTTTTATTTTGCTAGTGCCTTAAAAAGACAAGCACAAAGAGAACAAGCTGAGATATGTGCCACTGCAGCTCTGTACTGCATCCTACAGTCACAATGGCTGTTTGCTGTCCACCACTGCTCATTTCCATGTTCCACCAACTGCATAGTCCCTGTTTCTCATATTAGTAATTCTCCCTTTCACAATGTCTGTTTTTTGCTTTCAAACTCATCCAGAAGCATTCCCTTTTAAGTATGTCAGTATCACTGGCTAAAAACAGTTTCACCTCTATTCATATTCAAATCTCTCAATATTCTTCCTCTTTCCTGCTTCATTTCCCCACTCTATACTCTCTTATAAAGTGTTCTTCTATAATAAAATGCATATAACGAACACCAAAGACCAGGTGCTATGGTTCTATCTACTACTTTGTACTTTTATTTTACTATATTACCTTACTGAGTGTATATGTTGAATGAATTTTCAGACAGCTCATAAGTAAGGAATAATTGCACAGTGTAGAAGTAGCTATTGATGCTTCCCTACTCTTCTTTAATCTGTTATTAGTTTATACCCATCATCTTAGTTAGAAAGACAGATATGAAACTGAAAGTTTGAGATGTGTCATGGATTTTTGAACCACTAAATGAAGAAAACTTTACCAAACTGCTTGATCAAGACTCTTATTGTCTTGACTTTCAACCTAGATAAGAAGGAAAAAATGAGACAATTCTGGAGAGCAACTCAGACCATTTAAGTTTCAGTTTACTCTTTAAATGTGTCCTCCCCTTCAGCAACTATCACAGTAGCTTATGTGAACACTATCTTTTATGAGACACCCCAGCCACTCGCTTGAAATTTGGCAGGAACCTGCATCCAAAATGATCATCTAGAAGATTATTGAGCTTTCTACCATTTGATTCAAAATCCAAAATAGTTCTTGTTCTCTTATCAAAGCCAATGGAAAGCATAGTAGTGAGTTTTTATCTCATTATTCAACAGCCACCAAAGACAATGTCTAGAATTGCATAGGAAAAAAATTTAATTTTTTTTGAGTAATAATCTTTTCATGCATTAGACAAGAGTTAATTCTGTGAATCTATCTAACCACTTACTCATCCAAAACAGATATGACATAGGAAAGAAAAAGGTTCTTGAAGGCAATATAAATTTCCTTGCTGCTAGTAATGGCATCAAAATAAACTGTTTAATAGTGCTTTTCTTTTATAAAAAAATAAATAAATAAAAAACAGAGAAAGATATTATACAAGGTGACTGTACTGAAATATTAGAAGAACATTCAGATATCTTGGAAAGCAAAAACCCCTTAAGTTTCTAAATACAACATAGACTGAACAAAGCTAATCAGATGCTGTCTTATTCCCTCAGATGCCATCTTATTCCATGTCCAAGTAATTTTAGCTTCTTTGCACCTTGCAATGAAGCTTTTGAGACAGCTGGATAGACAGAGAGCACTGGGCCTAGAGGAGGTTGCTTATGATCCAGCATTGTAATTTCTCTTATTTGGATATACTACAATTTCTTTCATATGTTACTGATCCTGAAGCGGTCATGTGAGGTTCATCTCAGTAAAGGCATCGAGAGTAGAATATAACTAAGTAATTTTCCCTATAATAAAACTCAATAATATAGCTAGGCTCTAAGCAATAATCAAAATGAAAGTAGACATTCAAAGTTATACTTTTCAGACAAATAAGAGATGATAGACTATACTGCAATGTCTGTAGGAGTCTATTCCATTTTTAGTAAGTAAGTAGTTCACATTTCTAAGGCCTGGTGAAATTGAAGTCTACATATGGTGGCCAACGCTGTTGATGGAAAAGAGAATTTAACCAATTTATTTACCTGTACACATTCTTACTGAATAGCTAAGTCTTTGATTCATAATCAACCCCTATCATTAATCCCTGAACTTTTTAAAAGCATGGAATGTACAAGTTTGAAAGGTGAAATAAAAAGAATCAATGCCAGCAAAAATTACATACTATTATACAGTAGTAGATGTATGTGATTTGCTGGTTCAGGCTCTCTGCTAAAATGCAAATCGGTTTGCTCCATGTTTTTCATTCTTCATTCATCGCTGAGTTTGTCATTTTGCTTTGTATATAAGAGTGATAGAAAAAGTCAACAGGTTAACAGAAACCTATTGCCTGTTAAAGACAAATATAAACTAAGGTTATTTCTTCCCTATACTTCATAATATACATTATAACCAGAACTTGCTATGCTGCAGCCAGCTGATCACCTAAGAAACGACCAATTTCTGTTTGGGATCAAATATATGCCTTAAAGAAATATTTACATGAAATTTAATGCAAATATTTGCAACTAAATTTTGCCCATGGGAGCTAATTTTAAAATTGCATTGCATATTACTTACTACCCACTTTCCAGAAAGCATAGTTATTTCACAAAGCATTTATTAACATTTTCACTAAGGCATAGATTTTCTGTTATGCTCACTGCAACAGTCCAATGGAGGTCCAACATACTGTAGAGAAATTAATCTGATTCCAAAAGGAAAGCTGAAAAATGTCCCAAAGAGAGATGCCAAAACCTTGGAAACAAGGTAAGCAGTTAGTCTTAAAAAAAAAAATAAAAAAAAAACAAGTTCAACTTTGAAACTCAGTGCACTCAAAGAGAAAACTTTTAGGAATTAGCTCACAGTTACGACATCTGACAAAATATGACAAAACCAGAGATCTAGTTGTTTCTGTGAAATGGAAGTCAGAACGCAACAAGGTTGGAAATACCCTAGACCTCTGAAGGCTTTGCAAATGGAAGGAGCTCAGAAGCGTTTTTGAGAATAGCAACGTTATTCATCAAACCTCAGAGATTACTTTGGCTAATTCACATATAAGATCAAGCACAAAACAAAAATTTACGAGTCATTTCCACTTGTCATTTTCTTCTTTCAGATGGAAACACAGCTTTTCTTCTTCACTTTCATTACATCATTACATCATTACTTCTGCTTCTTTCCGTACATCACATTCAGTGGCATTCACAGACTGCAGAGCTTGAGGTTTTTTCCTCTAGTGTATTCTACTGTAAGTAATTCTGCATGTCTCTACTACCAAAAAAAAAAAAAAAAATGTACAGAGAGCACTTCTTAGAAGAATAATTGTAAAACAAATACTCTCTTCTTTATGATTTTCATTTCAACCAGCTGCAAATTTTCTCAATGAGGCAGAGCCAAGAGCTACATGTATAACAACAGTGGAAGGAAGGAAGCATGGTCCCCTTCTACAGTCGCTAAATACTAGTTAGAGAGAAAAAAAATAAAGACCCAAAAACACAGATAAAAAAATACATAAAAAAAACCACAGACACAAATTCCATTTCAGTTTCCATCTTCTTCTGGAAGTCTTTAAATTGGTAGTTATGTCCTTTTGGATCTAGGTCAAGATCTATATACAATATATGCATATACAGCACTTTCAGTATGAATTTTATGTGACAGAAAGACATTAACATCTAATGACAATTCAAACGGAAATGCCCTTTTTGACACAAGTATCAAAGTGATCATTAAATATATATTAGTCTGTGATTTCAAGTAGCATCTAATACCAGTATTACTAAACTTATGGACTTTGGTGTGCTAGACAAGCAGAATTCATTAAAACTGTGTGAAAGTGAAACAAGTATGACCAATGCTCCAGCAGAATCTGCCTGTACCAGAGTTTCTTCACAAAATGCTTCTCAAGTGTGCATGTATTAACAACAGACACGGAAAGAAGTACTGAGCTCTACACCTTCTCAACGCTTAAAAGCCCGTGCAGTTTCCATTCCACTACTTACAACAATTTTAAAATCTAAATTATTAAATCAGCAAAGCTATTCTTTACTTCATTGTTTTATCTACTTCATATCAAGAATAACTTTCCCTTGACAATTTCTATTTGACACAGAGGTGCTTCAAGTGACACAAAAAGCGCATCACTCAATCACCACCAGCTATCTCCAGTGATTAGAAAGCTCTCAAAAGTCCTTCCAGTCCCTGAGTAGAAACAAACTCTGAAGTTTTCAAGATCTCAGAAGAGATCTTATTGAAGATTGTGTAATAATGTCTATTGAATCAGTTGCCTTCTGCTTCAAGTATGTCATATATAAAATATGCATTATAAGTTAAATATGTACATATTACTTTTAAGGTACATAGAGTGAAACTATTATTTGCATCATTTTCCAAATAGTCTATTAATCAAGTATAAACAATCTTTGTATAAATAGTAAAAGTTTTTCTCTGAATAGTCAAAGGATTTGGTATACTAGCCTTATCCAGACAAGCAAAACCATAATTCAACCTACCTACATCTTCAAGAGTTCAAAACAATCTATTATCTACTAACCAAGCATTATCTTCCATCCAAGATTATTTGTTTCATTTGTTGTTAAAAATCTCCAAATACATGTATAAGGATAATTATATATGCATAAAGAAAAATATTTTTCAATCTTTCTCTTTGTAAACTAGAAATTTATATGCAGCCTTATATAATTTTTAAGGTTAAAAAAAGGAAGCTTATGCTTTGCATAACGCCTAAACCATTTATGAAAGCCAATTAATGCTAAGCAACAACAAAAGAAACTCCTTCCTAGCAATAGGATGGATTCTGTTACATGTGTATATACTGAAGCAACTAATGTTACTGAGGAGTGGATATATATTTACTAAGGCAGCAATTGTGCAAAGGAGGTCATTAAGGTGGTGATGCTAATGAACACAATGGTAAATTTTTAATTTTCTCATTTGCTTGCAATGCACCTAACCTCCTTACACATGTTAGAAAATACCTTGAGTATGCCAAAATCTATCATTATTTGACAGAGGAAAGTTTAATAGGTTACCTTTGAAAATAATTAATGGTAAATTGCAAGTAGTTTCTTTAAAGCTTCTTTATGTAATTCTTCAGTATCCTGCTATAAGCCGCTTTTACCGTGTGTCTCTTCAACTCATCAATGCTTCTAATATAACAGCACCATTCACTGTGTATGACATCCCTCTAAATGATTAATTTTAACAACTTAAAGCACTCTGTGTCTGTTCTGAGTCCCAAATTAAAGTTAAAAGAAACATGGACTAAATCATATGTTGTGAGAATACATTGTATCAAGAATGATAAAATATCCATATTGTTTTGCTCTTGTTCTGCCCATCTTTCTGTCTTAAAAATGTCATCTTTTGAAGCTTGTTCCCCTGGCATTCATATCCTGAATCACTGGCTGGATGTGTTAGAAGATTTGGCTCTCTGCTTCCTCTCTGGATATGGAACATATCACCTCTGGGATATGTGCAGAATCTATTAGTGCAAAGCCTCAGGCCTGACAATATCTTGCTGCAATGATTGTCTCTTGTGAGTGAATAGTTACCCACACAGATTTAATTAACAGCAGCAGTCGAGTATTCACTGTTAGAGAACTCTGTGGTAAATTACTAATCAGAACTCCAGGCACACTAGGGGGAATAGAAAGCTGAGGAAAATGATGAGATCCGTTTTAAACAATATGGAGCAGGCAGAAGCAACGTGAGTATCTTTTGCATGCAAAAAATGCAGTGGTGGCTTGGGACCAAAATGCCCAGCAGACTATCACCTAAATCCTCTCCAATAATCTCACTGATTAAATATATGTAAAGAAAAAAAAAAAACAGAACTATTTTCATCAGTGATTATTTTTACCTTATATGAGGAAAATAGTATTAACTTCTGCATAATATCCATTATCAATATCTAGCCTTTGTTATGTTGAAATATTGGTAAATGCTGATGAAAAATATGTAGAAGATATTGTAAGAGACTGTCACCTTCAGTGTGCTCTGGGATTCAGGGCTCTCTCTTACCCAGCTGGTGGACTCCATCCCAAATCCCATAGTCTTGGAAGGTCTCTTCATCCCAGGCCGATGGACATGGCTGCTGCTTTCCCATTTGCAGGTGCAGCCAGCAGTGAGGCAGAGTGCATATCCATATCCCACTTGCCCAAATGGGCACGTGTGTGTAAACAGAAGACACTGGAATGACTGACTGTACAGAATATGCAGAAAATGTGCTGCCTTTAATGGCCCCCATATATAACACTCTCAGAACTAATGCAAAACCCAAGTATAAAATCCCATTTCTTCTCAGGTTTGAAGTTTACTAATGACAGCATACACATTCTCAATGTCCAGGACCTCAAGAACATACCCATTTGTGGAACGCTCAAATACCGACACAGCAGTCTGAGTGCCTGAAAGACATGATGCGGGTAAGTTCTGAGTTCAACACTGAACACTCCAGAAGACAGCAATATGGCCAGAAAGTCGCATCTCCTTCTTTCTCTTTATGATCGTACGCAAAATTTTTAATTCTTTCAACTTTTTCATTTTCTATGAAACATAGATAAGAGAAGAAAGAGAAGAAACTTGGATAGACTTTGCCTGCTATGTTGATCCATGCCACTTCTAACTTGATGTTGACATGTTCAGTGGGTAAGCATATTACATGTGTGTTCCTGCCCAAGAAATAAATTTAAAATTATTCAAAAAAGTGTAATGTTTAAACTTTCACTATTAGACTTCAACATGTAGATATTTTGGTTTGGAAAGGACTCAGATTTTCTTGTCTCTGAATACAACCACAGCTTTGTAAGCTGAAATATTTTGGAACACAGTAAATCGTTCTGACCCACAGCAGCATAGAACAGGCATTCTCACTGCTATAGGACTTGTTAATATAATTACCAAGATGAGCTATTTTTTTCCTTTGTGTCATAAATGGAGATAGCTAGAGTGCTCTGATTCATTTCTTACTTCACATCAGTATTCAACTAATCTACAACAATTTCATCACTTGCAAATATGTGAGCTTACTCCGTGTGTCTGTCTGTCAGACTTTAGGAAGAGAATACAGAATTGATTATATGCAGAAATGTTATTTACAGCCAGAAACCTTTGTCACCTCTTCAGGAGATGTCTGTCAGCTGAAGTCCATTAAACCACCCCAAGAGGGTTTAGAACCATTACTTTTAAAGGCAATTCAAACTCAGAAGAAGGTAAGGGACATCATAGGCTTTAAGAAAAACACATATTACCAATGTCTATTCTATGGCTACTTCCAGCTATATTCAGATCTGCTTTATCCTCTTAAAAATAATAGAAATCATGTTTAAATGAAAGAACAAAAAAAACAAAATTGGAAGAAATAAAGAAAATCCATACAGAAGGAAAAAGACTACTCAGATTGTTACACAGGTAGAGTTTTAGACGCTTTACTTCATTTATTATCTAACTAATGTTACAATAGCAAAATATGCAGGTAGAATTGCAGCTTGCAAGTCATTGAACATCTTGAATTCCCTCATTAACTTAAAATTTCAGCGTAAAGTACTGAAAACCTTTTTGTCGGTCTGTTGTAAAAATTCCTGGCACTCACTGACACTGAAAATATTTCTCTTACCTATGGTGGTTTAATAAACCACTGGTAGCAAATTAAACCAAAACAAAATGTAGTATACCTACTTCTGTATATCTAAAAGGACATTTTTATTAAAATAGTTCCTGCACCATTTGCTTAGTACACTTTATTTATGAATGATTATTTTGCTGCTTCTGCATCAGCATTAGAGAAATTTTAAAAAGGTGAAATAAATAGTACATAGGGAAGCATTACTTAAGAGTTCAGAGGAGCTGTGCAAAGCAACAAGAAACCATTACAGGAGTACCACATACAGGCAGATGACAAGGTATCTGCAGGAACTGAGATGGTCATTTTGCACTTCACTAGTTGTGTGCCAGTTCTGTTGTTTTGGAAAGAGACACCAAGTATTTGTTCCACTAGGGAGTTTTCAGTCAGTGTATACATAAATCTAAATGGTTCTAAAAGGATCCAGGTGTTTTTCAGCTATATAGTAAGGAAGGGAAACGTGATTCTATTTTCTACACAGATAGGCTTACTGCGTGAACTAAGGTTCACATTTTGCCATGAGCTATACATTTTCCCTTCTCCCTGTCTCTGCCCTTCTGGGGCACATCTTTGACCTAATCTTTCCTTTCTGGCTTCCATCAATAGTAAAACTTGTCATTGATTTCTTACTTTCCCTCTTTCCCTGTCCATTAACAAACTCTAGACTTCTGACTAGAGTCTTCTGACTCCTTGAATTTTGGGGAGTTCTTTTTTTGTTTTGTTTCTCTTTTTTTTTTTAACTAGAGAGAAAAGGAAAACATAGTGTGTGAATTTCTAAATAATTAGAAATTTATCTTCTCATCCAACTCCAGCACAGAGATACCACCAAATGGATCATACTTACATGAAGGAGTAATATTTACTGACACAAATAGTCCTGCTGACTTTCTGTTGAGGCTAAAGTTTCATTGGAATTTAACACTACAAAGTCAGAGACTATCTTGGATCAGAAACTTAAGTTTTAACAAAACATCACATGCATCACATGCACCATTTCTGTGGGACAAAAAAAAAAGGCAAAATCTATTCTTTAGTAGAGCAAAGAAGTAGGACAGTGTTCATGACATATCTTATTTTCACTTCATTTTTTGCAGATCAAAAGCAAGGAGTAGGGCCCAAATTAAATAAATTACTCCTCTTTCTTTCATTCTTTTTGCTTAATGATATTCCACATTTAGGTGACTCGCCATAACCTTTAGTTGTGGATTAGTTAACCATCATTTCCTTTTGTTCATTAGTAATCATTAGTCATTCACCAAAGAATCAAGAAAGAGCAATCTATAGAATATTTTCTTAGTTCACGTGTCAGATAGACCCTTACAGGGACTAATGATTTTAAAGTAAAATTAGAAGGGGGGTTGGATGCATTCCCCCAAGATTTCTGTGTGAATTGAAGCAGCATAGTACAAAGATGAAAGAGCATTCAAATTTGAAATGAAGCACAGCAGGTAGAAAAATTCAGCATGAATTTCAAACAGATATTCTTTGTGCTGGTGGGCTAATTAAAGTATATAAGGATTATTCATCTCAATTCATCCAGAATACAGCCAGCAAGTTAGGAAGAGAGATCATATAGGCAATGCTATTGTTGTCCCGGAGTTTTCATGACAACATATTGAACCCAGCAGACACCTAGCTTCAGAAATAGCCTGAGGACAATTTTGCTGAGTTGGAGGAGCTCCAAATATCAAAAGAAATGCATTTCTGTCTAACAGCCTGAGTCATAGATGTTCACAATTTTAGTGTTTCCTGCATTCTTTATGACACAAGTTTTTCCCTTACATTACTAAAAGATGACTGTGTTTGTTCTCCTGATACAAGGGAGCATAGAGAGAATGAATACAACAGTGGCAACCTGTTGCCAGATGTACAACTACCAAAGAAAAGGTTGAAAATAAGTAAAGAAGAAAATGCGAATTGAATATGGGTCAGATGCTAACAAGCTGAAACAGAGCTTGCACTTGGATACTTCACAGATGGTTCTGAAGAAAAAATTAAAATCAATGTGAAATAAAAGGTAGAAGCTGCAAATAAATACAAGTTCTTATCTTAATCAGCAGAAGGAAAGAAAATATGAAAATTAGCCCCTTACAATGCATTGAATAATCATGTCTTTTCTCTTTTTGGGGGGAAGAAAGGGCAAATCTGGATATGATTACTGTAAAAAATTCCCTACACAAATTTCTTATGCAATTTCCTATGTAGTTCATAGAATATGATTTTCCAATACAAATAAAGGAAAAATGAAAAAGAGTGAGGACAAATAAGAGATGCATATTAACAATCTATAAAATAGAGCAGCCAAGACATGATTACTTCAAAACTCTCTTTTAAAACAGATATTCTTGCTGCAACAATCCCTTCCCTTTCCTTTAGCTGGCTGGGTCATAGTGAGGTGCTGACTATAATCTTCCTCCAGCTCAGGTAGTATTAAGTGCTTGAAGAAGTTCCGCCACAGATCTTCCTGTCCAGCTTCTGGTGATGTTTGTCCACAAGCAGTTCCTCTTCTTTTTTGTTTTTTTTTTTCACTGCAGATTGTGTTTCCTAGGCCTTTTGCTTTAGCCATATTGCAAAGTGTTCAAACTTATCTCTTTATGCTGCTACGAGTAGAGGCTCGTGGGATCCAATTACCCGCAAAACCTGCTTCTCTGTAATAGATCTGTTAGCTCTATCTGCTGGGTAGGGTATCCACAGAATTCTGCAGAGACTTTGAATTCAAAGGCTTGAATACTTCACTCTGCTAGCTGCTGTTAGATTTTCACCAGTTTCACACTGTTCATGCTCTTGAGAACACAGTAATTCTAAGAACTTTTCCTTTCTTCTCTTGGATCTTCTAAGGTTGTTCTTGTCTTTCCAGGTACTATTTAGGTCTGTGAGCACGGATAACATGAGAGCTTTCTTGACATTTCTGCCTCAGATTTCCTATCTTTCACGATAGCAGTACTGAGATACTTGAATAAGTCCATTGATTCAAGCTTCCTGCTTTTGATGTATGTTTCTTGTTCAGTGTCACTAATCCTCATTGTCATTACCTTGCTTTATTTTTTTTTGTTCTAATCTCCATTCTGTACACCATTGCAGTACTGAAAGCTTTGTCATTGTACTAGCACATCCTGGTTCCTTTCCTCTTATCAAATCTACATCATCTTCAAAGAATAAGTTACTTGTATTCCCACCTCTAACTGATAACACTTCTTCAAAGATTTCAGAGTCCTTTGACATAACATGTTCAAGGAAACAATTGAAGAGATGTGGCAATAGGAGGACACTACTTCCTTAAATCAACTATTATGTGAAACTACTTACTTGGTGTGTTGTCTTCAAGGACTTTACTCCACGAACTGTAATAAAGGACATCAAGGATAGACACTATCCTTTTGCTAATGTTGAGTGTCTTCATCACAACCCATAGTACTCCTTGCCATATATGATCAAATGCTTTATTGAAGCCTATGAAGCTGCAGTGTAGTTTCATCAGTATTTTCTGTTCACATTCTCACTCAGGCTGAATATCTGATCCATTGTACTTTATGTCATTCTAAAAACTCCTTCCTCCTCAGGTAATGTCTCTGGCAGATCAGGTAGGCGCATGATAATACTGCCAAAAGCCTCTCTCTTTCCTGGAATGCTCTGACAGTCAGTATGTGAGATGCTTGTGAATAATATTAATAGTATTATCTCTCTTATTTTTCAGCAAATATTCGACTTTTTCTACTGATTTCCCAAAGCTGCAATTTCCTGCACTTCATGTGATTCCTCTAAGGATGAACAAATCCTGTTTCCACTCTTGTTCAGTTGCTGATGTGTTGACTCTAAATTTGCAATTGCTTTGAATTCCTTTTGGAAGACATTGATTTTTCTCTCAAATCATAAAAAAAAATGTTCTCTGTTTTCAAGCTGGTGGTAGAACTCTTCCTTTCTTCTTCCCTGTATCCTGCTGCCTGTGTTGTTTTAATGTTTGTGTACTTAGTGGCAAGGAACTGGTTCTACTTGAAACTGGACTGTTCTGTTCCAGATAATACAGCCTTCTTGTTGTCCTCATTTCCGAGATGTTTCTTATTTAGCCATCTTATTACTGTTAAATTTATCATAGTGCATGCATTATTAACATTTGATCCCCAACTTTAGTTATTTAACTTCTTTGTAGAGTTAAATGTATTGATTTCTGCTCCTATAGCCTGCTTGATGTTCTCAGAGAGCCATACTTACACAGACACCACAATACTTACACTCCAATGTTTGGTTCACCCTAGCTCTGTCTTGCAGTTCATAAGCAGATATAAAAACTTATTGCAATAGGTAGATTACTGGCAGCTCTTTAAATTCACATTCTTCCACATTTTTCATTCAGTAGAACAGTCTCTTCTTTACCCGTGGAAAATAATGTGGATGTGAGATCTAGCTGTATATTGCCTTGCAGAAATAGCTGCCCTAAAACTTTGCTGCAGATGACCTGAAGAACTTTTGAAGAACTAAACTTCTCTTCATATCTCCATATATCTAATCAGAAACCTTTATCAAGTAAAAGTATTTATTTCTTCCTATTTCAATGTACTGTTACATGTATCAAGAACTTAAATGAAATCTCAAAAAAAAAAAATTTTTGCAACAAGTTGAAGAGTAGTTAGTTAATGCAGAATGCTAATATAGTAATTTTGTTTAGAAATACATGTCATTTCCTCAAACGAAAGGAGGCATGATACCAGAGCTCAGCTGGCTTATGAATACGATGAACATGATCATCTCCAAATTAAATTAACCTTATATGAGGCCCAGCTGAGATGTATTGACCCTGCAGCCTTTCAGAAAGTGAGTTCCAAAGTTTATTTTCTTATCTAATACGGGCATTTTTGTTCATACACTTCTAGCTGTTTTCCCAGACTATGAAAAAAAGGCAAATGTTCAAGAAAGAGAAAGGTATAATGTGTAACAGCACACTAGCATGTAAGTTATATCTTATATGAGCAATATGTTATTCTGCATTCAGTTTTTTAATTAAATATGCAAGTATCATGTTTTCTACTATTTTCTGGGTAAACATTTTGCAAGAACTAGAATAATTTGATCATAGGAAGGTTTTTATTTTATTTGTTACTGTTACATTTAAATGAGCTTTTTTCCTTTAAGTTTTGATTATTTGCTCTGAAGAAATGACTAATAGTTTATAGGATAATATATATATTATAATGTTTATATAACTATAAACAAAAATAAAATTGTGAAAGACACTCCTTTCTGTTACTACTTTAAATTTAGGAAGAGTAGGTACAGAGCAGTTTTTGTCTTCTTCCTGGTTTAAATTTAAATATTTATATATTTTCACTTCCCAAAGGAGCAATAATTTTTAAGCAATTAGCTAATAGCTTTTTAACTGTACTATAATATTGAGGTTGTGCAGACATGAAAATAGGCAACAGTGAGTCTACAAAATTTTCTTGTGTAAGTAAATTATATTACTGGTATAACAATATGGAGAAACTAGCCTTATATCCAGAAAGTCTTTTCAGAATTTTATTAGTTAAAAATTATAATATAGTTTACTTGATTTCTAGAACTGACTTTGGTTGGAAATTAAAGTACAATAATAAAATAACCACAGTGACATATATTTGCACATATGAAAATATACTTGTCAATAAGTTAGCAAAAAAACTATACAAAATGCAAGATTAGTGTGGATAATAAATTAATATGTATAGTAAAAATAAAATTTAAAAGGCACAAATCAAAGAGTGCTTTGGGGTCCTCAAATCTGCTATTTTTAAATATCACACTCATTTTTACTGTCAGTTTCTGAAGATGTAAACAATTTCTATGCCTTTCACAATAATGTTAACTCTGCTTAAGTAGATCTGTGATTTCTGTAACAATTTTAGAGCAACCAGTCAGGAAAAAAAATAGCAAAGATAAAAAGACTTAATTGGACTCTCTCTAATCTCTCTCTGATTGTGAAACTTGAATGTTGGTGACTAATGTAAATTTAAACTCTATATTCTTAACTACTAATGGAGTGTGTTACTATAGATATATCTATTCATTTATTTTATTATTAATTATCACATCCAAGACCAAAGTCATTGGCATAGTCATTAGTAATACAAGTTCCTGATACTTTGCAAAACCCATGCAATCCAATTACACGTATTTGAGAGAAAGTGTACAAGTATAAAGTGGTGTAGAATCAATTAGTGTGAGATGTACAGAATCACTGTCTCCAAAAATATTTCCAGCCAAGCTTCACTCAGAATGTTCCCTCACTCTAAGTAAAATAAACAGGTCAGAACTTATTGGAATTTTCTATTTGCTGTCCTGTAAAACCTTATAGCTTCGGGGCATTTATACAACTAAGATTTATAGCATCTATTCTCACTGTGCAGAGTCCCAAGATAATGTTAATAGATGGCTAGTTTTGCCAATAAATCCCTTCGGGAGCAGAGAGCAATATCTGTTTCAGATGAGTTGTTCAGAACTAAATCCACATCCCAAATGTAACACGGTACTTAGGCTTAAGAGACTCAGTTCTAAAAATGTAAAGATATTTCTCTGCCAATTTCTCATAAAGGGGAACTACAGTAAAATAAAAGCATATGGTTCCTGACATGTAATACATCTGTCAATCAGGAACTAGGGGGCTCATTTTCTGTTAATCAGGAACTAGGGGTCTCATTTTCTTAAAAGGGATCTGCAGTCCTGTGTAAGGATGGTCATGTTCCTAAGGGATGTCCTTATTTTTTCTCCCAAAGAGACTGGAATGTCATGAGTGTAAAAGAAAACAGGATTCCAGGACCACTGGGCATCATGTCAGGAGTGCTGGATTGCATGAAATTTGGAAATCTACCTCATTGCATGTGAGGCGAGAAGAAGACAGAATTAGAACCAAATGGGAAGAGAGAGAGAGGATGGTTACTGGTATTATTAGGCTTCACTTTAGCCTTCTTTAGAGCCTAAGGAGAAGTTCAGAAAGTCAGGAAGGTGTGGACATGATGAATGCCTATTTCACACAGAGCGGGTATGAAAATGCAGAGGCCTGCACCTGGGGAGGAATAATCCCAGGCATCAGTACAGATTGACCTGCTGGAGAGCAGCTCCGTGGAGAGGGACCTGAGAGTCCTGGCTGACAAGGAGTTACCCATGAGCCAGAAGTGTGTCCTTGTGGCCAGGAAGGCTAATGGGCTCCTGGCTGCATCAGGAGGATGTTGCCAGCAAGTCCAGGGAGGGGATCCTGCCCTTGGAGTATTGGGTGCAGTTCTGAGCTCCCCAGTATAAGAGGGGCTTGGAGCTTCTAGAGAGGGTCCAGCGGAGGGCAACAAAGATGATTAAGGGACTGGAACATCTCTCGTATGAGAAGAGACTGAGTGACTTGGGCCTGTTTTCTCTGGAGAAGAGAAGGCTGAGAGGTGATCTGATTAATATGTACAAGTACTTGAAGGAGGAAGGGGACAAACTTTTCTCAGTGGTGGCCAGTGACAGACCAAGGGGAAATGGGTGTAAGTTCAAACCCAGGAAGTTTGAAGTTTTGAAGGAAGTTTTTTTGAAGGAAGTTTTGTGGCACTCTGGAGGTGCCACATGCTCTAGGTGACCCTGCTTGAGCAGGAAGGTTGGACTAGCTGATCTCTAGAAGTCTCTTCCAATCTCAACCATTCTGTGATTCTGTGAAAATCATTCTTTTTTTCAAAATATGTATATGTCTTGAGGATTACGTGAGTGTTTGTATGCCCCAGAAAGATATTTACTTCTTTGGCACAGCATCATATTGTTGACCCATGCTCAGCTTACCATCTGCTATAACCCAAATCCTTTTCTGAAAAATTGCTACATACTGAGTTCTTACCTATTTTTTCATTATCCAGCAGATTATTGTCATTTAAAAGCACTCTTTTACTTTTCCTAATAAGTATCATTCTTTTCTGACTGTCATGCAATTTTTCAAGACTGCTTTAAATTTTACTTCTGTTCTCTTGCATATTTGCACACCCCTTGACCCTTTTTTTGATAAAATTGATAATACTTTCAGTAATAACATTACTATTAATGCTAATATTTTTAACATCTATATTTATAAGTTAATTGTTCATAAGATGTCCAGCAACCTGATAGCATTCACCATTGTGTCACATTGCTGCTATTTATCCATGCTGTTATCAAATCTTTTTTTTTTTTTTTTTTTTGCAGTTCTAATCTATTCAGCACAGTGATGGAGACATGTGGGAGCTATGCTACTGGCAGAGCCTAAGGAGGAATTGTCAGCTCTAGTTATACCCGCCTGCCATTTATACTTATTTTCTATTAGATTTTCAGCCACTTTTACTGAATTTACCAATGAATCATTTATCCTATGCAAAATTTTTGGCCCTTTGTATCCAAACAGAGCCAAGAAGTTCAAATTTCTTTTAAGAGTAATATCCAGGTTTAGAGCCATAGGGGAAAATATCCTTTTCAAGAGACAGAAAAAAAAAAAAGAGAACGTTTTTCTAATTTGTCTGGAAAAACAAAGCATTAATTGAAAATTGGAGCAGGAGTCTAACAACTCTCTCATAAAATTTACCTCTGGAAGGGGTTATCTTTTCTCCATCCAGTGTATAGGAAGCCTAGAAGATTAGCTTGCTGTTACATTTATTTGCCTACAGTTAAGAGTTGTGGAGGCTCTCCTCCTCCCATTCCCTTAACATTTATGATTAATCAAGTGAAAATCAGTTCATGAGCAATTCACAGTAGGAAGTAGGATAAATTCATACGGGAACGTATTTGCAATCAGTGATCTAGGCTGCCCTGCCTAAATTTGTAAAAGAAATTCTACACAATGAACTATTCTACTTGCTTTTCAACTAATCTATTCTCTTTTATGCTTTGATGTCATTTGCAGGCATCAATACTTTTTGTTAGCTGAACGGCTCTCTGTGGTTTCTGCTAGCTCTTAAATCTGCATAATTTGAACAGTTTCATCATTTCTAGTAGCAAAGTTTGCCTATACAGATGATAGAGAAACTGCTGTGCTAGCTCTAGCTCATCAATGTGATTTGAACTCTGCTCATGTAATATCATGTACAGATTGAGAAAAACTAAATACTGCATTGTAGCAAAAAAATGGATAAATCCAAATGTCTCAAGTGAGAAACATGGAATTTAGGGTGCTTCATGATCTTTCTACACTTTCAGAAGTGTAGAAATTTGAGAAAAAAAACAAAGTCCCCTTCAATAATCCATATTCTCTCTACGGAAAATTCAATAAAATATGAAGTGTCAGTGTCTGAGCCTCAGAAGTAACTCCTTCTGGTACTTTCTTTATGACTTCTCCTCTTAAAATACTGCATGAATATCAGGGTTGCCTTAATGCTTCCTTTTTGTTTTTTTTTTTCTTTTGGTAGTCAGAAATGTCAATACCTGCTTTTTTTACTCTCGTATGGACATTTATAGGAAGTCTTGACATATAAGAGGTTCGTGTAACCTCTTATGAATGAACCTCTTGCAGAACATCTTGCAGTTCATAAAATCTGCAACATTTCCTCTAATATATTATTTAGGTGCCCAGCATAGGTGCTGTTAAGGAATTTCCTTATGGCTATCTTATTTCTGAAAAGCATGGTCCAAATTTTCCAAACATATAGAATCACAGACATCGCAGAGATCCCTGCGCCTACTGACCTAAGAATATGATTCCAGATTTACTGAATCTTCAGTAATTCAGAAATCTTCAGCAGACTTTGGATCAGGCTAAGAGAAATTTAAAATGAATACGTCATAGAAATTATTCAGAAAGTTTTTATATTCCTGTATGATCCTTAAGGCACTTTTTTACTTCAGTTTATAAACTTCTAAAAGGATAAGATTTCAAAGCTATCCATAGGAAATGCATACAAGAAGCTCTTCATTTATGATCAAAATATATGTGATTATTTTTCATGCATAACTCTTAAACCTCATCCTGAAATGTCTTGATTGTGTTACATCTTCAAAGTATATAGAAAAAGAATTGAGCTCGTAAGGTATTTGAAACTTAGGCTTTTGTTATAAAAACATAGAAATCCCTCCTGGGTTGGGTATTATACGGAAGATAACTTAGGAGATAATCAAAGAGTTTGGCATTTATCTTTATAATCACTATTCAACAATGTAGCTACACTGATTTTTTTTTTCAGAAAACACTATTCAACTACCAGACACCAAAAGAACTTCTGAAGAATTAAATATTTATTACAAATACATCACAAATCTGTTTGAACCACAGTCCTCATGAAAACATAAAAATAGGGAAGTCTTGTACTTTTCAGGTTGCAAAAATTAGGGGTGCTTAGATTAATTTGTGAAATTACTATGCTTCCAAGTATATGTTAAAACCTGATTTCAGTGTGAATAACATATAGCGAGCTCTTAATTACATTTATCTTGCAATTTTAACTTTGCTTGAATAACTATAAAGACCGGGTCCAGGATATAATCTATATGCTGCTCAGTACAGAAATACTAAACCACAAGATCTATAAGATTACTAGTTTTGTAATTTGCAATTAATGCTTGTGAAATTTGTTGTGCTTCACTTTTCTTGTAAGTCCTCTCTAGCCCTGGTTTAGGTAACAAACACACACTTTGACAAGAAAAGCAATGAATTTCTTTAGAATTTCAAACTATTCAGATTTGGTTTCAGCTCAAAATTCAGTACCTTTAACGCAAAGCTTTATAAATCCATATGCAACTTCGGAGAATATAATGGAATTAAGAGCTATTTTATGGAATATCCTAAATAGTAGCCTGTCACAGAACAAGTAGTGGTGGGGATGAGTGACACAAAATGCACTTCACTCATGTGAAAGAAACAGTAATAGGTTTTATTGATATGGACAGGGGTTTCACAAGATTCTGTGGCAAGGTCACTTATTATTTACTGTTTGGAGGTTCAAGGTAATACATAGAATTATCAAGGACATCCTCCCATTGAGTCACAAGGTTCAAATTAGATTCCTTTGCTTTCCAAACTCCTTCTGAGAGGAGTCTGGGCATGGCTGGATCCCATCCTAGTCCCAGACTATGGTCAGTGGTTTATGACTAAGGGATTTTGTGGACAGTTACACAGTAAAGTTTACAAGTTCAGAAAGACAGTGCACTATAGTCACTTACCACAAATCTGTTGTCGAAAGGGATTTCTCAGTCTCAAGGAGTTTCCTTGAGAGGCGTCCCTGCTCAAGGCAAGATCCTGGTGTGCAGCCTGCAATGATGCAAAGAGAGTTCAACAGGTTCTAAGGCTGTCCCCATATTTATGGCATAAGATGATTGACTTACAGTCATTCTTTCATTTCAGAGGACTTTTGGTTGATGCATGCACAAATTCACCAGGACTGTTATTGCTGGTTAGTGGGGGAAGAAGAAATCAGGGAGGTAACTACCAGGATCAGATAGTCATTGGTGATTAACACCAGAATAGGGCTACTTGTGAAAAGTCAGGTTGAGATGGGGAAGGAGCATATCTGTCACATAGCCCAAAAGGAGAAATCATGTTTTGCTACCTCTGACTCCTGTTCTCACGCTTAAATTCCTAACTGAAGAACTGCAGTTGTCAGATTCAGTCACCAAGAGGAATTTTCTGTAGGAAAATGTACTAAAGAAACACTTTAGACACTTTAGAGGGAGCAGAGTATTTTGCTGTATTCTTTTGTTAAATCTGTTGGATTACAGCTTCATGCACTAAAGGAACTATTCAATGAAATGCATTATAGAATCAGAGCAGACACTTCACCTTGTCTCTAATGATTTATTTTTACTACATTCATCTCCAGGGATAAAATTACATGTGACAGATATGGAAAAAAAATCAAGTATTTGCTAAGATAGCTCTGCTAGTAAACATAAGGAAAATATGGGTATATAAATGTTTTTAATTGAGTGCAGATTGCCCTACCACTAAGAAGGAACAGCAAATATTTTCTTAGAACTCCGTCTATGAATTATCTTCATGTTATTACCAACTAAAAAGCTCCTATGAATTACCTTCATGTTAACACCAGCTAAAACTCAGATGGAAAAGTCAAGCAAGTTACTTGAAAAAAATAACTATTTCCTTTTTTTGGTTAATTCAAACTTACGTTCTTCTGTTTGTTTTTTTTTTCTTTTTTTTTCTTTTTTTCCTTTTCCTTTTTACTTTTTTTTCTTTTTTTTTTTATTATATAGATTGTAAACTACCAGACATAAAGTATTGACTATAATGTATAATTTAGAGATTAGTGACAAGTGTGATGGGCACATGACAGAAAACATTGATTTAATTTCAATAAATTTTTGATGATTCACTCTTAAAGGAAAAAAGACAGAGAGTGTTATTGAGGGGCTTAAAAGCTGAAGATAGAGACCTAAAAAGCTGTGAGAAACATACTATCTCTTAATAAGTAACAGAAAATTAGGTTAGTGTGGAGTTCTCATGGAAGAGAAAAAAAAAAAGGAAAGTAGGCATGGACCTGAAAAAGAGAATAAAGTTCAGACAGGAATTTTAAGGTAAATGGAAGAGAGAAGACATCATTAAAAAAACTCACATATTAATTTATTGAACAATCAAAGTCAAATTTAGGAAAACAATGGGCAACAATGAGAAGAAATGTCCAAAAGAGCAGATAGGATGACAGGAGATGAAAGAATCCGCTAGACCCGTAAGAGAAAAGATAGTGGAAGCAGATATGAGATAGTGCTAAAATAAGGAAAGATGAAAAGACAGAATAGTCAACAGAGAGGTAGAATAATTAAAAATAGAGCTTTAAGACATGAGGTTTTGGGTTTTTCTTTTTTTTTTCGGGGGGGAAGTGGACTGGTTGGTGGGAGGAATGGATGTACACTGTACACTGTATGTACGCTGTATAGCTGAGGATGAAAAAGTTTCTCATAGGACCTGGGTAAAAATATGCAGAGGGACTAGTTTTCACGTCAGGACACATTGCAAATTCCAAATGTAGAAGATTTGATAAAGAGAGATTTAAACATAAATTTAAAAATATCTGTAAAAGAAGATGGAGCTCCAAGTTATTCCAGAATTAGTCAACACCTTTTAAACATTTTCATTAATAATCTTAAAAAGAAATTGAAAGAAATGAAAAGGGAATTTTGCTTGTTGACGCAAAGTTGGCAGCACTATAAGCATGGGAAAGATCATATTCTTATACTGGAAGGATTCCATGACATTAAGGAATTAAGGAATAGAAATATGGATGAAAGTTAACTGCAGAAAGTAAAGGTCATGCATGCAGCAACTAATAATGAGAATTTCTTCTGTGATACAGGAGTTTCTTGGTTGTAAATGAGAAAAGAAGGAAAAATAGCTGGCTCTGTTAATCAGTCACAGAAAGTCTATGAGCCACCAATGCTTAGAATATAAATATTTTATATATTTACACTTAATATTATGAAATGTAAATGTAAATGTAAATATAAATGTAAATGTAAATATAAATGTAAATGTAAATGTAAATGTAAATATAAATATAAATATAAATATAAATATAAATATAAATATCTTAGATATAAATTAGATGAATATGAGAAAACAGCAACTGCAAGATGGACAATTTCTTGAAGAAGAGTGAAAAGACCAAAAACGTCTTTCTCAAGGTGCACCCAGATGCCAAAACCAAGGTAAACAAGAAATGAGTTATATACTTCATTTGTGTTATCTGGTCACAAAGAAAAATCTCTCTCCTAAAGTCAGGTTATGATAATTAAAGTGTTTTGCACAACTAGATCTCAATAAACAAACTTTTAACTTTATTTTCAAGAGTTAGGTTAGATTGTATTGCTCAGTTCCATTAAAGATTTAACCACCTTCAGTTTGGTGCAACTTTCTAGGAGAGTTCAGACAGCAGACAGACAGTGTTAAATGTTTTCATATTATCCAAAGCAAACACAGTTCTGTCTGGGTTGTAGACACAGACTAAAGTAACATTCAGCGATCCAATAAATTTTGTTTGTTTGTTTCTCTTCCCTTGACACATTACAAAAACAGTACCAGGCAGTCACTCAGTTTAAGTGGATTAACTTTTACAGTGTTACATATCAGGCAGCCCCACTATTATCAGCAAAATTTAATGAGTTGATAATCAGCACAAAATTTACTCTTGTTACTGTCTGTTCCCCAAAAAATTAAGGATTTATCAGTTGTATCTGAACTGAGAGATGAATAACAGGTTTTAGAGCCAAAGAGTGCTAAGACCCTTTTATAGTATAAATGGAAACCCTTGGAAAACGTGCCCTGGAGAGAACTGCTCCTCCTCAGAGCAGACCCTGTACGCAGTATCGGCAATTCCCTGAAGATGTAAATAACAGAAGATAATCACAGAAGTTAATCACAAAAAGTTAATTAGTCACCAGAGCTCTAAGAGAGTTGAGAATGAAGGGGGAGCTCTGTGGTGGCTCCTAAAAAAATCAACATCAGCAATCAACCCAGCTAAAGCAGAGTGTTTGTAGAACTGTCATAAATACCTGGAAAGTTCATTTCCATTGTTCTGGAGGAGAGATGGTGTTAGTTTAACATGTTTAATTTTTACATGAAATTCTAATCTATTACTTTTAAAAATTATTATTGAACCCTAAAACACCATTCCAGTAGGCCTGGGATGGAGCATACTCAAAGCAAGTGGAACCTGCAGGAAAAATACTGCTACAATAAAACATACCCTTTGTGAGTATGTATTAAGCATGATTTTCCAAGGTAGAGATGAGCCATATTTTTAACATGTTGGTAAAGGTCTCATTCCTGACATGACCTCAGTCATCATCTGCTTTCTTTCATCTGGCTGTTGAAAGTTTTAAGTTTCTTTTCCAAAGGGAAAAATCAAATAAACAGATCTTTAGACTTCAACCACTTGGCAAGTGAACATACTACTTTCTTAACACTTTCTTAATACTATGCCATTCCAATGCAAATATAGTTTCTTTTCTTTGCAGTGTTTAATCTATAATGCTATTACATAAAATTTTATTCAGGGAACACTTTTTTTAGCAAAGGCCAAGTGTTGATAAACTTTTAAAATCAAAAACAATGGATGCTTCCATAAATGTGTTTGTGTTTCTTATTAATACATTGGAGTGGCCTAACTTCTTTGCTTGTTGGAACAAGGAAAATTACCCAATTAAAAGTATTTGACAACATTAAGTGAGAATTGACATAAGATTGAAGGTAATAGATAAAAGGTTTTCCCGACAATAAATTCTAGGCAAATTGCTTCTGTTCTGATAAAATTACACATTGATGATACACAGGGTAGATATTTGACTTTTGAAGATGCAGCAGCAGCAGGTCCTTAGTACATTCTCAGCCACTTCAAAAACCAGACATTTTCCTAGACAAAACAAATCAAAGCACGTAGGGAGAGCAATTGTTGAAGTAAGGAAAGGTAGCACAAACAGAAACAACACGCAAACAAAAGTGGGTACTTATTACTGATGGAGATATAGATAACATGTCATATGAAAAGTGAGAACAAGTGAAAGCGACTACAGATGAGTCAGATTTGTAAGCTTTCTGTCTCATAACCAGTTGATTTATAGCCAGAAAATATATCCTAAAAACTCCATTTTGAAAGAGTAACAGTAGCATCCAGTGGCCATTTAAAATAAATCAAAATGTAGCATATATTTCTTCAAGATCTTTGATAGATAACCTGTGTTTTGACACTCTGAAGAGAGCACATCAAGCTAATTCAGGTAAACAAAATTCCAATTACATCTCATCCATATATTTCTGTTTTCCTAAAACAGTATTTTAAGTTTAAATATCATTAAATTTAAAAATTCCATGTAAATACCATTTAAATATCATTTTAAATGCTGTTTTAAAATTAATGATTTTCCTCATCAGTAGAAGAGGCATCTTCAACTAGATTTTGCCTTAGTGGCATACTGGTGAATAGAAGAGCCAGACAGTATTGTAATACAATCCCAGAGCAGAGTTTTAACTGAGAGAGGATACACTGAATCCTTCCTGGGTCCATCAACAACCACCTGCTGCATAACAACAGCTACAGTCCAACCAGGCAGGCTAGCGCAGAGTGCAGACAGGACTGCTGCTTGTAGCCTGCCTTTATCCTTGACACCTGCATTAACACACATGAAAAAACATGGTACTGCCTCTTCCTGCATTGAGGCTAGAAGTTTGGATGGAGACACCAAGATTTCATTCATCCATGAGAGGGAAACAGAAATGCCCACACAGTTTTCTCTGTCACCTTGCAATTATACACTGGATATAAAAACATAGCTTGCAAATGGAAGGCTTATTGTAGACCAAATAGATGAACTAGCCTTACAAAATAAAAGGATTATATTCTAAAAAAGATTATACCTTGAATATTATAAAGCATGTGTTAAGCATGAATAAAAGCAATATGGGTTAAAAAGCTTCCTTTCTGACCCTTTGATTATTATCAAATACAAGTAGGATATCAGGTCACAGTGATCACTTTTATCACATATTTATTTAAAAAGTATGTCTTTCTGTTGTCTGTTGCAGACATATGTTGCAGACTTTCAAGGCTACCTCCACAAATTTGGTGATGTGCTTCAAGATGACAGTAAAAACAAAGAAGCAAACATGTTGGAAGTCTTTTAATAAGTCATCGGAAGTGACATTTGAGAAAACACCAGCTGGGAGGCTGGTGAACAGGTCCATCTTGCTCATAATGGGTAAGACAGGAGACAGCTACGGTTAATGAATCCGCTCACTTTCAGAACTCACCTTTGTTCTATGCATCTCATGGTAAAACAAGAGCCTAATTCTGAAAAAATACATTTCTTAATGGACAGCTGCATGCTAAGGGAGATTCTTTCCTCATGGTCCAGTCCCACAAATCTTCACTTTTCAAATGTATTCGCATAGTGTGTTTTTTCACCAAGAAGTGAAGAAATACAGCATAAGGTAATATAGCTTAAATTACTAAAGGAAACACTGACTCAAAAGATTGTCATCCATAGGTATCAAATAGAGAAGAAGGTGTTAAGTCACGGTAGTTAGGGAGCTGTTACACATGTAATAGTTCTCAGTATTTTCTGAAAGCCTTTTAGTCATGGTAATCATCTGAGTCTCTCATTCTATTCTGTCTAACAGAGTAAAATGCAAGAAGCTCATGGCTTTGAAAAGTTCTTGCATATACGGCAATTCTTGCCTCAGTGGATTGCTACCACCTTAACTGTTTTTCAGTGTGTTTATTGCACGTTAAGGCAGGTAGCATAAAAACTACATATCCAAGCACCATTTTAGTAAACAATATACATTTCTGCAGAGACATAAAGGACACCCTCTTTCTTACGTCTATTTCCAAACATGTTATATTGCCATTGCTCTTAAAATAGCAATGTGCAAATTATCCTGAAAAAGAAGTTATCTCGATCTCTTCCTGTAATATCTTACACTGGGATTTTCTACAGCTGCACTGTAGGGGTACAAAATTATTTGCTACACAGCTATCCCAATAAGACTTTTCCTCATTTTAAGTCATAGAATATGGGAAGTGACAGAAGCATTCTGGCTTATTCTAGGATTTTATAATGGCTCCCGATGAGTGTCAACATTCAACACAAATTAAAGCCATCCTTAAAATGTTGTAATTTCTTATGGAAACCAGATGATATTCCTGTTAGTTCCATTCAGCTTCATGTGTAACTTGCATCATGTACTTCTTAACTGTATGTGAAAATCAGGTTTCATACATGTGCATCACACCCAACTGTGCACTTGTCATCCTTTTGTGCTAGGCACCCTATGGCTTTTTGCGCAACAGAGCTGGCAGCTGGACTGATGAGCAATAACCATGTTAAAACGCAAGCCAACAAATCAAAATACCAGGAAAAAATAGCCAATACTCATTAACCATTTCACTGTTCTTACTAGTGACATTCAGCACAGAATGTGTGTGACATTCCTGGGGATTAATCTTTCAGGAACTGACCACAGAGCTCACTTGTATCCTGCTCAAGAAACCACCAGGGACAGAGATTTCCTGGTTTATCTGCATGTTCATCTTTAGAGCTGGACTGCTTTAGGAGCCTGGTAGAGACTGAGTGGTGTCTCAGCATGTGATGAAGGAAAGCTCTGAGCCTACATGTGTGGTATAGAAGAAACACCAGAGGTGGGAGCCTGCAGCAACTGTATGTTTGACACATGCACATTTATTTAAATGGCCACCTAAAATGTGTGATTTATTTGATTATCGGCCTTTCATTTATAGCATATTTCCACAGCTCTAAATTGTCTTGCTGTTATTTTTGACCTCCTCTGGTCTACGTAGACTTTAACCTTCACTTGAGAAACAGTCTGAAAATCTTAACAAACTTCTTTGTTAATTTATAATGGTATTACATAATTGAGTAAATTATGAAGAATTTATTCACCTCCCTGGCAGAATTTCATCCAATCAATGTAATTAGCATCTAATATTTTGCAAGTAGAGTTAACCTCCTCTAACCTGGCCACTTGCTGACCATGCAGTACTGCTACATGCAGCTTTATGTACTAATTTCTTCATACTCTCTTGTTATCATGTCTTCCTTTTCTCTATACAGCTCTGACATTACTCTATCTGTCATCTACTCAGTGGCCCATTATTTGAAAATTTTCTTCTAAAATAAGCCCATCTTTTTATTAAAAGGAATTCAGCCTCAAATAGCTAGCTGGATTTTCCCCTCAGGTAGAACACTCATTGATACTCTCAATTTGCTTGGCATGTGAGTTTAAAGTCATTCTGTCAGCTTTTGCTTCACAGTGAAGTGATTTGATCCAGGAGTTAATTGCATTGACATTAACCTGTTTTAACATGCCTAAAATATCAATAAATCATTTCTTTAGTGGCTGCACTTTTTATGCTGCTATATTGATATACTGCACCTGAAGTGATAAATAGGCTGAAAAATCATCTCTTTCCTTTGGACATACTTTCTATTCCCAAGAATTTCCTTCCAAAGAAAAGGTACTTTAGATAATGTTAATATAGAGGAAGGCATTAAAATGTTACACACGTTACTTTAGCTTTGCCGTCCTTTTAAAAGGTTCACTTTTGAGGATGCTTTGCACTTACAGTGGGTTCGGCTTTCCTCCACGTAGTCTGACTAACAGACAAGCCTAGTTACAGACTCTTAAAAAAAATCTCTAAATTACCTGTGAATACATGTGAAGATTTAATTTCTATTGTTTTGGCTTTCTCCTCCTCCAAGGCCCAGCTTTATATATTTGCATCCTTATTAGTGCATACTGAATGAACTGTTTGAAGTTCCAGCTTGTTTCTCTGGCAGTTCAAAGACAAAATACTCATCAGTTGTCCATGAGTTTTGTGTATGTGTGTGTATGTGTCTTTTTTGTTGTTATTATTAAGTGACACTACTGAGAATAAACCATCTGCCATACGGCACCTCTTCATTTACACCCAGATTTCACTGTAGCATAATCAGCAGTATCAGCAGTGGTTTCTGTTAGAACATCAATTTTTCTACCTGAAAGTAAAATTTACTATGGCATTTTAATCATTCCTTTTTTTTTTTTTTTTTTTTTTTTTCCGTGTTGCTAATATGGCAAAGTGAGACAACAAGCTCAAGTAAGTAACCTGTCAGCCAAAGATTTTATACCTGTTCACAAGAATCTCTGAATCTCGGTCTTATACAAGTAAGTACAGATGAGAAGCAAAAATAAACAACAAAAAAGTGAATTAGTTCCACATTATTTATTATGCATGTATGAGTATATGGTCTCAATTACTGCTTTGGAAAGCATGAATGTTTCTGCATATCTGAAGGAAAACTAGACTTTTAAAAATTTGATTTCACAATTAATGTTTAAGTTGTAAAAACACAGGCTGTGTACTGTAGCCCCTGGATCAGTGGAATTTTTATTGTTATTGTCAGCTAGATTTTGAGAAAGGCAATGCAATGAACTCAGTATTATTTCCATGCTAGCAGTGGATGGTATTTTATATGTAATGGTAAATAGAAAAGAAAATAAATGCAAATAATAAATTCTGTGTCTGTGCCTATAATAATTTGTATACATGTATCAGAAGCTCTCATGGTCTCCTTATTTCATGAATACGCAAACACCTGAGTTTGTGGGTGTGTAACTACAGAGAAAGAAAAAAGTGGAAAAAGTATGCCCATAAATCACCAAGCATGAAATTTGAGTTCATTGAGTAAACATTTTCAAATACAAATCAAAAATAACTCATTTCCATGCTCTTCCTTTATTTAGCTTTTTTATTAAACCATTCTTTTAAGATGGTTTGCTGTTGAGGACAGAACTGTGAAGCTATTGAAATCAGAAATCATTTCTTACCATAGGCAAGAATGGAAGAACATAATTTCCAGCTTAGGTGCAACAACCCATGTGGTTACTGACTTTCAATATTCAAGACGGGAGCAAGAAAGGGTCATAATACCATATATAACAAAGTACAATTTTTTTCAATATGCAACCAGAAGCATATAATACCAGTAGCCAAAGGCCCATACCAATCAGAAAAGATCATACTAAATTGCTTTAAATTAGGATATGATAACTTTGAAGAAAAAAAATGAATCCTTTTTCTAAGCACAGTAGAGAGAAAGTTCAAATGACTTGGCAAAACGAATCAAGCAAGGCTATATCTAACATTTCTAATTTCAGGTGGTGCATTAGCTGAAGCAGTAATGTTGTTTGTGCTATGTACCCCATGTGCAAAGGGAAACCATAAACTGCCATGTAGGATTTTATGCCAGGTCAAGGTAAAGAGAAACACCAAGAGAAAGAACAAAATATTCAAGAAAGTTCAAATATAGGCTTCAGCAAAAACATGAGCTGTGATATAATTCATTAAAACAAAACTTTAGACATTTAGAAGTTACACACCTAGTTTAAGGATCTAAGCTTACCATATAATTGATGTAAAGTAACAGGAGGTTGCAGAGAGCAATTCATCCAATCCAAGTCTCTAAGATAAGAAAGACAAATTAATTGTCTTTCCAAAGAGATGACAGAAGAGTGAAGAGAACTAGCTCTCACATACACTGAGTGCCTCATTACTGTATTTTTCTCAAACTTAGTTTCATGCTTAAATTCAAGAACCATGGTAAATGTAGAGCTAATTTATAAAAACAGATTAATTCCCTGTATGACAGGATTACTTGAATATTCTTTGTATGAATGCATTATTTATATATAGTAATAGAAGTCTAGAAGACGAAATAAAAAAATATGAACACAAGAAGCAGGTTTCTGTTAAACATTTCAGGATGTGGTGATAGGATTTCAGGATCCTATCACCATACACAATCAAATTTCCAAGCGTATTTTATGAAATAGAAATAGGGTCTGAAAAGGTGAAAAGACTGCTAAGAAGCTGTCCAAACTTGTGCATGGAAGCATAGCTGAGAAGGTAGTTTCAAGGTACCATTATGGTTGTCAGTGTCTTAAAGGCTGTGTCTTAAAATCCTTTTAATCCTGCAATGAGTTTTATTGCCACTACTGAGATATATATTTTTCGTTTAAGAAGGCTCTCCAGCCATTTAAGTAGGCTCTCCAGTCACTGTATTCATAACTGATGATAGGCCAAGTCTCCTGAAGGGAAACATTTATTCTAACTCTGGCCAGAAGCACTGGTTAAGCATTGCCAAAGCAGAGGATGCTGAGATATGAAGCGCAGTGAAAGAGCAGGATATTTTCTCACCTATGCAATGATATTTACAAAATGAAGCATTATGCCCAAGGAAGGATGCTCAGATAGGACTGAAGTGTAATTAGCTCTATAATGCTTGCATGAGCATACACTGATGATTTTTGTGATTTGACAAACTGGCATCAGCAAAATGCAGCTGTCAAAATAATAATAATGGCAAAAATGACTCTCTCGGCCTGAGATCAAGAAAAAGATTTTTTCTACTGGCTGGAAGATGATTTGGTAAATTGTATAGTCGGGTCCTTTCTTGCCTTGCCTCATTAGAACAATCAGTGTCTCCTGCTGCACATAGCCCCTCTTCTTGCCATGAGGCAGAACTTCCATCATTGTTTTTAAGCATAAGTTTAGACCACAATGCATCACCATCTCTCAAGCAAAGTGGTAATTCAGCTATGTTCTCAAGTAAATGAAGGTGAGTATGTGAGAAAAAAATCACACCCTTTCTGTTTTTAAATTCTATTTTTGAGAGATGGAAATTTTAGTGAGATGAAATTTCTGTAGGACATGATTTATTAAATTAACTTCCTCAATTAACTCATACAATACTCTTTTAAAGGTATCACTATGGGAAGGGAAGTAATATTCATTCCTTGAATGCATCCTTCTACACAGGTTACTTTATTTGGGCATTTATCTTTTGTATTTTTTAACAACAACTGAGACACTCGGAGAAGGCACGTATCTGCCTAATTTGAGCACCTATAATTAGGCAGGCAGAATTTATCCCTCAAGACCTTCAAAGATACCTACTTCTCCCCATTTTCTTGTTCCTAAACAAGTTGCTTCAGCTGATCTTGCTTTAGACAGGAGTGTGGACTAGACAACCTGCAGGTGTACCTTCCACATTCAGTAATTCTCTGGTCGTGTGACTTTACATACCTTGGGGATTCACCCAACCCCACACAGGTGTACTACCTATCGTACAGTTTCTTTTCATACTTGAGTCAAGAACTGCATATTCATTTGTACTGGTATCCATTGCTTGAATTCCTGCTCATTCAGATGGACTGTTTTCGAGTTTGAAAATCAACTATCTCTCCTAGATTCCCGTTTAACACCTGGGACTCTCTCAGCAGGCCAAAATCTGCTCTTCCGATGTCTAAGGTTGTCATCTTTCTCTGTGTCTTGTTGCCTCCTCTCAGGATCCGAATCTCCACTATCTTCTGGTCAGTGCAGTCAAGGCTTTTGTTATTTACATCTGCAAGCAGTAGATCAAAAAAAGCATCTTCCCTCAACATGCTCCCCTACAACTCATATCATTGCACAGTTGTCACCAATGACTCTACCCTTCTGTGCTACTCTTCCAGCTAATATCAGACTTTTGATGGTAGATTTCCTGCAAGCACAGCAAATGGTATGAGACATAAATTTATCATGTCTGAAAGGGAAGTTATTTCCTATTTTACAGCTATCATTTCACACTATACCCTTTATATTGCATAATATGGTGGCTCTGTTGTCTATCTTGTTACTTTTTTATTTTTATATGTTACCAATTTGGAGCTTTATTTTTTTCAAAAATAAAAGAGAACCACTTCCATTTTAACTCCTATTCTAAGTTCCAGTACTTTTCAGAGTATGATAAAATTAGCAAAATAATTTTTAATTAGAGCTGTAATGTTAGCTAAACCCATCACTTTTAGCTGTATGCATGTTTTAGAATGTGGTGGATAAAATACAGTCAAAAGAGATGCTTAAAAAACACCTTTCACAACTTCATCATAATCAAATTTCTGTTAAACTCAGTCAGAGATCTTCTTTTTCCTTTCCTTTCCTTTCAGAATATTATTTCAGAATATTTCAGAATATTTAAGGTTGGAAGGGACCTCTACAGATCATCTAGTCCAACCTTCCTGCTCAAGCAGGCACACCTAGAGCACGTGGCACAGGGTGGCATCCAGGCGGGTTTCCTTTCCTTTCCTTTCCTTAGATCTAGGAGAACAGAAAAGTAAGTAATAAGTTAAATACAAACAAGAACTGAAGATGAAGATGAAAAGCTATGAATCTTTTCTGACATATTATCAATAGAATAAAATAACAAAACTTGGACAAATGTAAATAGGTAGTCAAATATGAATGTCCTTAAGAGTAAAAAAATCTGTTATTTACTCCAGTGACCAGGATTCACCCAGTAAGTCAGTCTTCCTGACTTGAAGTAGGAATGGAGATGCCACTCACAATTAGCTGTGCCTGTGCACAGCACATTGTCATATATATAAATATATGTATGTATGTATGTATATATATGTATGTCATATATATATGTATGTATATATATATATGTGTGTGTGTGTGTGTGTGTGTGTGTGTGTGTGTGTATATATATATATATATATAAAATGTTTTCTCCATAAAGAGGATCCCAGGGAACATCTCTAGAGCCATATACCTGGGAAAAAATGAGATGCCACTCATACTAATGTGTGCATATTTCTACATTGGGCATTATCTTCTGTTTTTAAACACATTCTACAACAGTTAGTAATGTTGACAAGATAGTATGCTCATCATTTTACAATATCTCAAATAAACACACTGCTCATCCTTTTAAGTACTGCTGCCCTGGACCTCCTGTGGATTTCTAAATAGTTATACTAAATTTGCCTTTTCAAAGCTTTCCTTGAAATTATAAGCGTAGAAAATACCTGATTGTACTGAAAGCTTATATCAGGAAAGAGAAAACACTGCACTACCTTAAAGTGCAGTTAGTCCTAATTGCATTGTAGGGATCAATGTGAAGAACTTTAAAGCTTTTCTAGAGTGATCAGGAAGTTTTAATCTGAAAGTTTAATTAGAAAGTCTTTATAAGAGTTAGGTATCTCTGTATGCAAACATGTTTGTAATTGGGAAGGCAGTTCATGCTATTATTCCTTCAGGACTTTGCAGGCTTATGGAGAAATTATTGAGGAAATTGTGCAAAAATCCAAGGTTGCTTATTTACCACTCCAGGCCTGATGCACCAGATGGAGCTGCTGTGGAGAACTGGGAGATGACCTTGCCTCAAGCCTTGTATTGACTATACTGTGTAATAAACTCTGCTCCTCTACATTATGTGTGTAGGAAACCCCAAGTTATTTATTGACAAGAAGCTCCTCGGCTCCTCATCATGGATTTCTGTTTTGTGGAAATCTAATTTTCAATACTTCAGATATCTAAGTCCACTTGGCATTGAAGCCATGCTGTTGGTAGGGGGACCTACAACACCTCTTTATAAGATTCTGAAACCAGAAAGGCTCCAGAAATTAGATTTTTTGCTAGGATATATAAGATTTTGACCTAGATAAAAATAGAAGAAATAAAAAACTTCCATGAACTCATACAAGTTTCTTTAACCACAAAGACAAACTTTAATGTATTTTCACATATAAGTTATTAGACTAACTTCTGAACAAGAGCAGCACGTTTTAAGATACTAATGAGAAACTTGATTGTTCTGTTGTGAGAAGGAACTGAAAAAAACTACTATTCAATGTTGATATATTTAATTAAAAGGGATTTTAATAACAAAGTCCTACTTGGCTAAATTGACTATTTTCTCTTTTGCATATGAGTTAAAGACTTGTAAGTTGCAATTCCTTAGTCTTATTTTAGCCATTCATTTTGGATGATAAGATCACTATTTCTTTCTACTGGTGACTATAGATCCAATGTAAATGCCTACTTTTGGATACAGTAAGCTAATTGTCTTACGTTTGGATAAGTTAATTGACAATAACTAGCATAAAATATCCTTTTTGAAGTGGTGATGATAGCATTCCAGCAACATTTTGCAAACGGCTGAAAAATTAACACTACTCATTCCATAGATACAAAAGAAACCTGCAGAAAGTCCTGCAGTAACACTGTTGTGATTACCTGGAGATCTGTAATTACTGGTTCGGAACTGACTTAGAGTAAATTTTCAGTTAGCTGCCTGCTGATCACCATGAATACCTTCTCTGAGGCCTTCAACCAGATGCACGTGATTTATCAACTCTACTGTCACATGACTATACACTTTAAAACTAGCACCTCAACTTCATTTCTTTATGCTACAGGTTTTCACCATCATTTTCTTTCTTGAGACATATGCAAGTTGTAGTATATAAGTGCAGTTTCATCCAGGAAATGCTTCTTACACATATGCAGAAATGGAACAGAAATGCAGCAAGATATTATACCAAGACATTAGCAAGACTGAATGCACTAAGGACCGTTAGCCCCACTGAACATGTCTTTCATAAATGTACACAAGACATAAAAATTAAGAATATTTTAAAAACTTTGGGCTACTCAAAAAGTATATTCTTTTATGTCCTAATCCTTAGTTCAAGTTTCACTGCATTACTCACATGTTTTTGCTTAAGGCAGATAATCTTGAACAAGTGGTTGAATTGGTTTGTTAGAAAGGTGAAGAAATAATTTATTGTTTGCCCTTCTTCTGTGGACAGTGACTGGAGAGAATTCCACATATATACACTCCATTTCAGATCCATCTCCACAGTTTGGCACATCTTGACATCCTTAACTGTTCTGACAGTGCTCAGCCTTCAAAAACAGGAACTGACTAAAGTTCAGACATGTCTGTCTGAAGCTGTAGTTTGCCTGAAGAAAGGTGGCCAAGTGTCTTGATTTCAAGCATCCATTAAGATACAGGTGCGGAAATCACTTTCCTTAATCTAGGCATCTAAAGATAAAGTACCTAGCTTAAGCAAGTCATCTTTTACAGTAAATGGAGAAAGCAAGACACTGGTAGATAATGGTTCATCATAGTCTAAGACAAATGTTTAGTCTAGATAAGATGAATCAACTTTACAAGCGCTTTTTTCTCCATTGATTATAGAGGGAATCAATGGACCTGGTTTCTGGTAGATGTCTCAATGACATATGGGAAAGACAGGTAAAAGGAATTCCACTCTGAAAGTCCTCGCCTTTGGCTCCATCTCACAGAAGTTGACCAACTATGTACACTATGTACAAAATCTTTGTTTCTCACTACATAAGCTGACTGAGCCTCTACTAGTCAGACTGAATGATTCACTATTATGCAAGAATTACTATAAGCAATGATCAAAATCAGAAACATTGTACTCATACCTTAGTTATTTCTATAGGTAAATGTCTCTCTATACATACAAAATGTATTTTTAAGAACAAAAGAAAAGAGAAAAAAAAAATTTCAGGTTAATTTCTTACAAAAAAAATCTTTGAAATTAATGGGAAAATGCATAGATGAAAACAGGTCCCTAATAATCATATTTTTTAGCTACCAAATTTTAGGCATTTAGAGTTTTTTTTTTTATGTACATATGCTGTGTTAGCATCAATGAATCGACTAGTTACACATATAAATCCTTCCTGACAAAGGTTTTATATTAAGCTCATAATAACAAAGTTACGTGCTTGAAAGTTAACTAAGATTAATGTTATAATATCCTTCCAAGAATGACAGAAATACCATCTTTTATCCCTTTTTTAAGACTTCTGTCTCTTTGGATGTGCAGCATTTAGCTATAAAACTGTTATACTGTATGAAGTGTTGCCTTAACTAGGATCATTTGCACACTACTGCCATGGATATTTTAGGCTCAAAAACGTGTTGCATTCATTCACTCTTGCAATAGGAATAGGAATAGGAATAGGAAGCAGCAATACAGTATAAGAGATAAGAGTTCTTTTGGAAATGCAAAAGAGCATTAAGTACAAGATGAAATTAAATCATCTATTATGTTTAATGTACTTATTCTCTTGCTTTTCACGAAAGATTTAGGTTAAGAAAGTCAGGAGAATATGTGAAAAGCAAATATAATCTTTCACTAAAGATTTTGCCTTGCAGATTACAATTTCTAAAACTCTTAAACTGCTTTCAAGAGATTTTGAAGAACATTTGAAGAGGGATAGTAGGCAGAAATGTTAATAACTTAGAAACTGCATTCTTATTACCATAGGTGTCAGGAATTAGACAGAGATGTTGAACAACTTATAAAACTGGCTGGTTCTCTGTTAGTAATCTGTCAGACTGCAATACAAAGACCATTAAACAGAGCTTCAAAGTGCTCTAGGAGATCAGATATCTTCCAAACCTAAATTTTATCTTTAACATCAGTACTTCATTCTACAAATCTTGTTTTATGAAGAAAGGTGTTGCTTACTTCTCTCAGTAGGCTTCACCTGACGATGACAGGTAAGGCTGCAGAGAGTTGGCCGAACACAAAATATAGTTAAAAACAATATATGTAATCACATTAGATTGAGATATACAAAAAGCCATAGCATAGAACATTACCTACTAGGTTTCGTCTGTGAAGAAAGTCTCCAGCATGCTTGTGCTCTCTAAATTTAGTTCAGAACGCTTTCTGAAATCATTAGAACAAATAATAACAGTTAAACAAAATTTCATTGACTCAGGGAGCGTCTTTGTATGTTCTGAGATGATACAGAATCATTCACCAAAGATACAATACCTAAATATAGAGGCCATGAATAAATACTGATAGATGAAAAGTTCTCATCCAATATTTGCAAATATGCAGTGCTGAGGCAGCTTTCTAGCTGAAGTTATGTGGGGAAGAAAAACATAAATTGCTTAAATATGGACTGCAACTACGTTAAGAACAAGTGACTATACAGGTGTAATATAGAACTTTATATAATGCAATTACCTGAAAGATTGACACAGGCCCTCTATTGCACAGGCTTTGTCTTACTCAGAGCATGTATCATTTTGTATGCTTCTCAAGTGAAACATTTATAGTTGCCTATTTTCCATATGCTGTCACTTTCTTGGGTACACAGAGACTCATAGATTAGTGGAGTAGCTATATCCATGTAGTATTTTGGCATTTATGGCAGTACATTTATGACTGAGAATTGCTCTTTAGTTTACAGGTTTACTCTTCTGGTTGGACTCTCATCAAGTGAATATGAACCTTAGGTTAGTGACTTTATTGGAAATCCACTGATTTACACCAGCAGGAGTGTATCTCCATGCTAGTGTTGCCTACTGCAAAAGTACATTTTTTAAAAAAAGAAAACAATTTGGAGCTGTACTTCAGCCATTGCAATCATTTGCCATTACTCAACATGCATCTAAATAAATGCTCCATTATCCTCTAAAATGGTTGCTATTGGTCACCTATTACTTGGCAGGTAATGTCACAGGAAATTACTTTTTCCATTGTCTGTCTGTGCTTTTGGTGGTTTATGCACAGTCAATACTTGTGATGATCATTTCCCCACTTACATTTACTTCAGCCACTGTGTTGACTTGTCCTTTTCTTAGGGGTGTGCATATATCAATTGCTTGTTAACCTGAGTCTGAGAGAAGCAACAACACTTTTTGTTTGCTAGACTTTTCCAAATGCACCAGCTGCTATGTGATAGAGCAGAAATCCTGCTTAAAAGTTCTCCAATTATGCTTCATTATTTTATACTATTTTCAACAGCTGGATGCTTGATTACATGCACTACAGAGCAGAAGTCCTTTCACTCTTTTGGCAAGTGTGCAGCTGCAAATCTTGTGGCTTTAGAACAGTATCCTAGAACACATTAATCATCCCTGAGAAGATTCCCATCAGCAACAGCAAGGGAAAATAGCTGTGAATATGCTATTCAACAAGTATATGATAGATTACATGTGTACTTTGAATATAATAATTCACAGTAGAAATGCCTAAATCCTTAGAAAGCAGTTAATATTTTCAATCAAATAAGTGATTTAATATTGCTTGTTGAATGTTTATCATTTTAACTGTTTTTAATAGCAAAATTACAATTGTAAATTTTGCAGAAAATAATCTCAAAGTAGTCTCCTGTTTAAAGAAAGAAAATAACCAGTTCACAGAAAGCATATTTTTTAGTTTGTAGCACCTGAAAGTGCTATTTGGTAAAAGGGTGAATATTTGATAAGATTAATTTTTTACATTTTTTTCAATATTAACACAAACCATGAAAAAAGCTGCAGTATATTTTGACTATAGAAAATAACACTAATAAATATTGAAAATATTAAAGTATATTTTATACTTACAAAATGCATAAAATGTTAAAAAAATAAGCTAAAAGACAAAATAAGCCTCCATTTTAGAATTTATTCTATCAAACACATGGAATTTACACAGGTTTTTCTTATTACCTGAGGGGATTGGTAAAGGCAGCTGTTGAGGTGACACATATGATTTATTTGACTCAGATGTGGTCTTTGCTGTCATAGGTGAACACAAAAATCTCTGCTTATCAAAGCTCCACAAACACGGTCTGTGAATTGGCTCCTTGGGTGGCTATCAATATATGCCACTCTATAATAAACATTTTACAGCTTTTAAATCACATGGCACAATTGTGTGCAAGGATTCTTTAGTAATTGCTTGTCAGGATCAAAACCGGTATGGGTTGGAGTTCCTGGGGAAATTTAATGATTTATTCATTCAGCTCTTCTCACTGTGTAGAAGCTTAGTTCTGTAGCATGTCGTGAGCTGGTGATGTGCTTACACACAGTGGAGTTCTTTTAACATAACCACACTCTTTCATCTACCCTACTTTTTCACACATGAAAACTATCTGCCACTTTAGCAGCTCCTTCTATTGAATTCCAGGTATCTACTTCCAAAGACAGATATGAACTCCTAGCTTTCCTCCAGATGGATCTTTGCAATATACTGTAGCTATAAGAAATAGCACAGAGCAACCTCATTCCCAGGAATTCAGTGTTCTTCACCTGGCCAGCTAATATAGGCTGACAACTATAAAGCATTATTGGTTGACTGCTGAAGGCAGAAGACAGTGTTTTTTTTCTTTTCTTTTCTTTTTTTTTTAGTTGACGTTATAACATTTATAGCACCCAATATTACAAGAAAAATTGTCTAACCAAAGCGTGTGCACATATGAAAAAGCCTCGTGAAGTGTTTATGTGCAGATAAATCATAGATACTGTTTATAATCTCTGACTATATTATCTCCTATTCTAGCTCTTCTCAACTTCTTAAGAATTCTTAAGGTCTTCTCAACTTATCTTCTGCATTTTATAACTGTCTCAGGCCTAGCTACAGGCTCTATCTGCCTCTTGTTAAACTTGGATTGCTTGTTGGGGTGTAAACTAGTTGGGACTCTGAATTTTCACAATCACTTGCTGAAGTAAGTATAATACAAATAATACAGCAAGGAGTGATTAAGAGCAGCATTGATAGATAAAATAAGCCGATTGAGCCAAATTAAACTGACTCATTTCTCTAGAAGAGCCAAATGTACCACAGTGTGAGTCATCTAACCTTTGTGCATAGTTACCCTGCTGATAGAAAAGCCACTGGTCTGCTAGCCATGGCTGGCCACTCCAAAACATTTTCTAGGAGGGAGTCCAGCATTCTAACTACTTAACAGTACACACTAAATCTCATTGAAAATGTGAAGATATTGGATCATAGCTCCTTAAAATCTCTATAAAGGACACAATCTTCATCAAGATTAAAAGCAGATCTCTATCCAAAATATCAAATTCTATGACCTAGGATAACAGCATATAAAATGAATAATGTATCCTACATAGGCACATTAATATATTTTTGTCATTTTATGATTGACTTAATGCCAACAATACTGCAAAGAAATACATTAATTTTGTGATTCCCCAATGACATTTACCAATGTATTTAACCAAAAACACATAATCTTTGCAAGAGATATATAGATAGTGGAGAAAAGGTAAGCAGGTGGCAAAAATCATGAAGCTAATTCATTTGGGTATGGAGTTCATTTTCTGGAGGAATAAAGCGTATCATGATGTTTAATTCCTCTGTCTATTACAGATGATCCTTTAATACGTATAAATGTATTAGGCTTTACATACTTGCCTGCTTGTCCAGCTGCAAACTTAAACCTATTATTTTAATTATAAAGAAAATTTGTGGCATAGGTAATTTTGGAGACAGTCATACCACAGTGTTACAATGCAGTAATTATATTTCAAAGGAAACCTTTTACTGACAGAAAGAGTATTAATCAATAATTAAGATGTGAAGATGAGTAATGCAATAAGCCAAATTAGTTTCATAGCTGGTTGCTATATTGATGACTCAATTACAGGTGGAAAGAGAAAGCATTTTGAAAATGTTTTTGAAAATGCTTTCAGCATTTAATTTTTAACATATTATGAATATAAAACATCACTTTAGAGAAAAATATATGAAAGGGATATTGTAGCTGGAAGATTTTAATTACCATGCTTCATTTTTGTTTTCACTCAAACAAACTTTCAAATATAGTCAAGCCTCATCATCTGCAAGAACTGCAATGAGTTTCATTGAAGGTGACTAATAACTTGAAAAATTACACACCATTTTTCCAACAAAATCTCATTTCATGTTCTGACAGAGATAACAAAATTCTAAATGCATATTCCAAGTATCAATATTAGCACAGCCTGTGATTCTAAAAAGTGCAGTGCATCAAAGCTTTCCATGATATGTGCACTCCATTTACTTCTTTCATAAGACACACCTTTTTGAACCAGCACACCAGTCACAGGATAATAGACAGTAGTGAGAAACCAGTAGTGAGAAAGCCAAGATTTTAGTGTTATACATATCACTCCTCTAAGAGCTTTACAACAAGTATGATCTGAAAAATATTCAAAAAGACTGATTTAAAACAAATGAACAAAAAACCCACCAGAGGCATGCACAGATCTTAGTAAAGAAAAAGTACATGGTATAGTCAGAGAGATTCTGGTTTATGTTTCTGAAAAGGCATTAATAGAAAACCCTGGCAAAAAAGAAATACATGCAAACAAAATTGTATTACACTAAACTTAAGGGAAAAGAGGGTACCTTGTTCATTTAAGGGCACAAGGCTTGAATAAAGCTTTCTCCTGAGGTTAAACTTTGAAATTTTAAATGGGAAACTACATATGTGAGGTGTCATGGGTAGTAAAAAAACTGAGATATCTAAAATCAATTGCTGTCATGTTCCTCTGAGTTATCTTCTTATTGAGATTTGACAGCTAATTCAGATGTCAGTACATTTGCTTCAGCATCTGATGTGACCCATCTACAAACTTGGAATATAGAAACAGATAATTTTATGAATGAAAAAGAGTTCACAATGGAAGTACAGAAATAATGTAAGCTTACTTACACAGCACTGGAAGTGTCAGCGTATGTAGAAGGTCCCTTTTCTTTGATGCTCACCATCTGAAAACTCATTTCCATATGCCTTGCTCTGAAAAAGTTCCCTTTAATGCAAGACCATAATCTTGTGGCCTCAGTAATGCATTACTGTAATTTATGTTTAAAGGAAATTCCCCTCATAATACCCTAAGATCTGAAGAAGAATCTGTAATTTTAGTTTCCAAGGAGTGATGACACATCTCTGCCCTAGCCACAGACACAGCCTCCTACCGCATGGTCAGGGAGCTGAGAGCCAAAGGGAAATCCTTGGCAATGGGGTAGAGCCTTGTCAATGGGATCCATCCCAGGATTCTCTGAGGGAACTGGGCAGCCAGTCCAATAAAAGCTTTTGGGGGTTTTCAAAATTAGATGGCCAGTGCAGAGAAGGGTAGATTATTCTGTGTGGGTAGATTATTAATATTATGATCTCCATGAGGAGTATATGCAACATCGTTGATAGGCTTTAATAAATTTGTGATTCAGCACTAATGGCTTCTTAATACCAGGTGTTCAGGGATTAAGAGGAAACCTGAGCTTTCAGGGATCAGAGACAGCAGGAGATTATGAGATACTACAATATGAGATACTACAGTAGTTTCTAGTAGATTATTATGAATTATGGTTACCATGAGTATTGAATATTTAATAGTGGCTATCGTGTTCAGTCAAACAAGCCAAATAATAGAAAAAAAATTATATGGCTGAACTTGTAAGACTTCTGAAAGACAATCTCTTGCACTGATGTTAGGATACATTCCAGGTGTGTTATGTGCTTCAGCTGAGAACAATGAAGAAAATATGAAGGGAGAAATAATGGCATACTTTGAAAATATCAAGTCCAATGCAGTGCATATAAAGCTAAAGCATGGAAAAGGAGTGTTTACAGTAGCTATAAATGACACCTTGGTGAGCAACTAGGCCCTTACTCTTCAGATCTTGATAACAATATATAGTTTCAAAAATATGGAAATTTAGAAATGCTACAAAATATTCTGCTTATCTTGAAACTGATAACCAAATTAAGTCAGATTGCTGCAGGCAAAATAGTTTGACTCTCCATTGCACAATTAAATTTAGTCCTTTTTATTACTACAAACTTGTAACATACACAGAGGTGAAATTCATACAGCTGAAAAAGAGCTTCAGTACATTTTGAATTTAAATATAGCTTAAGTAAGAAATAAATGTAAATTTAGTGGTGGAAATTATAAAAGGATTGGTTATTTCTACAGCAGGTCCTGGGACAGCCCATGCTCGACTTTCATCTACATTGTTGATCTTAGGTGCTTAATAGACATGCTGTGCATTGCCTCAGATGGTCAACCTAGCTATTTTTTTAAGTCATATACTGTGCCAGGGAGTGAGGATATCATTGCAAGACTGAAATATGGATATTAGATAAATCTTATCATAGCTATCACTAACAGAAAGAGCCTATAAGGGTAAAGTGCAACTGAAGCCTCAAAGTCACACTAACCTTTCTCTGGGATCAATGGAACAATGCATATATCTTTAGAGAAGCTGGGGAAACTCATGTAAAATCTGACAATGTTTCCAATTAACTACCTTTGTTAGACTGAAATAACTTAGGTGGAGTTAATATTTTTATTTAGAGAATCCCCTACAAAATCTTTTGTACATTCCAGTTTCTTCAGTGGAGAAAAAAAAAAAAATGGAAGAGAAATTTACACTTATAATTGTGCAAATTCTAATTTTAAGTTAATCTCCATATTTCTAGGCACATTTCTTGACATGTGACCAACTGGGACCTGTATAAACCATAAAATAGTTTGCTCATTATTTTTTATTGCTCAGCATAAATTGTCTCAATATTATATTTGCTACTGGAAAACTATTAGAACAGAGAAAGTATTTTGCACGTTAGATATGATGCTTTTACTTTGCTCTTAGAACTGTTTTTCATTGCATATATTTTTTGTTTAATTCTCATTGTAAAGTTTTAAGAAACTACCTTATATGGCCTTGAGAAATTTCACATGCAAAAATCACATTTTATTCTACTTGGAAAATAATTGTCAAATTTGGTCCTGGATGACATTTTCACATATTTGCTCCGGGTTAAATGTACCATTGCCACATTGAAATCTGAATGTATTTCACAGCAAAATACCTCTTTCTGTCTATGAATATCATCCTTTGTGTTTGAAGAAGATACCAAGCCACCTGGAAAATTTAAAAATAATTCACCTAGCATAGCTGCACTGGGTAATTTTGTGTATAGTAAGGATTTCTGCAAGCTAACAGTGCCCCTTGCGCTGCTGCTCTTTACATAATTACAACTCTTTCTACAGTCATGAATTTAAGTTTCCCAAGATGAAATTCAATGTCACTGTTTGTATTGAAGGTCTGTTATCTGTTTCTGAAACATTTGGATCCTCTTTTTGCACATAGGGTGTCTAAAACAAAGAGAAAAAATCTTGCCTTCTATAGGAAAAGGAAAAGTAATAAGGGAAGATAAAAGAAGCTCTACAAGCCATTCCTCAATTACTATTTCTCTTGGTAGGGTGAGGTTACTATACTTGCATACAGATGAAGTATAGGACCTTATGCAAAATCCATTCAAGTATTAAACAGGATTATATTTTGTGTGATGAACAAGTAAAAGAGCTTTGTATGGAATTATAATGACCTGTTGTTTGTTGGAGATAATAAAAAGCCAAAGCATTTGTCTCTGTGTGAATTTAAAATATTGAGAAATCTATTTACTGTTTCATGATCCCTGCAATTTCAAAGAATAAGCAAGTTGAAGAAGAATATTCAGGCAAAATTCATAGCCTTCATTTTATTGACATTATCAGTAAAAGCAGCACCTAGATTCTAGATCTAGTTAAAGACACAAATTGAACAAGAAGCTACAACACAGATCTTTTAAGAATCTAGCCCTGCAAATCAAAGTACTGTTAAATACTTAGAAGGACTGTGCCATGGAAGAGAATGGAGAAGAAAACTGTTCCACTGCGGAAGATTTTATGACAGGCAACTGCAGCTGTTTTGTCAAAGAGTGAAGTCTGCCTGTTCTTCTATTTTTCACACAGCAAAGAAAGAAGACAGTGCTATGGTCTACCTCTAATACCACTGCTTAAAAAGGCAAGACATCAACACAAGTGGAGGACAGGGCTCTGTCACACTCACTGTAAAGAAGTTCTTCCTCATATGTAGATGAAACTTCCTGTGTTTCAACTTATACCCATTGCCCCTTGTCCTATCACTGACCACCACTGAGAAGAGTTTGACCCCACCCTCTGTACATTCACACTTCAGGTATTTATATATATTGATCAGATCCCTTCTCAACCTTCTCTTCTCCAGGCTAAACAGACCCAGCTCACGTAGCCTTTCCTCATAAAAGAGATGTTCCAGTCCCTTCATCATCTTTGTGTCTCCGCTGGACCCTCTACAGAAGCTCCACATCTCTCTTATACTGGGGAGCCCAGAGCTGCATCCAGTACTCCAGGTGTGACCTCACCGGAGCTGAGCAGAGGGGCAGGATCCCCTCCCTGCCCCTGCTGGCAACATCCTCCTGATGCAGGCCAGGAGCCCATTGGCCTTCTTTGCCACGTGGGCACTGCTGCCTCACAGGTAACTTGGTGTCAACCGGGACTCCCAAGTCTCTCTCTGCGGAGCTGCTCTCCAGTAGGTCAATTTAATCTGTACTGACTGTACTAACTGCCTGAGGTTACTCCAGGTTACTCCCCAGGGCAGGACCCTGCACTTTTCCTTGTTGAACCTCATGAGCTTCCTCTCTGTGCAACTATCTAGCCTGTCCAGGTCCCTCTGGATGGCAGCACAGCCCGCTGGAGTAACGGCCACTCCACCCAGCTTAGTATCGTCCACAAACTTGCTCAGGGTGCTCTGTGCCCTCATCCAAGTCATTGATGAACAAGTTGAACAGCACTGGGCTTAGTACTGACCCCTGTGGGACACCATCATCCACAGGCCTCCATCTGGACTCAGCCCCATTTATAACCACTGAACTCTGCCATCCAGCCAGTACTCAATCCACCTCACTGAGCACTTGTCCAGTTCACACTTCTGGAGCTTCTGTATGAGGATATCATGGGAGACGGTGTCAAAAGCCTTGCTGAAGTCAAGGTAGACAATATCCACGGCTCTCCCATCGTCCATCCAGTCAGTCATCTCATCACAGAAAGCTATCAAGTTGGTCAAACATGACTTCCCCTTGGTAAGCATGAATCCATACTGACTACAATTGATCACGTTCTTTTCCTTCACATGCCTAAAATGTTGGGATTTTTTTTCCCATTTAAAGAATAATATTTTTCTAGCTCATGTATTTATTTTCAAGTAAAATGCAGCTTTGAGGACTGTGAATTATTAGTATATTCTGGTGTTGAGATACCTGAAATGAGATTAATCTTGAAGTACCTAATACCTCAAGTAAGAATATAAATGATGTCTCTACATATGTGACATATCTGTATTCACTAGAAAGAATTAAGAATTTCCAAAGGTCATCATTAATCTTAAGGATGTGTAAAATGAATTGTGCTAAAAAGTGAGTCTAGAGTGAGTAATTTAAACTTGATATCTAACTTCCAATGGCAAAACTTAGGTGAGATTAATCCCTCTCTCCAGAACAGAAAAATCTCACACTACTAAGCCAGTCCTTGTTAATATTTAATGTATGAATAAATACAAATATAACGTATACATTTCAGAAAGACTAAATATGTTTATGTCCCACAAATTTCCTCAAAAAAAAAGTCAGATTCATAACTCATATTTTACAGGTGAGCTGGGTCTCTAGCCTATTCAGTATCACACACCACCCTTTAATTACTTTTGAGGATAATTTTTTCATTCGTTCTAAAAAATCAGCATTGCATTTTAAAAGTTAGCATTAATAAATCCTTTTAAAACCCTATGAAAAGTGAAAATGCCCCAAATAGTAATCAAAACTGTTCATACAGCAAAGTTATAATCACATGATTATAAATCCTGTGATTATAACAAAGTTAATATTTTCTAAAGTTACAAATAAGAATTTGTAACATTAAAATATTTGTAATATTAGTAACATATCAAAATATTTGCAATATTTGCATTGTCAATGATAATATTTGTTTAGCCTAAATAGGCTAAAATAAAAATATAGGAAATAAATAGGAAATAAAAATCATATCGAACAGTCTGATGAAATGTTTGAAAGTACATAATTTAAAATTCTTCATCATAGTTATATGAATTAATAGATTTTCTGTGATCTGTCAACTATACAAGGACAAAATAGTGCTTATACATAAAGTTGAATTTTTGCCTTATAAAATTTACATTTGATGGAATAAAGTACACACACAAACTGACTACATTTACTGCATGCATATAATTCCCACAAAATCTGAGATTCATAAAAATCTATGATCTGCAGCCATTTATTTCTTAAATGATTTCACCTACCAGACGCACTCATTATCCCTGTTCCCAGACCTACTAATAAAATGAGGCCCACCAATAAAATTGTTGCTCTATAACCAGTAATGTGTGTTCAACCATAGTGGTTAAGAGTGGAAGAATGGTACAAAGGCAACACTAACAAGCCATAAGGTGAACAAACAATGATAGGATTTTAGCTTGTCTTACGTGGATTATGGGAGTCTGAGAGACTGTAAAGACAAAAAAACATTTAGGGCTGAATGCAACTGTTACAGTAGAACTAGGGAGTAGAACAGAATTTGACAAAATAAAGGATGATCATTTATTTAGAAAATTTTTAGAAAACATAAGACAGACAAAAACATTAAAGTATTGATGGTGATCTCTCTAAAGCCAATGAATATTTTGCTATCGGTAAGAGATGCGCAGAACCAGAGCTATTTTCATCTATTTCTTCTCCAGAGTACCAATAACTCTAATTTTCACTAAAAGTCCACGTTTATATCAAGTCTGAAAGAAATGGGATAGCATGTGTAAATGGACTTTCACATAAGTATAGGAAGAAACATCTGTATATTCCAGTCGTAATAGATTTGAGACATGTCATGTAAAATCAGTAACAGTTTGTTCTATTGCAAAAAGTTTTTCCAATTTCCATTAGTGAGCAAAACCACTATTCTTATATGTGTCATTAAGGTAGATATTTTTTTACTAACTGAACTTAGTGTCCTCTCATCTGTATTGTAGATTAGAAATTCAGCAAAAGAAAATATTTTGCTCGGTCTTGACAATACTTATACAAATCAAAAATGTTCCTTCTGGGCCTCACCTCTGCTATTTGAAAGATTCTGCAAGTCTTAACAAGTTTTCTTCACTGAATGACTGCTGCAGGGTTGACTCCATGTTATGTGTCAGACAGAAGGAGGTCTGACTTTGCAACAATGTGGTCCAGTTCAGTCTTGGTATTATAAAAATAGGACTAAAAAGATAAACTCATATAGTGAGTGAATTCTCACCTCACCTTTCAAAAGTATTTTTTTAAAAAATCAAGGTAGAAATTATTGTTCACTTCGTGAAGGACTGAAAGAAATATATTATTTCCTTGTATGTGTTTTGAACATTTTAAGAGACATTCAAGAAGAATTAAAAGCTATTGTAAAAGAACTTGGTACTTTTTCTCATTTCTCTAAATAAACAGCTACACATCTAATCTCAAAGAAGATTTTCTTTCTGTATTGAAAATATATCTTGTCAGAAAGTAGGAACTAAACACTGTTGAAAAAGAGAGAGCAGTAGACATTTATTCAACTTCAGCATATTTTAAATAATACAGGTGATTTATGTCAATTCCCTCAACATTTCAGTTCTTTCAGCTGGAAAATCACAGTTGATTATAGTACACAACAATGAAAGTTACTTCATATTAATAAAACAGCCTCTAAAATAGTAAGGGTTATTTCTGTAAGAAGTAGCATCAGTGAAACTAGACTATAAAACAAACATGAAAACTTTACAAGAGATGTGTGATGACATCGATGTTATGATAAAAGAAAAGGCTATCAGAGATGGAAAAAAATACTTCAGAATAGAAACAAGAGAATTAGCTTCAATGATTTGAAATCTCAAAGCATGAAGCCTTGTATTGCAATTTATGCTATTGTACATATATGCACTGTGCCTTAAGAAATCTATTATTTGGACTAAGGGAAAAAGAAAGTTTATTGCAGTAGCGGGGTGTCATATTTGACAGTGGCAAATGCTTCTTGTACATTTGAGAAGAGAATTGAACTTCCCACCCACAGACTAATGAGAACAACAACCTCTCACTCAAGTGAAGCCTCAGAAGGATTTGAAGCTGTCATTTTGCTTGATGAAATACCACTGATGTATGCATTTAAAGTAATAGGGAAAATACAGGAGAAATCATGAAAGAAAGATTGCTGGGAACATCCTATAAATATGTACAGAATCATCTCAATTATCCAAACCACTAGCTAACCGCAACTTTCAGTTACAAAGGAAAAAAAAACACACATTGATTGAAAAACAGGTTAAAAATAAGTAGAAACATCTCCCTGAAATTAAGAGCAGACTCCTCAGATGTGGACTTTGAGAACTTGTACTTGGTTCTTCATAAGTCATAAATAATTTTGATCTCATGCTGCAAGAAGCAAAAATCCATATCACTCATTATAACAACAAGATATGGTCTGTTCCTAGGAAACTCTTTGTACTTGATGTTACTTGGATTTGTTGTTGTTAACGGTTAGATTAGGGAGCACTAGATCTCCCTGAAGACTACATCTGCTGTAGTCACAATGTAGCCAAATTGGAAAAAAAAAAAAGATCTGATTCTTTCTTAATGTTTAGTGAGGTGAGAAGTTGAAAACAGTGATGAGATTTTATGTGAAGAAATGATTGTATAAGGAATGAGTTACTTAACACTATGTCTGAAAAATGCTGTAAATAAGTCATTAAGCACAGAGGAAAAGAAAAAGACATAAAGGAAGAGCAAGGTAAAAAAGAACATTGGGTAAATGGAATAATAATAGTTTAGGGTTTTTTCCTCCATTATATGCATACTTCAGTCCTGTGGACACAAAAGGATGTTGTCCATATGCACACACATGGGGAATAGATTCTTTTAAAACCCAAGTGTGAAAGAAAATTTCGATCAATAGAAGGAAACTTGACAGGAACATTGAAATTATGTAGGTTCTCAAAGCCACCTTGATCCAAGGTTGACCAAGTTTATTCGAGTTCAGCAAGGAGGATTTTGCTGACAGGCTAAACTCCATTTCAAAACTGATAGGCTGCATAATACAGTACATCAAATCATATTGTGTTAATGCATTTTAAATTTCAACTTACATGCAGTGGTAGTACAAAATGAATAAATAACAGGAAGCACTCCATCATTTAAGTATCGGATCCTGAAGAATGATGATCATTGCCGGACGGGAAGCCTCCACTTCTGGCTGTTGGTTGTAATGGATGGCCCTGCCCAGTCCAGCCCAGCAAATCCCTGCAATACCTTCACAGTCCTTTTTCCCCCAAAATAGGCTAGAGAGGGTGTGAGTCTACACATATGTATTTCTGACCCTTCCAACTTTCCCATTTCTATTAGAGGTTTTCCTGAAGGCTGTGCTTGCCAACTAGATGTCCAATAAGCTGCAGCCTTGACTGGAGTTGATTTTAATGACTGGGATTCACTGATCAAAACAGGCTATATGTGTTCTCTTTAAGTGCCATCAGAAATTCACATCTGGTTTACTTTAAGCCCATTGCTAATCAATATCTCTCATCAGCTCAGTTTGGTGCTCCTTAAACTCCTTAAAGCAGTATTTTCTGAATGTACCCTTCTTTTTTCTTCACAAATCAAAAAGAAATAATGGAAAGGAATATGTCACAGTTCAGATAAGAAGAGGAACAAAAGGAAAAAGACAACAGCAGCTTGGAGAGTCATCCATCACAGGTTCTGGAGTGTCACAAGCTCTTTGAGCATTTTTCCCTATGTCAGTTCACAGGCAGTAGCTCACAGACCATTAGCACTGGAAGAAAAGTATATAGCTATCTTCCTTGTTTCCAAGCAAAGAAAACAGTAAAAGTACCAGTGGCAGATGTTTTTAAATTCTCAAAGGTGTTCAGATCTTTTCAAAAAGAATAAATGATATTGTGCTGCAACAGACTAAAACATATGGAATCCATTTCTAGTATTCCATTACAACTGCCAGAGAGATTTCTATCCCAGATCAAAACTTAGTGAAGATAGCTCAGATAGAATGATAAACTCTAAACAGCTTTTTATGTTCTACATAATGAGTTAATTTGGACTCCCATTTTAAAATTGTTCTGAAATCATAATAAAAATATTATTATAAAAAACAGTTGCAGAAATGCAAAGTAACAGAAAGTTCACATCGTGGGCTTGGATTCCAAAAAGTGCAAAAGGCAATAGTAGTGGCTAAAATAGATTTCTGATAGACAAAAGTTTAAGTTAACTAGATGAATTAGATGAGAATTAGCTACAAACCACTCACTGAAATTAAGAAAGTTTAAAAGATAATCTTAGACTTACAGTAAAATGCCCATATCAAAGAAAAAAAATCACATAGAACAATGTTGAGAAATAGGCACAAATATGTGACAAACAAGCTTCCTAAATACAAGTGCTTCCTGTGCATGAACAAGGCGGGAAATAATCCTCACATACTTGTAGTGTTTCAGGCAACTCAGCTCTGGTGAGGCCACACCTGGAGTACTGTGTGCAGTTCTTGGATCCCCAGTATAAGAGGGATGTGGAGCTTCTTGAGAGGGTCCAGAGAAGAGCGACAAAGATGATTAAGGGACTGGAACATCTCTTGTATGAGGAGAGACTGAGTGAGTCGGGCCTGTTCAGCTTGGAGAAGAGAAGGCTGAGAGGGGATCTGATTAACATGTATAAGTTCATGGAGGGAGAATGTAGGGAGGAAGGGGCCAAGGTCTTCTCCTTGGTGGTCACTGACAGGACAAGGGGAAATGGGTGTAAGTTGAAACACAGGCAGTTCCATCTCCATGTGAAGAGGAACTTCTTTCCTGCAAGGTGGCATAGCCTGGGCTCTGGAGATAGCTATGGGAAGCATTGCTACACCTGAGGCACTTCTGTTCCTCAGTGTCAACTTATTAGCAAGGTAACAGTCTGGACCTGAACAGCAAATGGTTCACCCATATATCTCTGTACTAGGATCCTCTGTGAGCACAGCTGGGCCAGCAGGAAGAATACAGGTGGATGGATTCTTTCAGACCCATCGTCAGCCAGAGAGTAGAGACATGTTCATGCATCCAACAAGGCCCCTCCCTTGCTTTGTTCATATTCATAACATAGCCAACATCCAGAAGTTTCATAGGAAGTTACAGTATTCTGTAGGGGATAAAAGAGAAAGGAGTTGGATGATATTTGACAGACTGAAAAAAGAAACACCAGAAAGACATGTTCTAGCTTATGCACTGAAGCACAAAATGTATCACAATGATAGAAATATTCTTTTTATTCTAAATTAATCTCTTTCACTCACTCTTTCATCAAAAAAACAAATAGAATCTGCCTGGAAACTTTATTTGCCTTTTTCCTGTCTAGCTTCTACTACAGTTTTAAGAAGCAATTTAAATGGCTTTGTGTCGGTTAATGTATTCATGCACCCACACAGATAGCTCCCAATGTTATCAGATGACTATATTTTAACAAATATAATTTATGATTTTAAAAAGTCACTCTAATTAAGTCCCTATTTGGTAATCTCCAGTGGTTCTTACTGAGCAAATAGGGATAAATTACTTAATACAACCTGTAATTAGGGCATTCACTACTTGATCTAATTGTGTAATTATGGGCTTAAGTAGTAAATTTTTGACATGATGTCTCCTATTCTGTCAAGGCCTTGAGAGGAATTAGCTTACAATATTTGGCCTCAGACATCCTACACTATTATGCACAAAATTCTTTACCAGATGACCTGCTTTACATGTATATTATGAACTGTGTGATAATATTAGTTATCTTTTCCTGCATTTTCTCATAAATAGAATTATCGTCAGTTTTCATTACATTTCCAGTGTTTCCTGGATTTACAGGGATAAGATTATAAAGCAGAGACCTGTTTTGGTTGCCTGAACTTAGTCTTATGACTTTATTCATAAGTGTCTGAACACATTAGTGTGGCTGTACTAGTCTTGTCATTTCTGAAGACCTTTTTCTTTCTTTCCCCAAATACAGAATGGACAAATTTAATAATATCAGTAGAGCCATTTTTTAATGAAAAAAAAATATATATATAAAGTATATATATATCAAATTGGTATATAAGGTTTTTTTTTTTCCTGTGTAGGTAAATGCTGAATCCTCTCCATGTATGTGAAAAAAGTGGGATCTAGAAAGTCATTTAAGATCCTCAAGTTTACACTTTATAATGTGTAAAACTAAGGAACTCCATCTTGTGTGTATTCATCCGTATTCTTGCTTGTCTTCAAACCAAATATTTTGTTCCAACATGACCCCTATCCCAGACTTCTCAACAGAAAAGCCTGACTGAGCCACTGTTTTTATATAACTGCCCTTTGCAGAGGAGGTTATCCGAGAATTTAAGCCACTTACTTAACACCTTGCTTATCCAAGAACTAAAAAAAATGGAATCACTATCATTTTCAATGTGGAGAAAGCAATTCCAGGCTATTAAATGCTACAGAGTTATGGAAGAAAAACAAGATAATCTTGTCCTTCCCCCCAGAATACACCTCCTGCTCCTTCTGCTGAAGCTAGAACTCTGTGAAGCCAAAAATATGGAAATAAGGAGCCAAAAGAAGAATATACAAGAGAGAAATTAGTGTGATCTGTGTGTAGAGCTACAAAAAGGAGACCTGGGTTTTCTCCTTGCAACATTCACAGCTGCTTCACTCGCATGACCTGCTTGAATGATCACAGGATTTATGACAGCTCCCCACAGGTATGAATCAATGGAACATTATAAAATGTAGAGCAGCATATCTGCTCTGTAGCATCTCTGAAATGCTGCAGAACATAAGTACAAATCTGCCTAAATTTCTTGGAAGAAGATCACAGAAATTCAACAGAGGGTTTTATAGAAATAACAGTACAGTACAAGACATTTGAAGTCATCAGACAATTATAAGGATTATTACTGTTTTTATATAACAGCCACCATAACGCTTTTTCTCTCTTTGATATTATTTATCAGCATTCTTTTATCTCAAAGTGTCTTCTTCATATATTCTAAAGCTTGGCCCCACTCCTACCTACTTTAAGTCAATGGGATTTTAATGACTGCCTTGAATAACAGGATCAAGCCCAGAATGGTTGTCAAACTAACAAAAATGTTTAATACTGTTAAGTGAAATGAATGACCTTCTAAATAATGCTTATGAAAAATGAATCTTCTGCACTGATATACATACCATACATGCTCATATCTTGAATTACACTACAGTTTTGCTCTATGTGGTATCCATCATTTGTCACATTATGCTATTTTAAGTAGGCAACCTTGCAATCAATAGCATGAAACATCTTTCCTGGGAGGAAGTGCATTATACAATGAATCTCAATCAATTTGACAGAAGGGATATTTAACCCCTACTCCCTCAAACACCTCTAGTTAAAGTTTTAAAACTGGAGCCAGAAGTTAGGCAGATAAATACAAAATTCAAATGACCTTATTTTCAGGAGGGCTTAAGAATCATACCTTTGCTGAGCTCAATGAGCAGTGGGAGCTATATAATTAACACCGAACAGCCCTCAAAAGCAGTTGTCCAAATACAGATTTAGACCTTAAGAGCTTAAGTTGCATCATTTAGATCTTTCAGCACCAATGACATTATTCAAGTTATTAGCATATATTGGCATATATTATACTAACCTACATTTCAGCTGTCATACTTTTAAGCAGATGGCCCCATATATCATTTGTTTAATAATCCCTGCAGTATTGTCCTTCTATTAATAGTTAACTACACTTGTTGGACAATAAATTAAATGACCGATAGCATATCTTATAGGAAACATGACACATAAACTTTAAATATGGTAAGGGATGTGTCAACAGTATCTAGTTCTTTGTGTGTGACTGTGCAATATCTTTGGGAAGTTTTTGATAGCTTAAATTTTTCTTTGGCTTTCCTAACCTTCAGAACTGAGATTCCTACTATTTCCTTGTTATAAAAAGATATATGGCTTACTACATGCTTACATTATAATTCCATTTTTAAAAAGTTTGATCTCCTCATTTATCTCATCATTCCCCCAGTTACCCATGGTTCTGAACACTCAGCATCAACAAATACTCTAAGAAATAACATGGCCACATCCATTGGACACTCAGGAAGTAAAGCAGTCATTCATTCAAAGCTACAAAACTAACCAAAGCTCCAGAATGCGCCCAAAATGGTTTTCTTAATAAAGTATTGTCTTATTCTGGAATTTGATTTTAACCAGGGTGCAAAACAGAAAACATTTCAGATAAAGATTCGCAGTCATTCAAATAAAAAATTTAGCCAAAATTTCTTTCATTAGTCAGGCTTTTACGTGGCAGTTGGACAATGCAGGGAAAACAGGGAAAGGGAGACATATAAAAGGATCAGAATGGTTCCAATCCTGCAGCAATCCTTTGCAGTCTACAAAGCTGCACTTGTAAGTCTATTAGGAAACTGTGTTCATGAGGTTCCATAGCATATGGGGAAAAACAGTATAGGTTGGGGGCTGTGAGAATATGGGGCAATCCTTTTTTACATATTATTTTACAGATAAAGATGATAAGCCTTTGAGAGGCAAATGTAAATTCCTAGAAAAAGCATTCTTGCTGTACTTGCCTTTTGTAGAACAGTTCATCAATTTACAGCTGTGTTTACAATATTAAATATACCATATGAATGATTTTATTATTTTTCTCTAGCCTTCCACAAAAATCAGCAAGACATAACATTATACCACACAAAAGTCCAGACAGTGATTGTTCAAACATTTTCAGTTTAAAAGACTACTCCTCTATTCTCACTGCAGTGTTTTAAAAGTCACCCTGGCACTCTGGGTTGGACGAGTTTTTCATTGACATATGAGACACACAGCACAACAAACCTTTTGGCTATTACATTCCTGAGAAGTAAGCAGAGAGTACAATCCTGGTTGATTCTAACACTTACTAACATCGTTCATGTTGAGCGCCTGGGTTCTTGAATGGGTAGCCTGATCCTAGAAGAGCTTCTGACCAATAAAATATTAATTGAATAAGAAATAGCTTACAGTTGAAATCTTGAGAAACTTGCCTTTTTTTAACTTCCATGGTTCAGATACCATGAACATCCCATAAAAGAGCAGGTAACAGGAGTGATGTGTTTCCACACCTGAAGGAGCTGCAATGCAGTTGCCAAACCCAACTCCTCAATGCTGTGCGAGTCTTCAGGTTTGGGCTGTGCTAACCCAAAAGGTTTGGGCTCCCACCACCCAGTCCCTACCTGCCTTCACACAGGCACCAAAAACTGCACCAAAACTGCCATAAAGTAGCTGCCTATACCAGTCCCTAACCAAGCCTTCCAGCAGGCAAGAATGACTTACAATGCCTTATGACCCTGTCTTTTAACACTTTCTACTGCTGTTTCCAAGCGCATTAGAGAACCATAATGTACTGGAGAAATATAAGCAATACCACTCAGTTATTAATCTGTAGACAAATACCTCCTATGAAATTATCAACTTGATATTTGCATCAACTGCTTATTTGCAGGACCAATATGGGAGCTGCCAAATCGCTGCCAATGCAAATCCCCTAATCAGTCTGACATGGACACATCCTGAGACAACACAAAGCCTCTGAGATGCATGTGCCCAAAAAAAAACTCATGTCCCTCTTTCATATTTCTAAGAGATCACTTCACATGCAGGAGCTCCCCAAGTGTACAAGAGTGATAGATGAAATTCGCTTACCTTTGCCTTTTCTTTTTCCTACCCAATCAGCACAGTCATGCTCCATTAGTGAACCACAACAGAGGACACAGCAAAAGTCATGGCAAAATAGGATGAATCCAAGGGAGTTTCGTAACTCTGGGAAAACAAAAAAAAACTTTTTATCCAGATTTCTTGTTTCAAGAAAAAGGACAGATGAAAAATTCAGTATATGAGCATTTTCCTGTTGTTGATGCTACAGATACAGAACTACGAAGTATTTCATATGCACTAATAACGAAACCTGTGATAAACCTATCTCTATCAGAGAATAAAGTTTTGTTCCTTTTTTCCTACTGAGATGGTTAACTTCTTGCAGCCTTTCTTATTTACATTTTAAATAATGAAAAACCCATGAGTACCAGACAGTTTTCCATTGCTGCTCTGTACAAAAAGAATATTAATAACATTATTAATAAAGCTGGGAAGACTGCAATAAAATGTGTCTGTACTTAAAACAAAGGAACATCATAAAGAACTCCACAGATTTTCAACTGTAAGCAGGTTTGATAGCACAAATATGATTAAATGTTCTCTGCTAGTAGATTAGAAATGCCAATTTATGTAACAGAAAGTGACTGGAGTACAGGCACATTTGTTCAAAGACATGGCATTCCCGGTTGGTTACAGAGCACTTGCTTCACTGCCTGGTGCTCAAAACCCTTCTCACTTAAGCTGCTGCAAAAAAAGGATGGAGCAAATGCCACTGGGGTCTTCAACAGTGCAAATCTTATGCAGTTAGAAAATATAGGATCTATGGAGAATATCAGTCCCTGGTGCAGAATGAGACATATAATCTCAGCTTCATTCCTGAGTTGTGCTGCTAAGATTGCAGTCTGATTTCTGCTCTAACTATTCTTTTGGCATTTCAGTGTTGTTTTTGTTTTCTTCAATATTTCACCTCACACTAAACTATGGTGCAAGCAGGAATAAAACTTCTACCTGAAATATCTGATAGCTCCAGAGGCTTCTTCTTCTCTTGGTACAGAAACTGGCTTAGCATCTGGCCTCTTATTCCATAACTGCTTTGCACTCCTATGAAGAAAATCATAAATTTTGCAGGAGTACAAATGAGAGTTAGGTGGCTGAATTGAAGATGCAGAGCATGTTGATCCCATAGCATCTTTCAATTATATTGTTAGAATTGATGATAAGCACACATACCAGCGCTACATAGCACACCGCAGTACTGAGGACTTATGGAAACAACTACAACAGTGCTAATGTCTTTTGATGCATTCAGCCTGGATAGGGGTAACTGTTTCTAAAATCCTGCAGGTTGCCATTGGGAAAACAGCTAAAAGGACATATTAGATTCATGCTTCAAAGACTGCAAATAGCATTTTATCTCTTTCCACAACAATAGAGGACACATTAGCTCAGGACATCAAAAGTAATTTATTTCACCTTACATATGCCCAGTACTTTTCCTGGAATAAAAGAAAAAAATATAAAGCATGAATGGCAACAGAAAAACAGTCAGAAAGTGTCTGAGGTTTTAGCTTCAGCTGTGCAGTTTCCCTGCAGTAATCATTGCATATAGCGAGAAAACACAAAGCTTCATCCAAGGAAAAGGATAATGATGGTTTGTCAGAAACGCTAAGAGGAGGTGGAAAATCAAGAGTCAAGCCCAGATCAAGGAGGAAGTAGGGAGGAGGGGGATGCTGCTGCTTTCCTGCCTCAAGGAAGAAGCCAGACAATTCTAGCCTATTTGGTAAGACATATATGCATCTTTCTGACCCATCCTGATATCAACAAATTGCCTTCCAAATTGCTGACTTCACTGTTCTTCTTTCTTTTCATCCTGTTTTTTGTTGTTACAGCTTCTAAAGCACAGTCACTAGGATTTGTTACTCTTAATACAAGCCTGAATTAGATGCCACTAAGGCTGAATCACTAGGGTCTTATTTATATTATTCTTCACAGTAACAGCTTTTAACACTTGCAGTGTAGAGTGCATCACAGTTTTTGATCAATTACTGTAAATATATAATTTATCAAGTTCTCTATGTGGTCATTCTTGCATCATATACATGGACCAGCACAACAGAAACATAGAGGAAAAAGGAGAGGATGTGGCCAAGGAGCATCCTAAGCTTGCTCTTGCAGTGCCCTGCAGATGCTGACTGCGCATAGGATCTTTTCCTTTTTCCTCCACAAGGCAACCAGTGCACAAATACTTCATGTGTTCAAATCCTTGGGCTCAAATGGCAGAGGAGAAAGACGAAGACTCAGAAAATTACAAGAGAATTAACTGATTCCCTCATTGTTCCTTTGCGTGGGCAAGTCTGCAGGTTGCAGCTATCTTCCAGTACAACCTAGCAGACTCAGCCTAGAACTGTGGACCTATTCATTACTAGTACATAAATAGCATCCATCAGTTTATGTTCAAGGCCAAACTCCCTCAGAAGTGCACACAAAACATAGAATATGTATCTATAAATTACAGAATCTGTTTTGCAATGCTAATTGCTTTTTGTGCTGCGTGCTAAGAGTGTACCTAAGCTTTTTTTATGGACAATCTTAAAACACTCCATACTCAGTGATGAAAGATAAGATATAACAGAAAGATAAGTGGTAATTCACTGAAGAATGGTAAAATAATAGAGCAACCTGAAGCCAAGGGCCATAGAGTAGTCCTTTTTCCCAACCTACTGCCTTGGCTAAAGCTAAAATCATTTTCTCAGTTTTTCTTTCTGGCTTCCATGTAGGAGTATTTCAGAGAAATAAGAATATTTCAGAGCCTGGTAATTAAGTAATTATTTTGAGACTTGGAATTTAATATCTCAGTTCCCTGAATGCCAGAATAAGGCCTTTTACCCAACTTTTCCACCTTATGGATAAGTGCCTAGCCCCAGTTCTAGTGGTTCTAGCCTAACAATTGTGTTTTTGTTCATATAAAACTAGAGATCTTTAATAGGAGAGAATAAGAAAAACTATCAAATGCAGAAGATGATAGACATACTACAGCAATCTGAGAGTCTCTTCATTTTCAGCAGACCTCAGTTGTTACTAAATCAACCATATAATGGTCCAAAAGCCATATATGTCCTAAGCAATTGCTACTCTGCAACTGAGTTGTAGGAAAATTTTTACACATTATCAGTCTGGACTTAAAAATAAATAAATAAATAAGTAAATAAATAAATAAATAAACAAATAAATAAAATGTTTTAACCTAATTGCTTTTTTCGAACATTTGCTTCAGATAACAAGTCAGGTTGTCAGTGTCCTTTTCTTAGTTCCTCAAGAGACAATGTAAATGAATAAATAAACATTTGTGGGGGGTTTAAAGTTTTAGATCAGATGGGCAACAAATCTCTAAGGGCTAAAAGAGCTAAAGGGCTAAGAGCTAAAGTATAACTCTTTCAATGGCTATTAGGTTCCCCAGTGATCTGAAAAGAATATGAAATTGTATTCCCAAAATGAAGGTATGCTGGAGGCTTCTGAAAATGGGCAGTTTTCCAAGTCACAAGTTGCACTTAAAAGGCCAGGCCAGGCCAGGCCTTCAGTGGGCAGCACTTGCAGAAATGAGTTCATTGGTGACAAATAAGCTTTTTCTGAGAAAGGCCAAACATATTTACCAGGAAAAAATACACACGAAGGAGAAATGTTTCTGACATCAGTAAAGCGCAATTCAGAAGGAGAATATTAGCGCACAAAAAACAAAGGTTTTTACGGTTAAATAAGGAATGCAGTATGCAGATGAATGAGTGATATTACCAAAAAGATTTTTTTTGAAGCACTTACAGGTAAATATAGCTAAAACCATCCAGGTGGGCTGAAGCTCTTAGAGGGAGTTGGAGAGAAGTGTTCCTGCGATCAGATAAATAAAGGTCTGAGTGATAAGATATATCTGCCTGAGTGACCTACATTTTTAGTCAAGATTGTCAATCAAACTGAGTTGAAATACATGGGTATTCTGTAAACTGTTTCCAGAAATACCTAAAAATCCACTGCATATCTTAATAACTCATAGAATTTAAGGACTAAGCAAATAACTCTCTTCTACCCCAAAATATTGCAAACAATGCAAATCCATAAAATATTAATAGTACAACTCATATATAAGTATTATAAGTGCAAACTGCTGTAATGTTCAACGAATTGCAATTCTAAGTGACAGCATATACTTATGGACTAATCATGAGCTAAAGGAAGACCTTGAGAATACCCTGGACTCTTGGAAAAATAATGAATGCTTTGGGGGCATAAAGTCAGAAAATGCTTGCTGATAGGTAAAAAAAAAAAAAAAAAAAAAAAAAAAAGATTGGTGAGTACTTGTTAAAAAAGCTGTAGACTTCACCACACTGAATGCCTTTCAGAGATTCACAGCCATAGAGAAAGCAATAAAAATCAACAACACAGAGAATATCTTCAAAGCATAAGAAAGTCCCTTGGATTCTTACAGTGTGCCTAATGACTTCATGTGAAGCACAGCAAGGCACAAGAATTTCTTTCTACTTTCTCACTGAAGAAGAAATTCTTATGACAGGATTCAACATCCACAGACACAATTATTTCTTCAGAAATATTTCATGTATCTAAACAAGTATGCATGAAAACTTTATAAAATAAATATGTGTGTATGTTTATGCACGGGAAAACGAAGTGGAAAGAAAGAGCTCATTTCATTTTAGTACTTTGCAAAAAAGAGCTTGACAGAGTGTAAATTAATTTCTAAATGCTGCAAATGCTTCTGTCTAGTGTTAGTTAAATGGCTTTTACCATGTAATCATGACCAAAGTCCAAAGCTTTAAAAGCATGAGTAATATCACTAACTTGTGTCAATTCAAAATGTTCACAGTGCTTCTCAAGGCACTCAAGAAACACAGCAAGAACTGCCAGAGAAGAGCCAATAAAAAAATCAAAAATCTCACAGATGCTCAACTTCAAAGAGCTGATAATCTACTCTATCAAAAAAAAAAAAAAAAAAAAAAAAAAAAAGCTTGGTCTAATACATATCCATTGTGGCAGAGAAGCACATTTACAATAACCATAAAATTTTTAAATATTTTTGTACCTTGCAAAATCAGATATTATGATGATCATCTTATCTGTCTTCCTATATGCCATTAAATCTGTTCAAGTCAATCCTTCATCAAGCCTACAACTTCCTTTTGAGCATGATCATTTCAAGAGACTTTAGTTTGGATTTTAAAATATCAGGAACAAAATTCACCACATTTGTCTATTAAAAAAAAAATCATTTCATTTAGATTTCTTTTCCTGTCTGAATGTGTTTATTTCAGCTATTGTATCTTACTGTGCTCCTTTTGCTTCTAAATTCTCTTCCTTATGTAAGCACTCCTTGGCCTTGGAAAAGTCAAAATCAAATTTCTCTAACCTCTTATTGAAGGCAGATTTCAGAACTAATTTTGTTCTTGCAGTTCTTCCCTAATTCTGCCCAATATGTCAACTTCCTCTTAAAGGGTTTCAGGGTTCTACAAGTTCCAATAGTGCCCAAGGAAGTAGTAACAACACCTGCTAATGCCTCTACTTCCCTTATTTTTCCTACTTCCTATCCAAAAGACATTGGGCATTTTTAACCACTGCAGCATTCTGAGAATTTATTGGAAAAAAAAAAAAAAAGAAAGAAAAACAAAAAAAAGAATCATTTTTACAGAAAAATACTCATGAAGGTGCACGGCTAAGAGCGGGAGGAAATGACAATGTGTTCTTCTTCCTGATACAATGGGATACTATTTTCACTTTCTCCCTTTCTATTAGCCCTCCTTTCCAAACACTAGTAGTTCTAATGCTTTGGCATAAACATCCAAAGAGTCAGTCTGTATACAACTTGGAAAATGGCATCAACTTTTCTAATATATATCAGAATTAAAATCATCACAGTCTTGTTTTCCTTACTGATATTTGCATATTTTCTGCCTCTGGATTATTCTGAACAGCTTTTTTCCACACTTACATGCAACTGCATCGTACCTAATGCTTCTACTAGCAATTTCTTTCCCCTTCCACTGATGTGTAATTTCATCCTAAAGAACAGACTGTTTTTCTGAAATGCCTCTCTCATCAAGATCCTTTTTAATGAACCCTGACAGTCTTAGAGCTTCATCTCACTTTACTTTTGTGTTCCTATTCTTTTCTGCAATTGTTAGTATCTCCTTTAAACTCATTGTTTCTTTCTCTCAAGTTACCCTTCCTTTACTTCAGCTGTTCTTGGCTTTAACTTTAAACACTTAGGTTTTCAAATTAACTTTGATCTCTGTGTGTAGGTTGTCCTGAATCGGATTGCTTTTTATCTCTGTTGTATGTCTGCACCTTTTTCTCCATTAATCTTCCAAACCTATAAATTATTGCGGAACATATTTCTATTTTCCTCTCACTGCTTCCAGCCACAGAGAACTCACACTGACTTTAGACTTACTGTTTTAAACTGTCCAAGACTTTTATCATTCTTGGGTTTTTGAGAAAGGTTGTTAATGTTTTGAGGCTATATTTTGACCTTAGAGATACACCTGTAATTCCAAGTGCCTTCAGTGGGAATATATGGACAGGTTTCAGGGATGAGTTTGCCTTCAGTCTACAAGCTAAGATATTTTCCTTTGCACAGACTTCTCTTCTCTGTCATATTGTATCCATACACACTTGAGTAAGTTGTGTTTCATTTTGGGACTGAGGGAGTCACATCTTGTACAGTAGGTTTGTCAAACAGCAGAAATATCATTATTAAGAGATAAAAATTCAGGTAAATTTTTATTTGGAATATCTAGAAATACAAATGAAATATAGATATAAAACATATCAAACTAATCAGAGTAATGCTTTTGTTACTTGGCATTTTAAGAGTGTCCTCTGGAAATCTTCCAAACCTGTCTGTATGCAGCCCTGTGCCCCATGCTCTGGATGTCCCTGCTGGATCAGGGGGTTGCTCTAGATGATCTCTAGAGGTCCAACCTCAACCATTCTGTGATTCTGCGATAGAGTCTGGACTAGTGAGAGCACATGATTGGAATTCTTTGGCCTGGGCTCTACAGGGGTCAGAAAAACTGCTTTTACAGTCTTGATCATTTCTGATGCATGAAAATATCCTTCTCTTTCATGAAACCTTTTGGTAATGTAAAATGGTAGAAATATCTTTTGGGGATGTCTACACCCTAAATTCCAGTATCTGAGAGCATATCTCCAGATGTTCTGAAAAATGGTAGAGACATTCCAAAGCTTCACTATAGTTTTCTGTATTTACATTAACCAAAAGTCTGGTCTAGAGTATCAAGTTGTTATTTTTCCTCTCTCTCTTTTTTTTTTTTTTTTTTTCTATTTTTTTGGAAGATCATAAAATGCTACTGTGTTTGCAAGGTAACTTAGTAACACATTATCATAATGCTGCTAACAGATACTAAGCATTGACCCTTGCATTGACCCTACCATATAAATACTTACATATGTTCTATTTGCTTTCTCTCAGTTATACTTTTTGTTTCTCAGAAAAAGAGGAGGTCAAATGGTGCTTCTAGAAAGAAGAGGTGGCTCTTTCCTCAAGAAGATGTGGGTATGCTCAGATTGACAATTTACACAGGCTGAAGGAAAGAGAATTGTGAGAGTCAAAACGAGGAGATTGGATCCCTCAGGTCAAGAAGATCAGAAAGGGGCAGGGAGCACTCCTGGGGAATGGGAAGAAATTTCTTGGGGACCAGAATGGACTGCACAGAGTTTGCTGCAATGTTTCTGAGTTGGTAGAATCTAAGCCTGCAAGCATGGACCTGCTCTGGGCACCCTGCTGTTATGCGCTGATCAGAAGTGGAGGCATGTGCTCCACATTAAATTTGCTCTGCTGACCTGAGGCTGCAGCTTCTCCTGTTCTCCAGAAGAAGTGTCTCTGCTGTTTGATGACCCCCAATGTTTGAAAGTCAATTCTTCCTCTATTAACTTCTCAGTCAGATGATTTATCCAGGGAAAATGGAGATTAACCAAAACCATTCAATTCAGAGCCATTTGGTGCTCAAAAGCTCTCTAGACAACAGCAGAGCTATTTTTCACAATTATCCAGTTTGAAACATGGCCTTAATGTTAAATTATGTTTTCCTTTAAGAGAAAAACATTGTTTTATATTAATTGTGACCATAAAACAAAGGAAAGACACTTTAACTTTGGAATAGATTCACATGCAAACATTCCCTGAAAATAGAAGTGCTAAATTACACTTTATTGCATTAGCTAACTATGTACAATGCAGTTTTTATAACAATGATATATTGAATTAATACAAATTTTCACAGGCTTGAATGAATTCTCTGCTGAATCAGGAAGGTACTTTTTACTGTTTTCTAGAAGTAACTGAGCTGTTGGTCTCTTCATCAGGAAGGCAATTAATACTCCCCTGATTGCTTCTCACAATTAAGGGATTTGTCATACATAAACAAATTATTTTTATTGAAGTAAGGATAGTTTTACCCCTTGCTATCCCTATATTCTGAGACAGTTTAAATACAGAATATTTGAGATAACCACATTAAAAAAAATCTCTGAGCAGATTTACACAAGCAATCATCACTTAATCGTCAAATCCATTTACTTCTGAAAGTGAAACAAATGCTTTTCATCAAATGCATGGTTCAAGACTATTTCTCTTCACATTGGACTTCAGGCCTTAGGATATCCATTTCTGTCAATGACAGTGAACATTCTTTGTACAGACTCAATCTTTATCATGTCTGATAAAAACTAGTTCAATTCAATTATTACTTGGATTCAGGAGACTGGAATGAATGCTAGCCAAAGTAAATCCTTTACAGTGTCAGATTATGTTTGTTGTGTTGACATCTTTAATAAATCAGGTTGGATTTTAAAATCAGGTTGGACTTTAGACTTTTTTATTTGGAATGAAAACTGTTGAATATTTAAAAGATCTGTATTTGAAAATTACTACAGTTCTGTATTAGACAAATAAAACACAATCCTCATTATTTGTGCCAAACCTGACTTTATGGGTGCCACATCAAGGGAGGAAATGAATAGCTTCTTAACTATGCTCTTGATCTGCAATAGTATCTAAAAGTAAAACTGATAACATTTGAGGACAGGGGACATCCTTAGATAAAGGTGATATCTTTATGTTTAATAACTTCTGATTTTTTTATTAATAGGTCTTGTTACTTTTGCAAGTCATTAGCATTCACTACATGCTGTAGCATGCTGATTCTTCCTTATTTGTCTCTACCAACCAGAAGAGTCCACATCTACTTAGCACCTTGTTATACAGAAGCTATTCATTGCTGAAGGAATTAATTCTACATCACCAGCAACAGATCTGTGCTCTGACATTTCCCAGCATCTCATACTTTTGGTCTTGGTCATCTCTCCAAACATTTCTCCTTTCATTTTTCTTTAGGCTTGGAGGACAGCACAGGTAAGTGTGCACCATGACACACAAATGGAAGGACAGATATTGATTACAGAATTTCAGAAGAACTGGACAAAAATGTGGAGTCCCTCTCAGGATTTAGAATCCTCCTTTCATCCCTAGTACATTCATACTTGTCATTCATACCTGTGTTGCCTCCAGTCTCAGCCCAATTCTGAGTATGTTTACACAGACAATCCTAGATGTACTTCTTTGTCAATGGTGTCTTGATGGGAATGACTGGAAGAGAGGTCAAGGAATTGTTTAACAGACAAGTATTCCTCAGTTTAGTGGAAACCTAACAACTGGCCTAAGAAGTTTAGCTTCTTAATGCTGTGTTCTTGCAGTGCTCATCTCCCATCCTCCTGTAAAAATCTCTGTCTTTGAGGAGAATGTCATGGGCCTCCTTTCATGGCCTACTGAAATACTGCTAGGGGACAGTCTAAGCATAAGAAGAATGAGATGTGGTGCACTGTCTGTCCAGTACACACTGTGGAAGGAGTCTTTTGCACCTGTGCTTTTCTGCTACAAGAACCAACCGAGTTGTTCAAGGAAGAAACTGAAGAAATTTGTAGCAAAACTACAAATCTAGATAGCGAGGACTAGAACTCTGAAGAGAAATAAAGACAGTAGGGATTCACTAAACTAGTTTCAAAATGCTGCAGAGAGACAAAATCAAATAGACTGGCAATTTCATGACTTTTAAGCCAAGTATTAGTGTATGGCACAAAGATCTCAGTCTATCCTAAGACCAAAATGCACTGATTCCTCTGGCTATCTCACAAGATTTCTTGTTTCTCCTTGGGAAATGAACATCCCCAGAACACCAGAGAGCACACCTGCATAGGTCTGTTTGCATTTTAATTTTGTCCACCTCCTGTTCTGCTTTTACTTCCTCTGACTTTTGTCATCCTTTAGTTTTCATAATCAGAATGGAAGATAGAAATAGTGCTAAATGCTATTACTCTTTATACACAGACAAGGATTAGAAATTTCCCCTCCAGTTCCAAGAATCAAAGTTAAAATGCCTGTGTGAGGAAGGCACCTTCTATTAGACATGCCCAAATAGCAACATTTCATTGGCTGAGTCAGAATCAGTTACTGTCAAATACTCCCAATGAAAAAACTACCCACATAAAATGGAAATCAAGAGGCTGAATAGCCCCAACAGCCTTTTCACACTGAGGTTGCTAGTTTAAAGCCAGTCCCAGTCAAAAATAATTGAACTCAGTTCAAATTAGATTGTTACTCCTTAGCTCTGTGAAATGAGGTAGATGATCACAGTCCATTTCCCATTAGCCTAACTGTCTGCTTTACTCAAACCACCTGCACAATTGAAACTAATTGGTGCCCTCAATAGAAGTATCAACACAGAGGATATAATTAAATAGACATGGATTTTGAACTATACCCTCTTCTCTGAAGACACAGTGTCGGTGGGTGAGCAGGGTCTGAGGCTGTAGCTATGCCAATGTGCTGCCTTCAAGATCCAGTCACAAGCAGAAATGCAAAGTTACACAAGCTGAGGCTACACCTGCTCAGCTAGAATCTAGGCAGGCCTAGAGCAATAAAAAACATGCATTTGAATGAATTCGAATTGAAAGGATCAAAGTGATATGAGCCTTATAGATATCCAAATGTCATCAGAAAATTCTAAAGACTTTTTGCTCCACAGACCAAAGAATAGTAAAAGCGAGCAGCATTGACTCATGTTTGGAGCCACCTGAGAGTACATTGACTGATTCAGTACAGCTGCAAGTAAAGGGAAGGCCTGACAAAGAAACGGGGTGCATTTATCTGCCTGACAGCAGAAATTTGGTGCACCTGTAGTAGAAACAGTTCATCTTCTAAACTCCCACTACACTCATTACTGAAAAGGATTCATCCTAAAAACAATTTTCAGCTTGGCCTGGTGCAGTGGTTCCAACCTTTTCCTAACTTGATGCTTTATTGTCCTCTCTTCACTGCTTGTTCAGACTTCTTTGCCCTCAGTCATCCGAGGAAGCATGTGCAGCTTCTCTGCTCTTCAGTCTTCCCGCATTTTCTTCCTTCCTCCCACATTTTGATGATTTCAGGATTCTTGTCATGGACATCTAACTGTCTTTCCCCTTGAGATATTACCATCATCTCTTGGTTCTGCCAGTGCCACTTTAGATAGTGGTGTAGGTATTGGTTATGGCCAGGATTTACAAACATTGTCTTTCATAACCAAGACTAGCACTCTCCATCTGATTAGCTTCTTCAGATCAAAGTTTTAGAAATAGAGGCAACCATTCTGACTAATTCCAGCACAAATAAAATTGCAGATAGAGTGTTTAGGTCATTAGGGTGTGGGTGAAGTTCATGTTCTGTTCTCTTTAGATAAAAATAATCTATTCTGAGCAGTTGTACTCTTCTAGCTCAGTGGTCCATTGCTATATGCCATTGCTATGGCTGGCACAAACATGCCATTTAGGGGCTGGATCTTAAGGAAGTCTCATTTAGACACATAAACCCATAAAGAAAGCTGCTCTTGGCTTTGTACAGATATATGTATAATCTGTGCATCTCTATTTCTCTCTAATACAGCAATTTTGTAATTCTGCAGGGTGTTTTATTTAAGGATTATTAAATGATTAAAAATACCAATATACTAAATTTCCCTCCAAGGCTAGGAGGGAGATTAAACCCTTCTGCTTGGGTAGTTAATTTCTCCCTTCTCCAGAGCAGTTTAAAGTTTAGGGCATCAACTCCTGAACTAGAGTGAACTCTAGGCATCTTTCTCTGCACTCTTCACAAATATTTAACACTTCCTGCAATCACTTTGGTGCCTCTTGGGGGATGATGTTCTGACACAGCAGAAACATTTACTATATTGTTCACCTCAGACATTTCAAAGCATATTGCCTTGAGCTTCTTCAGATTTCCCTGAGTTCGTTCAATAGGGTATTACTGCTCACTGGCAATCTTCATTCATAGCATGAAATATCTGTAATGTAGCAGGAGTGATAATCTGCCAATGTATTGACATGTACAAGCCATGAAGTAATTTTAAAAAAATAGCAAGTATATAGAACAGCTTCTGATTCCATATAATGGCCATGCCATACAATGTTTGCACTCCAAGCTTTGGTTTGAGATGCATCAGATTTGCAGCTCTCTCCAGGATCCGTACAAAGGCCATATTTCTTGGAAGAGATTAGAGTATACATCTGCTCCTGATGTGACTCTTACAGTCAAATTGTCAGATAACTCACTCAGCAAGCTGAGCTGCTTTGAAAGTCTAGTCTTTAAAAAAAAAAAAAAAAGAAAAAAAAAGAAGTGAAGTCAAAGGTCAGCTGAATATTGTTTTTTTTTTCTTTAAAAAAAAATCAGCTCTGTACTTCTGAAGATATGGCATACTAAGTATTTGTAAATTTTTCTCAGATCAACTCTCTGATTGTATTAACATAGAGGGAGTGTTATACTAGTGAGGCTCCTAATCTTTATGGATTTAAAAATTACTAGTAGAAAAGAAAAAGCAGAAAAAAACAAACAACCAAAAAGACTTAGGCTTCAGCATGAAAAAATAAATAAAAAGTGAATGTACCCACAAGCGAAAATTCATTCACCTTATTTTATTAGACTTAACATGATTTCCTTCTCAGATGGCAATTTGTTTCAACTGCTATCTAGCAAATGTGGATGGCAACCTCTCAGTGGAGTATTTGGGTATAGCCAAGAGATAAACAACTACATCAGCAATGCAATTAAGGGTCAGTTCTGACAGCACTCACTTGGGCTATCTGGAATTTTGCGTATGAGAGAGGACTTCTGATGTATTGACTCAAAGGCCATCAGAGAGAACAGAGCTGCAAGCAATGACAACTTTTTTATAGATCTCTGTCCACTTCCTACAAGAGGGAGGAGATAAAAAGGAAATAGTATTTTGGACATTCTTTTACAGTTAACCCTCTTGAAGATCAAAGAAATTATTTAAAAAAATATTTTTTTCCCAAACAACAGACATGTGATTCAGTTTAAAAGAGCAGTAGCTGAGAATGGATATGAAGAAAAGGTATTTTCAATTAAAATGAAAAATATTAGCAGAATGACAGGCATATATCATCTAAGAATATCTGTAATTTGAGTAGACTCCTACATTCTTCACTTTGTATCATGATGAAATGTGGACATAGAGACAATATTACCCAAAACCAAGCCTCAAGAAACTGATTAAGGCAAATACATTTCATTTAACTGTATCTTTAAGAAGCATCTCAATAAAGAGATCATATATCACTTATCAACCATATTTGCAGCTTTTGTGAACGTCTTAAACAAACAAAATCTAAGTGAAGCTTTCCTCAGTATCCTGATATTTGTGTTAAATGGATCCCTATTAAGCATTTCTAAAGTCTATCCTTCACTTTGATTAAATTCCTTGTTTAAGAAAAATGCACTGAAGCCTAATTGCTCTTTTAAAGAAAATCAGGAGACAGTGTGGCAAAATCTGATCAACTGCTTCAATTTAAAGAGCATTCAGTAAAATCATTAGAAGATAGAGCTTTGTGTCTTTAGAATATGTGGTAATAAATAAATTAAATCACCCAGAACAGATAACACCAGCTGCTTCATAGATATAGCATCTTTGAAATATAAAGGATAAACTATTTCGACCTAAAATAAAAGGGAGGAAATGCTAAAACAATAAGAGGCAATGAAATGTTGTCTTAGTCTCAAAAACCTTATGTTTCCCATTTGTTTTGTACTGAGGCCATTTACTTTTCTCTCCTGTTCTTCCCTCTGTGCACTCACTGCATACTAAACAGTGCAGCCTGAGCTATATTATGATACATTTAAAGTTGATGGTGCATGAGCTTACATGCAATTTTTGGAGATGGGTTATATTCAATTTTGAAAACTTCTTTCTCTTTTCCCTCTCCCCTCTTCAACATCTAAAATGGAATTTGTGAGTCGATTCTCTCTCTCACCCCCATTTTCCATCCCCATGGTAAAAGAAATAAAGCTTAAAGATACTTAGATTTTGACTTTGGGTGAGCAATTTTAACAGCCTTTCAAGTATGACTCCAGGATGTGTTTTTTTCAAACTCAGCTTTGTTCTTGCAGTTGGTATAATAGGTTACACATTACAAAACTGGATGGCTGAACTTCACAGTGTTGCAGGAAGGGAAGTGGGCAACACATTGAAGGTTGAATTATATCAGCCTTAATTTGAGTTCCATCCTCATAAGAATTCAACATGGGTAAAGCTGACAGAAACTACTCACTAAGCAGAAGAAATGATTTGGTTAGTGGCACACCACTTAGCACCCATTTACACCAGAAAGTGTAAACTTCAGCAAGAAAAAAAAATCATCTTGTCAAAGGTTACTGTAAAAAAAAAAGGTTTTGTTTTGTCACAAATAAAGTAAAATTGTACACAAAAAAAGCAGATTTTTATATAAGAAGTGATGCTAGCATATCCTTTTTGCATTTGCTAAAGAAAAGGCATAAAAGCGTAAAATGAACAATTGGCTACATAAAATGGTTACTCAAAAGAACTGTGCTTTTCTGAGAAACATGATATTGTGTAGGAGCTGCTGCTTATCTGAATTTTGTCATGCCATGCAGCTGCCATATTGCCAGCAAGGAAATCTAGCTAAGGCAGGCACCTATTAACTGTCTTCCTGAACTGGAGCTTGGATATCCTTGCATCTTACTGTTACACTGATGATATAAATGTTTTGACAGTGCTATACTACTAAGTTATAAACTTCTCAGTTTATGATACTTTCTGTTCAGAATTTTTCACTGTGCCTTTTTCATTTCCTTCACATGGTCTGGACTATATCTTATGTAAGCTGCACCATAATAAATCCCTTCTTCGAAAGCCTTAATTTTCCTGGTTAGGTACATTTCTACCACCAAAAATATTTTCTCACATTTCTCAAAGCTTACATTTTTCCTATACTTGTTTGCTACAAAATCTTCAGTCATCTGATACTTCTTGGTACTTCTTCAAAACATTGAATTCTTTTTAGATCTTCTAGATCTTTCATATCATTCACATTTTCTCAATTCTTTCATAACCAAAAACACATGATTAATCTCTCTGAAACTTAAGTCTAAAAGTTCAATTGTCTAAATTGTTCACACTTAAGTCATTCTGTGGCAAAGAAGCAAGTAGTTCCAAAGGGTGACATATCTGCTCTTAAGTCAGGGAAGTAGTTTAGAGGTAGTCAGAAAATTCTGTATGGGTAAAGTTAGGCAACATGGAGTTTACTCAAAAGACCCATATTTGACCAGATCTAGCCCTTCACCCTTTTTTATTCTATATGTGCAACTACAGCTATAAAGAGAGGATATAGACTCACTGTAAGGTGAAGTAATGTTAGGTACCAAAATGTGTACTTTTTTGACTGATGTATTTTTTATGATGCTCTTTTGTAAAAAATGGTTCAACATTCATTGTCTTGTTTTGCTCCAGTATCAGATTACAAATTCATGTCCCATTTGCTCTTCTCTCTCTTCCCCAAGGTCTCTTTCATATTTACCGCTCTTTCCATAATACTTAATATAAATTTTTCAAGTTTATTTTCTCCTGCATGCTTTAATTCTCATTTCTGTCAGTTGAAACTCATATTGGAGCCCTTAGTGGTTTTTTTTTTTTTTTTTTTTCCCCTATATCCCTTGGGGGATACAGGGGAATACAGTACAGTCCCACATCCTTGAAAACATGCAAAAGGACTGTATATCTTGAGCCTCCCTCCAAATATGTTTTGTTCTAAAAAAATAAATTTTATAGGTTTGTCAAAATATTTAGACATTGTTGCTGAAAGATGCAGTTTTTGAAGGAAATCCTGATCAAAGCCATTGACACTAAAATTCATTTTCATTGCTTCTGTGACCAGCAAGTAAGGAAGGGCAAAGTCTTTCTAATCAGTTCTAATCCTCGTTTATTTTTCAACAGTAGACTGGATTATTTACTGTAATATGCTAAAAATTCTAATGACAACTAGAATGTGAGATTAGACAGCTTATTCACTGTAAAGTTCATTCTTTCAACAGGGAATAGGAAAAAATGTTTACCCCACTCTAAAGAACAAAATTTTAAAACAGTGAAGGGGATAAGGTTTGAGACAATACAGTGGGAGAAAAAGAAAGGCAAGAGTTCTTTTCCCAGCTCTCATCTTTCCTGTCCTCAGAGTTGGTTATTCAAGACTATATTGCCTGGCATTTGTAAGCCCTTTCACACATCTAAAGAACAAGAGGATGTATCTCTTTGTATCTACAGCTTCATGATATTTCATAGCTGAGCATTATGAAAACCATCAGGAATACTGAGTCATGTAACTTCCTGTCATGGTACCCCCTTGACCTTCAATATTCCTTCCTTCTTCAGGATTCTTTCTGTTGATACACTGAAAAACTGTTTTTTCAGCATCCATTACTAGTCAGAGTGAGATGAGATCTGAAGAACATCATATAACTATTGACAGTATTGTTGGTTAACTGTGGACCTGTGCCGAACATCCAGTAGACAGCATTTTATTGTATTAATCTGTCATATTTCACAGATAAGATTTATTTTTTTCTTGCCCACCAGGTTTTACTTTTTTTGTATGGGCTATTTCAAATACACTTGACTTTGCTTGCTAAATAAAATTCACATTGAGTCCTAGCAGAGCCATACAAGACTGTTGCTAATTTAACTTGGAAAAGTGTTCCTTAGGAACCCATATCTGGCAACTGTTTTTACCCTGGCTGTATGTATGTATGATCGGGGTACATCAATCAGGCATCTGTGGAGTTGATCCCATTATAAGCAGAATTTCATCCAATCCATCATCACCCCTTTGTCAGCTCCAAGGATTCAGAGGAAGATAAATAGAGACCCCCAGAAGCCAAGTTACTGATCAAGACAGGGAAGGTCCTTGCTGACTTCTAAGAGGTAATAAACAGAAACTCAGTAATATGAATTGATATTATATAATAGAAATTGCAATTGTATAGGACCTCTTCAAGGTAATGTTATAACACCACGTATGTGAAAACTGCAGTCACTGCAGTCTTGTTTCCTGGAACAGAATCCCACCTCAGAATCACAAAGCAAATCTCACTCTGTGATATTTCCTACTTAGCTGTATGTTTCCTTCCCTAAGTGTTTCAAGTTCCTTTTCTCCCTTTTTCAGTTTTAGAAATGTATTCCTCAAATAGTTAATAATTCTTCTTCTTATTTCACATTCAAATTTATTCAAAGCCCATTTATAATCATTTGATCTTATGCCAATACTATCTTTTAACTTAAATAATAATTCCCCTTCCTTGATATTTACTTCCGTAGTGTGTCATTCATTCATTTAATTCTTTCAGTTTAAAATAATCTTAATAAATGTGAATATGTTGTAGCTGTAAAATGAAAATGCACTAAGATGACCTTTACCAGAGTCTGGCACTAACCTGATTTTATTAAGTATCAGAAATGTTATAACAGATATTAAAGTGTAGTGACATTCCCCATTATGCAAATCTATCTTCGCTCATTTACATTCATTTATCTTTCCTTCTCCACCTTTTCCTATACAGTTTAGTTGTGCAGATGAAGAAGTTTTAAGACTAAGTCTAGACTTCTAGAGAAATATACTTTTGCCCGCAAATAAACCATAGGAAAAAATATGTTCAGACAGTTCAGTGGCTATTTCTATATTTCTGTAGTCTCTCTTTCAGGTAAGTAATTGTCACAACTATCCTTGCAAATTAGTTAAAGGTACACATATTTGGCACATATTCAAAACAGAAATCTAGAGCATGTAATAGGGCCAGTAAAATTTGTCATTGCTTCCAATATGTTCACAAAACTAAGCACTTAGCACTGATTTTCTGCTTTGGATTGTTCTCTGCTTCTTTCCAGAAATGTGGTTACTTTGACAACATTGAAGAACCTTGCCTCATCTATTCAGTAAGTTTAATATATCATATGTCTGACCTCTGCTCTTTGAAATACCACTGCTGTCAAATTTGTTTATAACTGTATATGATACAGTTATATGTAAGTAAAACAGTTTAATTAAAAGATGTGTCTCTCTTGTCTCACAGGAACAGAAAACGTGTTTTTCCAAATGGACTGATGAAAGAGATCAAGATTTCCTTAGAAATATCTCCTTAATACTAAATTGTTTGGCCTTCTGCATTGCCTAGAAATTCTTGCCACACCTCAGATTTTGCCTGTAATTCTGCTTACTGAACTGTCAGCAACATAATGTGTGTATTAAGATGACAAAACTCATTGATTAACATACATATCTTCTAGAACATCTTCATCCTCTTGGGCCAGAATATCCTTTTTGGACCACTGTTATCTGCAACAGGTATGGGGCATAGAGGCCTGAGACCCTTCTCTCTGACTGCCTGGAGAAAGGTGTGTTATTTTCCATCATATGTGTCTCCAGACTGCAAGTGTGAGACTGACTATAGCAACTCATTATCCAACAGCATTGCTAGCCACATTTCCCTGGAGCTCCATGGCATTATATTCAAGCTCTCTAGCTAGTCTTATATTTCTTTGTACATATGAAGATCCTAGGTAATACATCATACACACAGAGGATCATAGAACCTTCTATCAGTCAAGAATATGCAGGGAGGAAAAATAAAGTGTATTTTGAAATGAAACAGAATTTCAAGTACATGAGAAAAGATTAGCCCCTCTAAAGTGTGTTATTTCTAATCCATGTGGCCAAAAAAGAAGTTATTTCTAATCTGTGTGGTCAAATGATTAAAAGCATATCATGGTAATAGCAATATAGTCCTGATATCAGTTGAGTTTTCTTCTTACACCTTCCATACTTTGATAGCAGAGAAGAAACAAATAACATACATTTCAGGACCCCTTATGCCCATGTAGTACAGTACTTCCTACCTTACGATCACTACTGCAACATAATATTTTCATCTATTAAATGTTAAACTGAAACTTCTCAAATAAAAAGAGATGGTTCTACTTAAGTGGTATTGCTCTTAATTAAGACATATTCTCTGCATATTTATTTAGGTGGAAAAGTATAGTGACTTACTAAAATTCATTCAACCACTTTCACAAAAGCCCTGAGAATAAATCCTGCTGCATCCTTAACTCTCCTAACAGCAAGCCAAGTTTAGGAATGCTTCATAGTAGCTTAATTATTCTTGGCTTTTTCCTGAACTACAAACTAACGAACTCTCAGCTCACAGCCCTGAGATTTGTGGGATCTGTTATAGCTGCTGTGCAAAGACATTCATCCATCCACATTTGGCAAATTTCAAAGCTCTGTGCAGTATGTTAAAAAATGATCTATATTGACTTACCCTCATTACTCAAGCCATGAGGCATTTAAGATTTCCAAGATTTGTTGTGATACAGCATTGCACTTACAGCTCTACTATCCTAAGGGGATTTTACCCTCATTTGTCTGCATGCACAGCTTTCTCGTTTCTGTACATAAAAATATTGTCTTTAGCTGTCCCAAGAAATAAATATTTAACAGAAATGAGATATGCACTATAACTCTTTATCCTAGGGAATCCTGGAGTGTTTAATACATTTCAGTGAGTTCCATGTAGCATAATGGATGAACGTTACTCAGATATAAAGTGGCACTATAGCTCCCCATGTTTTCCTTCAGGATTGGCTTTTGAAAAAGCAGTCTCCTAACAGCAGCATCTGCTTCATGCTTTACAAATATCTCCTTTTGCAAAGATATTATGTAGTTTAATTTTACATTTGCAAGGCAGTGAACACTGTAGACAGATAAATTCTGACTAATTTAATACATAGGCATACACAGCATCAAAATCTTTGGGGCCTGGTACTAAATGTTACTTTAAAAATACATTCACAAAAATATTTTATTTCCCAAAATAACAGCTTTCCACAGATAAATGATACTAAAACACTGAAGATATGATGCAGCTCAAAGTGCTTTAAAACTTACACTAAGCAAGAATGGTTCAGTTTAATCTCTCTCCATTTCCACTGCCCCATTTATTTTACCTCAAGCTTAGTAATTTTCAACTTTTTAATAATCATGATGTTCTTTGTGAAGCTCCCTAGCCTCATACTTCTACCTGTCCAGTATGAGAGCCTTATTTGCTAGGTGGGAATTGGAGGGTATTCATCATCCCATGACACCAGCTGAAAGGATCCCAGTCCCTATTCTGGGAGCTGCTAGCTACAAATATCTCAAGGCACATTCTCAAGAAGCATTTGTGTAATTGCTCCAGGAGATCATACTGTTTATCATCTTTCAAACAAAATGTCAGTTATAATCATCCAGAATATTATCAAGTTGTCATATTTGTAACATGTTGTGATAATAAATATTTTTGTATTACCATTCCTAATAAGCGACACCCTTGGTATTTGAGTGAAGTAATAATTATATTTTATTCCTTGAAATCCCCACAGTACTTTTGGCCTGCTTTCTTGTAATTCAGTTCAAATACATTTTACATAAATTAAACACTTAAGTCTGTTGTTAAAAGGGCAGATATATACTTCTATTTTATCTGGCAAGTCGTTTTCTTTAGCTGCAGATTGATCATTCATTTCCTCTAATGATGCAGCCACATGGGTAGAATACTTAAAATGTCATCAATATCCTGAAAATGTACAGCAGAAATACTACTGTTTCTGAGACACAAAGAGAAAAAAACATCATAAAACACACTGTCTACACTCTGGAAATATTTTCAAAGCACTGTAAGGCACTCAAGAGGAAGACAGTTTTGATTGCAGATACTTACCTTCCCAATGAGTCTTTCAGGAACAGAAAAACAACCATTTAAAACCCCAAGCCATGTTTCTGCTTATGCTAAGTTACTTTCATTTTGCTGGGACCCAGAGATTTTTCTTCAACATAGCTGTCTTGTTCAATCACACCCTTTTACATATCTTTCCAAATGTCCAGAAGTATCACTTTATGGCAGGTACTGGCTCTATTCTTACAACACATCCTTCTTGTAAATTAGATTCCATTTGATACATACGTAATCACAAACATTTACTTTTAAAAGCATACAGGACATTTTTCCAGTGGATCTTCAGCTTTCACATCTGTATAGAAAAACTGAAATAACATTTGAGCTTAAGATTCACAGTTTAGTTTTTAAGTGGTAAGTTTTCATTGATCAAATCTGCTAACAAGAGCAAATATTGCAATTTCTGCTGTACCAGCTCATGGTATCATTTTTTTTTCTGGATATTCACATTACCACATACCCATTTGGCAGAATATACAAATTAATTCAACTCTTAGAGTCCTTTATTTTGTAATATAATGTTTGCGCTGGGATGGAATGGGTCCTCACTAAGTTTACTTTCTTAACTGATCTTATCTTTCTTAAGATGCTAAACAGCATTTTGATCTTGCCAGGGTTTCAACAAAATGTGCAATGTCTAGTGTATTACTGCAGTGCCTTGAGCTGTCCAAGCTTTTTCTAACAAAGTTAGTGGCCAATCCAAACAAGAAAATGATGTCTTCTTTACTTCTGTGTCCACAATTCCAATTAGAATGGCTATGGGTAATGAACTCCATCTACTGTCCATTGCAGTTTTGGCCCTTGAACAACAGTGAGGAGTCAGAAGACAGAGCAACTATATCTCTGCTTCCAAATATGTCAGAATTAGCCTTAGGCATATATTTTTTCTACATTTCTTCAGATATATCTGAAAGATAATGACTAGTGATGAAAATAGAGCAATATATGTTGTACTATTTGAACAAAGCTAAGAAGTTTGCAACTACCAATGTTAAAATCAGACATAATATGTGATGGGCAATGTTTTTTTCTCATCAGAAATTTCAGCTGTTTATCATGTGCACTATGTATGCTTATGTGCACTATGTATGTCACAGGCTGCTTTATGGCATAAGGAGGGTTACAAAAAACATTGCTTTGGATTTCTGAGTGGTATTGGAACAGGTCACCCACTGAGGTCGGAGATCTTTGGTGAAATTGAAAACACCACTAAACACTGTCCTGAGCAATCCTGATGCAGCTGACTGCTTTGAGCAGAGGATTGAACTAAATGATCTCCACACATACCAGCCAAACTCTGATTCCGGCATGCTGAGTATATGTGTTTAATCACTGATTTCTAATGAATACTAATTTGCTGGTTGAGCTGTAAAGATGTTATGTGAGCTAAGAACACAGAGAAAGCAAGGTGCCATTTTCTTCTTGGAACTCTAGAAGCTATTATTTTAAAGATGTTTCATATTAAAGTGTGTTTTTTTTATAGCACTACATTTTTCTAATTGGCAGAGAACCCTCTGCCAAGTTTGTATAAATGAAAAGAATAATAAATCTGAGATGCAATCCTCTGGCTTGCAACCTTACATGAAGATGTGCATTGCATGTAAAAGTTTCTACTGAAAATAACTTTTTTCTTGTGGAACCATCTTCTATCTTCTTACGGACATGTTCACTTAGGTATTTCAGTGCTCTGAAGTAGATCTATTATTGCCTACAAGTAGCAAACCCCCAAAGCCTAAAATTGAACACTTATGGCTTGAACATAAGTGCATGGATAAGTACAGGATACAATTTAGGAGAACATTGGAGGATATTTCACATGTCCTGTGAAATAAAGGGTCTACTTTAGCACAAAGAACAAAATCTAGTCTGAGATATACCAGTCCAACCCTGCATCAATAGACTTTCTTCAAAAACCCACACATGTAAAGAAAGAATAGAATTTTGTCCTAATGTTTATTTTATTTTTGTGTTTCCAATTTTTCTGCATATTATAGTCTTCTCCTCTCCTTCAGCTGTGCAAGGTGTTGGGACATTTTTCAGCAATGCTTTTAGCCCTTACTAAGAGGGCTAAAAAGTAATGTTTTCTTTGAAGCTGCAAAGACAACTAAAACAGGAGAGAAAAAAAAAAAGATGTCTTTCTTGGTGAATTGTTGTTTTATGCACATTTCCTGTAGATAAATATGTTTTGATCACATTACTATAAAAATATCTTGATTTCTGTAGGAAGTTCCATGTCTCATAAAACAAAGGTCAAAAAAAGATTATATGGATAACAAGCAAATTTTTTGACCAGCTCAGTTCCCTGGTCTTTATATACAAAAATGACTAACATTTTTTCTCCTCTATAATAATATCATATGTCTTATTCATCCCTTTGTACTTTGCTCTACTCAGTGTAGTTTTACATATACATCATTTTAATAACACAGTATTCATCATGGAAATATTGCTTATGCGGTGTCTTATAGTGGTACATATCGTCACATGACTTTACTTCAAGAATTTTCATTCTTATTATTTCTGCACTTTACCACTTTTTACACTGTGTTTTACACTGTGGATGCCATTGGGGTCTGAAAGCATATCATTGGTAAGGGGAACAAAACATTTCAGCGCTAGAGGCTGAATGGGCTGTAGCAAGACCCCTGGCCTCACTGAAAAGAAGTGACTTGAAACTTTGCTTTGTCTTTTTGTAGAGATTAAACTACAAGCAGTTTTTCTCTTTTGTCTCTCTTTCAATAAAGACTCTATGATGATTTCGCTATATGTCTCTTTTTATTCAGAAGAAAACTATTAAGACCACATTTTTGCTCTGTAAAGGATTATTAAGTACATTTCATAATAATCTTTTCCTAACCACCATTAATGTAATTAACCTCCTGTTAAGTGAAGAATTTTATCTTCAGCATCAAATAATAAACAGTAAGTTCACAGTTGGTAGAAGGCCCTTTCAAGAAAAGTGCTGCTCAAGAATACAACAACCAGAAAATCTGCTTGGTGATGGAGAACATTCAGCACCCATTATAGAAGAACAAATGTCTGTCTTAAATTGCTCTACAAATATACTTTAAAATGTTCCAAACTCTATAACTGTACTTAAAAATATATCATGCTGAGCTGCTGCACTTCCGTCTGATGTTAGAGCTTGATCAGAATAGGTTAATTAGTCTTTTAAAGTATACTTTTGCTAAGGGCATAATTTTGCTACAATAGCTATATTTTGGGTCATTAATTGTCTTTCAGCAACAATTGTGTGATATTATGGTGAACTGCTTGAAGAAACTTCAAATCAGTGAACAAAGATCTTGCTGGACATTAGCAAGAAGGTAAAGCAAAAGCTATCATGACCATCCATCCTGAGATAAGTCTCTTTTAGCAAATCATTTGCTAATTGCTAGTAGTATCCTACAAGTTTCCCTAACAATATTAAATTAACAATATTTCCTTAACAATATTAAACTGTTATAGTCAGCAAGATAGCAAAGGGTTGTAATTCTCAAGGGTTTGACTTGCAAGTCTTAAGTTTATGAACTTTAATTTCCTCTACCTCCTCATTTTAAAAAACTTGCTACACTGAAACTTGATATAACATATCAAGACTGAAGGAATATAGCTCAAGACTATTTTCCACATCCACCAGTATCTTTTCTTGTTTGTCTGGGAAAAGAACTGTCATTACACAATGTTAAATCAAACCTTATGACAAACCTTTGTCAGCCTTTGCCGTAAGAGCTACTGCAGCCAACGTTGCTCTGGGTAGACTTTGGAGATCAGTACAGAAACAAGAAGCATAATGCCACTTTACTGGAACATTGAGAAATTTCTGACTAGTAAGACCATTTGGGAAAAGTCTAGGGGGCTACATAACTGTCTGCATGATTGTTACCATATAATCAGATGAGCTATAGCAAGACAAATTATCAATACAATTTTGTAAATTTGAGATGAACTGTGTTGTCCATTCTGAGCTATCCAGTAGACTAAACACTCTTCTAAACACTTCTCCTGCAAGATATGAGCCAAACAATTTATATATATATATATAAATAAAATGCCTTTAACCATCCTTATCTTTTCCCAGTCATTAAAACAATCAAGTCCAATGTCAATCCAGAAAAAAATTTGTTTTGAGTGAAAGGGTTTTTTTCTGCTTCTCTCCTCAGCTGTCATGTTTCTCTGTGGTATGGTTTTCAGTTTTTTAGTCTGGTTAAGAAGCAAGCAAGCAGAAAAAAAATACTAGATTTGCTGGGGGTTGTTTGTGGGTTTTTTGGTTTTCTTTTTTGTGGTCACCCAGTGTATGGACAATTGAAAGATGAATGCAAAAAAAAATGTAGAATAAAGAAAAAATGTTGCTTTGTAGTTTTAACAATTTTTTTATTTATTTATTTTTGCTGTCAGTCACCTGGTGGGCAATTGAATCCAACTATGCTAAAAAGATGTGAATTAACAAGATAATCTTCTGCATCTAACCTCATGTCAGACACTCTTACCTATGTCCTGCACTCCCAGTGCTGCTCTCCCAGGCCACTAATTCACCTCTCCCACAGACACTATCCAAAGACCTTTTCTTCATTGCTGCTTGCTGGGAAAGGACCAAAACTTTAACTTCTAACCCATAAGCCCCTCCCCAAGCTTCATGTCTGCTCTGACTGTGACAGACCCTGAATATGTGGCAGTGTCTGCAAAGTTGAGCTCATTCATGATAACAGTGCTCAGCTCCATTGTGCAAGCAAACGTAATGCAGCCATAAATTAACCACAGCAATCCAGTAAGCACAGTGCAGGCACCAATACAAGACTGTAATTTACCTTAAACTTGATCAAACAAACAACAGGAGAAAAAAAAAACCTCATAGCAGAAAACACCACAGAGAGAGGCAGACTGTAGTAACGTTCCCCAAGTGCTTCAGTGCATATCTCTAGGACCCTGTATTTCCTAATATCTTTAAGGGAGTCTTGCACATCCTGACTTTTTGCGCTCCCTGAGGGTTGCAAACTCATAGAAAACTGCATCTTCTACAAGCTTCCAATCTCCCACAACTCTTAGAAAGCAAGGAAAGATTTTAATACTTTAAAAGATTCAATGAAGTAAAATGCCTCTCCCTTGCCTCCACATTTTTTTTGCCTGAAAATTCCAGACATTTGCTACACTTTCAGAAATCCTTCTTTGGGGTTAGAAATGGAGGATAGAAAGGCCTAAGAACAGGTGGGTGCCTGTTGCTGCTCAGACATGTTGATGTCATATGCTGAAAGCCTGAGGGTCTGGACCTTTCCACAAGTTCCTAAAGTTTCTCAAGTTGTCTTACATAGACATGACTCAGTTCATCCTGGGATGCCATAAGAAAGGATTTGAGATACATCTCTTGAGGCACAAGGCAGCAAGAAAAGCTTTATGAAGAAGGAAAAGCTTAGGAATTGCGTGTTGATATTTTTGGATAACTTTTCTCCTTATATTCACCTCCATTTTCTTCTCCATATGCAATTGTGTTAGAATTAACATATGCCAATTCAACCTCTCAATAATAAAAAGTAAACAGATAATTTATCCCACATTTCTAGGAAAATAAAATTAATCAACAGTTCTCTCATATATGTGCCTGATAACTACAAAAACACTTGTTTCCAGAGATTTTTGTCACAAATATTATTCTTTCATTTCATTCCACCCTTCTCTGAAGATAAATTATTTGGATCTAACATGGAAAAGAATTTGAACACAAACTAGAGTTCATGCACTCAGGGGAAATCACAAAGAAAACCAAAGAAAGGCTGACCATAGTGAGCAAATAGCTCTTTGATACATACTACAGAATGAAATAAATATATCAGCTACTTTGTTAATGCTTGTTGTACAGGTAAATCCAATGTAAGTTTTAAAATGAAACCTTACTGAGGACAAAATATGATTTGCCGTTAAATTCAGCAAATCTATCTGCTCAACTTGCATTAAAATATCCTCATGTATTTTAACTGCTTCAAATTGGTTTAGAAATCATTATTCCTTCATCATGACACTATGGCTAAACCTTCCAGTTCACTGATGTTATCAGTAACAGAGATTGGGGTCAGCTCCAGAGCAGAAGATCTTCACTGAAAACAATTCCCATTTGAACTGCGTAATGCACAAAGACACTGAGAGGCTTTAATGATAAAAGCCAACATCCTGGGCTGCACTCGGATAGGCAGCAAGTCATTTAGGGTTTGACAACAAAGAGAAGATGCTGACTGCCCCAAAGAAAATAATATCCATGACAGCTGTTATCACTCTCCTTCCACAAGACACGCTAACTCAGAGCAGGCTGAAAAAAATCCCCCATCCTTTGGGATCACATGGGTCCCTACAGCAATATATGGTGTCAATGGTCCTTAGACTCTGGGGTTATGTCAAAATTTTAGCCTTATCATAAAAAAAAAAAAAAAAAAAAAAAAAGAAAGATTTGAACTTTCTGCTTTGTTGTCTTTTTCACTCTTATATTATAGTCGACATACCAAAGACAACTTTTAAGAACTTTAAACCTGCATGATCTGGGGAGCTTCACTCGGCACACTCAGGTGTGCATGTGGCAGACACCATGGCAGTGGGTTAGCTACCAGAAAACTGGTGTTGATACTATTGAAACAGAAAAATCATTTGTGTAGAGGCAGTGCCAGGATGCTGCTAGAAGAATCTGAGAGCAGTGACAGACCAATACATGTGGCTTAAGATGTTATCACCCCATCTGTCAACCATGGCTTCTCCTCCTAAAAGTCATTGTCCCCATTTCATAGGTTTCCAAGGCAAAGGCACTTGCTCTCAGCAGAGACATCACAGCCTGAGCATATCAGGCTTCATACTGCAAGGGTGCTCACTTGCTGCAGCTGTGGGGTGGGACGTATCCACTTCTATGACTGGCTCTGGATAGTAACTTCCAGCAGTGAGGGGCAGAGGATGGTACAGCTGAGGGTGAAAACACCTCAAATCCTGGCTGCTCAACCTGACAGAGTCCATCTGTCAAAACCTGAGGTGAGAGAGATATATTACACAGGAACTGTTGTGGTATTACAGGGATATGTAAAGTAACATTTTTCCTAGGAAAAAGTATGTAATTCTTAACCATGCATGGTATTTGTGCACTGGAGCTGCAGCAGCACATTCAATTAAAATTAAATAATAGAAAATAAATCTTGGTTAGAGCATTGCCTGGATAAGCAGGAAGTAGAGTTGTATTGTCTGAACAATTTGTGTTTACAACAATTCATGAAAAAGATTTTCTGATGATCCTGCACTTTTACTGATAATTACAGAAAATTTTGGGAGTGAGGATCTGCCATTCTAATTGAAAGAAATTTTTGACTCTAAACAAACAGAAGGTAGAAATAACCTTGTATCTTACTGAATTTTTAAGGGGAGAATAGTGTTTAAAAATTCATTACCTGCCTCTCATTTCCTGTAAGGTATCTTTACACTGTTCTGGTATTTCAAATAAGATTTAAAATATATAAATATTAAATCTACACATCTTTTGAAGTCCCTCTGTATTGTCAGAATAGACTAAAGAGATCCCTACACAAAACGCGGCTTTCACTGCCGGCTCACTGTCTTAAACAACAGTGGTGGATGTAACCTAGAACCTGGCATAGTTTTTGCACAGGATTTTTATCTAAACTTGGGCAAGACACATAACCTTTCACTGTCTCATCCTTGGAAAATAAAAGGTTAACATGTCTTGCCTTGGCAGGGTATTGAGAATAGAAAATGAAATGGAGGTCACATCTTCTCATATGGTTCCCACATGATCAAAGGTTGCATCTACACCAGAGAGCTAAAGAGGACCAGGACACAGGCCAAGAACTTGCTTGCAACTCTCAATACTGTTAAACTGTCAGTCGTTAAAGTCATTCTGCCTTAGGGCTGCTTTACCATCTCAAACAATGCCTAGGAGTGGTTCAGAGGTGAGGAAGAGCATGGACCTTCCACTGGGCAGTCTAGACACAATCCAATTTTACAGGAGCATCTGTCCGGACGCAAGTCATGGAGTGCCAATCGGTCTCAAGATGAGAGACCTGCCCTGCCTATTTTATTTCCTAGTATAGACAAAGCCTGTAAGAACCTCTGATAACTTACATAACTTCTGGTTACAGACAATATAAAAGGGAATCAATAGTAAGAGTCAAGCACATACAGTTGCTTGTCAATTTGACCTGTAATTAGATCCATATAGACAGATTCTTGGCTGAAGTCTTTAGGACAAGAGCAATGTTTTGCAAGTACAGCATAGTCTTTTCAGAGTCTGATTCTGTAGAGACATGCTTTTAAAAATGATTTTCTGTAAAGACTAGAACTCAAGGTCGCTGCACTCAAACTCAGCAGCACAAGGCCCATCTCTCTAGTACTGTGTGTGCTGCTGTGAGGACTTCTACTATTTGTGCACTGGTGTGTGTCAGGCATGTCTGCTAAGAGGCCCTTTTAAGAGGTCCAAGCCCCAATCTGAGAAATTATTTCTCTAGTAAATATCCAGAATATGGACCTTCAGAAGAACCATTGGTGAAAGACACAGTTGTGTAACAAAGCACTCCGCCAACAGAAGAATAGCAAAACTGGTTTAACAACGTTCTGTTGGAAAACTTTGGCCTACTTAAATGAAAGCATTTTTGGAGAAATGTTTCCACCTGTAGATTTTACAGAAATAGCCTACCCATTCCTTTTTGATGCAGCTGAAACATTTCATTTCGGAAATCCAAAGCATTCCTCCTCACTGTTAGTAATACTGTGTTTTATTACATAGAATCACAGAGCTGTCAAACTGAAAGTCACCTTAAGACAGGCAGGTCCATTTCTCTGCTTTTTAGGTAGCGTCAACTATAAATATAGCTTCCATGGCAGATCTTTATCTAATCTGATCTCCCATCTAACCTGTTCCAGCATTTCATACTTCTTACCAATTAAATAATTATTCTTAATATCTGACATAATTTCATTTCATTGTTTTGGAGGCCATATCCATATAGAATAATATCATACATCCTTCTCCTCCTCCTGAATATATGTAATATAGTAGGATAAATAAATGAAAATAAAGTATTTGGTCCTTATTGAAACAAACCAACTATCTTTTATAAAATATCCCCCAAAAAAGGGTTTTCAGAATCTTTTTCATATTTTCACATGTTCATTTCAATTTAGCACTAAGGAAAATCCAGAATATCCTGAAGAATGGCTGTCCTCCCTTCCAGCTTGTCTCTCCTGATTAAGCATGCAGGACTGCATGTGTGCAAGCCTGCAAAGGGGAACAGAGGCCATAGGGCATATCTCCCACTTTGTCTCTGAGCTGAGAACAGCCTCAGGGCAAGCTCTCAAGTTTGGCATGGAGTGAGAAAGGGAATAAGGTCAAGAGGGGACCAGAGGAAGAGAAAAGGTTAAAGAAAATAGTTCAAATATTGCTTAAATCCTGGAGACCTTATTCCCTAACCAAAAATAGGATCAGTGAAAACAGCAGGGAAGTACCTGAAAATAGTCCTGAGTCTTGGTATGGGGAGAGAATTTGTTATTTACACATTTTTAGTCTGGGACTTATCTACCTCTTCCTTTTTGAGTGAGTGCTACATTTCCCCAAATGATGCAAATAGAGTTAAGGGAAATGACAAAATAAATTCCAGTCATTATTTTTTATATAAGGAATCATCTTTATGTAAAGAATAATGTGTCATCTTCCTAAGTGTCTCTCACTCAATAATACTGTTATATGTGTTATTCCTTGGTGATGGCAATAAAGAAGTTGTCCAGGACATACATTGATGTCACTGTGTGTTTTCTTGTCTGTGATGAAACCTGACTGAGATATCTCAGATATTGGTTAATGGAAAAATTTTGGGGAACAATTGTCATGAGAGTTAGTTCAATTGTAGGTGCTCTAAGTCTCCTCTTCTTGTATGTGCTCATGCACCATTTATCTGTAGTGATCAAATGAAAGCAAACAAGGAGTTTAGGGGTCAGGATACTAACAGGGGTTTTGTAGCTTGCACATCTGAACAAGATTGACAGAGCACTATGTGGATCATGAAGGTGTTAGGCAGGTGCCCTAAATATCTAAATATTTATATAGAAATAAGAGAACAATAGGATTAGCAATGGTTTGGGGGCATTAAGCTTTAGGGATGAGCAATGCCACTCTTCCATCAAGCAATCCTGTGCAGGCAGAGGTGCTGGCCAAGAGCAGACACTGAAGGAAGATTACTATCTACTGAAATATGGCCTTTCATGGAGCTCACCCACCCAAATGTGTATAATTCCACTTGGGAATGCCACAAGCTCGCATCAGAAGCTTAACGGACCAGGACAAGACATGGGAGATATCCTTTTCCCTCTCCAGCCTTCCCAAAATATAATATGACTAGATGAAGTCTATAAAATGTCAAGTATATCAAGGTACAGAAGCAGAAATCAGATCCCTCATATTTCGTGTTTCATAAAATAATTTTATATTTATAAATTAGGAGAAAGAAACAGATAAACATATCTGTCGAGCTTGGATTATTCTGAGATTGATTCATTTAAAATGTAAATATCTGCATTTCTCAGCACCACTACAAAGGAATCACTCTTTAATAGACAGCAAGAAATTAATCTTTCCACTACTAAGACTAGAAAGCATTACATCTACTAAGCAACAGCCATACTCATCAGAACAATAACCTGCTACTACATTATCTCGGCTGCAAGAATGCTATGTATTTTTTCATTCTATTGTAAAAAGTTAGTTGTCTTACTATTAAGATGTGTCAAGTTTAAGAAAGATATTTCCAACTCCTAATGAATCAGATCTAGGCTGTTATGAAAACTGTCCCAGAGTTCATTTAATTACTGCAGTGGCCAAGGGTTTAAATGAAACTTCCTCTTTCAGATATGCCTCATCAATGCAGACTGAATCAATAAGACTCATTTGAAGCAATTTACCTACCGTCTTCTATATTCCAGGCAGTGTTTGTATTCACCGAGGCAGTTTTAGTTCATCATATGTCTCTGAAATATTTTCCAGTTGAACTTTCTGGTTCCTTGCTCAGATAAATGAACATCATCCAAACAATCTCAAGCTATTTATCCCTGAGGGAATGTCAAGTCTGAGGATGGGATGTAGGCTAGGGGAATGAGGGGTGGAATTAGGCAGATCAATGAGGGCCACATAGCTAGCCTTGACTACATGTAGCCATTGCTAGAAACAAGCAATTTCAGATTTACAGAAATCTCAGGTAAAGTAGCATAATACAGCTATATAATTATAATACACTAATGTATACTGTGTGTAACTGAGTATTACAAATGATGTTTGAAACTCAAATTGATGCATCCACTTCATATACAATTTAGTTGCCAAACCTTGTATCAAGAAGATGGAGTGGAGCAGACAAGAAAATAGCTGCTCCTGCCTATAATAAGGAAACAAGTACCACAGAGACACTGCCAAGAGGGTCTCATTACATTGTATTAATGTATGCATAACAATTACAGTGAGCCTTTTTGTTTGCTTGTTCCAGCTGTTGAATGCAATGTGACATTTCTGCTTACACTGCTATATTCATATCTACGGCTGTGGATAAAGGTTTTTTGCAAACAACCCCTAAATTCAGCTAGAAAAAAAAAAAAAATGCCTTTATATCTCAAGGCAGCATCTGCATTATGCAGTGAAGAAGTTATGGGAACTTGACCTGTGACAACTCAAATGAAAAGATCTACCATGTTATTTTGGGCTATTTTTCATACTATTCACTTTTACATTACTATGAAGGTAAAGTATTTTTTCTTGGACTCCTTCAAAAACTTAAACATATAAAAGAAATGACTATTAATTTTGAGCAAAGTTATTTAATAGTAGATCCTGATTAGGCAAAAAGATCAGTGCAAGAACATCTTCCTCCTGTCAGATTAGCTACTCAGAAAAGGGAAATGTCATTCAGAGGGTGATTTACTAAACTTCTTCCTTCTCCCTGCTTGAATTTGGTGAGCACTCTTTTGAACTAGAAAAGAATACTGGCAAAACGTAAATATTGACTTCTGGACAATTTTAGATGGAGAGCAACCCAATTTATCAGTAAGATTATCCATGGTCTGCCTCAATGAGATGTTTTCTAGGTAAAAGTATTGACAGTATAAAAGGTGTGGTTAATTGAGAGGTTTTATGTTTAAAAACTCTCTTCCAGTTGTTGTGATGGGACTTGGCCCAGAAACTCCAACACATCTGACAGTGTGGGTAAGGCAGACAAGGAAAACTCATCTCTTGCTTATACAGAACTGATTCTCTTGTCAAAATCTAAGAGAGAATGAAAAGGAAGCAACGGGTGAAAAAGCTCAAGCCCTGTGAGATGCTGGCTGCCTGTTCTTCCACTCAGTTCACTGTGAGTTATGGATGCTCAGCAGTTTACTTTTGTGTCTTTTCTTACAGTTCATATGTGAAATATATATAAAAAAAAATCCATGTCAGCAGTATCAGTCCAGAACCTATCCTGCATATGAAACTTCCTTGAATAGTCAGTAAATACCTACTCTTCATCATTCCCAATACACAAAGGAGTGAAATGAGAAGAATATCAGCTTTAATTTTAAATATGTTTGATTTTTATTCCTCATATCATATTTCTGTGGCTATTTCTATATGATCACATTCATATTTACTATGGTAGTGCTATGGTATTTTTACTTTCTTTATTTCTCATTAGGATACACGAGAGTTGATACAGTTGGTTCATAATGTCAGGGATTTGCAAATAAATATCTATGGACTTCAAAAATTAAATTATGCAAATGTAATTCAAGAAATTGTGAAGAGATGTATTATTCCCCTCTCTTTATTATGTGCATCCTCTTTAAAAAATTCTTTTTAACTGATATTATGGGCTTGATAGAGCATAACACTTCCACTGGAACCATCACAGTTTAATTATGTGACACCACGCGTACTCCAAGTGTTTTTAAAATGAGAAGAATTTGCAACAAAAAGCCATATGAAAACAGCTATTTGACCTGTGCAATAGACAGCTTTCAAAGTTATATAGTAATCCTATCCAGAAAACATCAAAAAGATGCTAGAAAAAAAGACTCACCATTTGTGCACATTGCACTTAAAGAAAAAAAAACGTGACTCAGTACATTCTAGCGCCAAACACTATCTGCGCCACAGTCCTCATTATCCTGAAAGAAAGTGTGGTTATCAGGAGGCTGAATTCCATTGAGTTCTATAAGAAGACCTTTTTTTGTTTTTAACAGGTAGAAAGGAATTCTAGCTAACAGGAATGTGGATTTTGAAAACTAGTACATGTGACATTTAGAAAGAAATGTGGACTGTTTTCAAAATGGCTTGTCTTCAGGACAGATGTAATGGTGGTGTCAATTCATACCAAGATTGAATACTTTGGGGAAATGTTCTGAGTAGAGAATAATTTTTTCCTCCTTATATAAAGTTACAAGTACCTGAAACCTGTATTTTTAACTAAAAAAACAATGATAATCATAAACAAAAACTTCCTTTTTGGCAAGAAACCTAATCACATTGCCCATAGCCTTCAGATGAGATAGCACACAGCTTTTTTCAAAACAGCTAATAACTGTCTGACTTCAGCCTTAAATGGGCGTGCTTTTCAAAGACAATTGGATTCACTTTTAGTCTTACCATTTCCAGCACTGTAGACAAAAATAGCTAAAACAACCTTTCACTCTGAAAAATGCAGGTAATAATAATATACATATATCCTATAAATGGTATAAATATATATCTTAAATATATAAAATCTATTTGAGTAAAAGAAACAAAACATTAGCATTTCAAAAGTCATACACTGAGAACTAGGGAACTGATGCAGAGTGAATTTTGCCTTCCTTCTTTTTCAGAAAAAGGAGCAGGTAAAGTCAATGCCTTCCCTTTCATGGGCAACTGTGAGAGTGTCTGGCTACTCTGAATTGTGGCAGGGGAATGTGGCCTTAGTAGCTTTTTACAAATCAGAAAACGAAACTGGAAGTGCTGCAACAAGAGATATTTTTTTAGGGCACAGATCTTGTTACACATCCTGTTGCTCTGCTCTTGGTAAATGGCAGCTGTTTCTCCCAGCAGAAGTGAAATATTTCACATTGCTACCTCCATTCTGATACAGCTTCTAAAAGGCATAAATTAGACCTAGATGTATAAAGGATAACACAAAAGCAGGCCTGTATAACCAGACCATCAATGCTGGGATAATCACAATGCTGAGTTATACAATAGAAAATAAAATGCCCAACATTGCAAGAAGTTACAAATTAAGGGTCCTTCTAAAAACTTGGCACTCTGTATAAAAGTAACAATGCTCTATTCCTAGCTAAGATGGTATTCCCATCAAATCTCCCCCTTTCAATAAGCTATAGCAATGAATTTATTGGCAAATTCATTTTAACTGTTCTTTAGTCACTTTGTTTTCATCCACAGGAAAATTTTACAAGTGTTTCTCATTTTTCTATTTTTATTTTATTTCATCATGCACATTATTATATCTATGAATTTTGAACTGGAAGATGCACAGAGAGTTAGAAAATGTCGATGCTCCTCTGACTATTCTGAATATCAGTGTCTGTAGTGGTAGTAAGTAGGAAGCAGAGTATCTAAGAAAGAAAATGTGATGGTTTCAACAGACAAAGAATGAGTTATTTGTTAAATATCACTCTGGTGGGTTCCTCAACCTCAGTGGTTTGTTACCTTCATGGCACTAGGGTCTATTTTCCGTGTACCAGTCTGTAGAAAACAAAAAGTATGTGTGGGTGGTGAAGGAGTTCACAAGCAATGGCTGCCAAAGGGGTAAAGCAAAAAGCTTAAACTTCTGAAGTCAAACTTACTGGAATTTGCTTGCTAAGGACCTGAAGTACTTTATTTACAGCAGGCATCACAGAGGTATTAAGGATTCTTTCCTAGGAATCCTATGCAGGAGGAGGGGTTCAGATGGATTCTCATGATCATAAATCATAGAAGGTACAGAAACGGGTGCAGGATTGTTCACTGCTTCTTCTTTCTGTACTTCAGAACTTCCTAAAACACAACGATGTGATCATTTGTGGGAACCTGAAAGTTTCTGAAAATCACATGAAAATATTTTACTGTTTCAAATACCACCTGGAGATTTTTCCCTAAATTGATATGCAGCATTTGATCCCTCTATGCTATTGTCTATCTAAATATAGAAATCTAAAATTTAGGCCTCTACTTTAAGCAAGGTATAGGTTCACTCTGTTCACTCACAACAATGTAAAGATAGAAGAACCTCTAGACAGAGATACTCCCATCCTAAATTAATTGGCAAAGATGCCTAGTGCAGTATGAGGTGATTTTCCATATTAGGAACTGAAATGAGAACTGGGAGGATTTATTTATATTCACCTCTAAAGTTTTGCCAAGGTACAAATTCTTAACCATAAAAAGTAGTAAGAAGGGCCAGCTGGAAACATCTCTATTTAATATTTTAACATGAATTTTCCCAATGCAAAATATTTCACAGTAGTTTAAGAATTTTGAAAAAGATTTATTTGAAAAGAAACCTTAGGAGGAAAAAGGGCTCTTGAGATGCCTTCCAGCAGTACAATTATTAGCTGACGTAATAAAAAGCTCACCTGATCAGCACATGTCTGTCCTGTCTCCTTATGAAACTCCATTTCTAACACTTCTCCTGGCTGAAGCAGTGACTGTTCCTTGCCTTTGTATGCATGGAGGTCCAAGGGCTGGGAACTGGAGCAGAACCAGGGGTCCCAGAGCCCCTGTGTCTGCAGTGCCAGCACCTGGAGAGGATCAGGGTGCACAAGTGAATATCAGCTGGACTGTCCAGCAAGCTGGGTAAGTGATCTTGGAGCCAGGTAGGTGCTGGTGAGACCATGAGAGCAGCTGGCTACTCAAAGGACCAGGGTCCTGGCCAACTCCTGGAAAGACCACGGGGTCTGGGGTCAGGCCGAGAGACTGGCTGACCACACTGATCATCTCTATGTGTGTCAGGTCTGTGCTGCCCATTGAAACAGGACTTCAGGGCTCATTTGTGACTAAAAGTGACTAAAAGTTAACATTTGCAATTTTATTCAAACAATATTCTTCTCTTGACTCAAACATAACACATGGAATTTTGTTTCAGTTGTTTCTGGATTGTTCTATACTTTTTTTTACTCTTTTTCTGAAGTAGAAAAATAAAAACAGAGGCACAGTATTCCCTACGATATAAAATATCTACTTGTATTTATTGCCTTTGGCAAAATTTACCAGTAAAAAAAGTGACAGATTCTAAAATATTTGCATCAGGAATACAAAATATCTGAATGCCATTCCGATTCCAGAAGTTTGGGGACTAATTCAGAAAGCACACAGGGAAATTTTATGGTTTCAGTAACACCACAGAACAAGTTAAATGATCATGATGTTCCCCTCTGGCCCTAAAATGTATTAGCTTACTCACATTTTTCCTGTTGATAGGTTCAGTGATACTCTTCAACTACACAGCCCTCTGTAGATATTATATGGTAGTTGCATATAATTACTTCCATCTTATAGCAGTAAAAACTGAGATTCAGAGTTAAGTGACATGATCAGCATGCAAGAGTGCACTAACACCCACATTAGACCTTAAATTTATTGACTAGCCATCCTATGTGCAGTCCATCAGCCTCCCAATCTCTGACAAGTTAGTTAAGTCCAGTGTTCCTTTTTCTCCCCTTCACTAAAATAAGGGCAATAACACCTTCTTATTTCTATTTACCTATAAAACACTGTCAAAGGTGATTTCTGCTCATGTGGAATTTCTTAAACTGGTTTGAAGCAGCTACCTGGGGCCACGTTAGCTGTGTAGCTGCATGGAGCTCAATGCAAAATAATCACTTTAACACTTCAACAGTGGCTTTCACAGCCTTGCTGCCATGCCAAGTACCTGGTGTGAAACCTGTACCTCCTTTTACCAGGGTGGCTAGTTTAAATCCAGCAGAAAAAGTCTGAAGGGAGTTTAGCTACGGCTGCGCACTGTCAGAGGGTACATGTATCCCAGAAGATCAGCTGCATGCTTTTTCACTTCATGTGAAATTGGCAGCTATGCTCATAAGCTCATGGACCCTTCAGGAGGTGCTGTCACCATTTGCTATGCACCAATTGTGTCTCTGATTGTCATGCTGGGTAAAAGTATTTACATTTTAAATGATGTATATTCATGCAATATTCAGTATGCATAACAAATAATTATGACAAACATTCTTCCTAATAAATAGTAGAGAGCAAAAACTCTTTGGAATTTACAATCTGAGAAATAAAGTAAATTGGATTTTAATACTTAATTAAGCTGTTAAAAATTGAAGAACACTTTCTATAGCACATTTTAAAAAGATATTTCATGTGTAAACTCTCAAAAGCAACTAAAAATACATGAAAGGGAAACAACCTGCACTGACTCAGACTTTTTTCTCTCAAGCTGAATTCAGGGAATGATGACAATGAGCTGTTTTCCAACTCAGTTTTGCATTTTTCTCCAATTTCCTCAATATCTACAGAAGTTTTAGGAAAAGATGGTAGGATAATACCTACAGCACTGATAGTACTCTACAAATAATAGCTAGTGCTGCGAGCAGTTCTCTCAGTCAGTTCTCCCAGCAGTAGCAGTGAAGCAGATTCAGCAGTGAAGATGCTGAAATCAAAAGATCTGAGAAACTTGTCTCCTTCACAGCAATCCCAAGTATGAAGGGCATCTGCCCTCAGAAAAGGCATTCATCACACGGCCTTGGATTGTGTGAAATGTAGCACAGCTGTAAAAATGTCTTTCCATCTTCCAAGTACGGATTGTCCATCATTGCATTTTGCATAAATTTGGCATGCTCTTCAGTCCGGTTAAATACTACCAGAATCTTAAATATACCCAGACAGCAAACCTACCTACTAGCTTCCCTTTTTACACTCGTCAGGTCCTTCTCTACTTTATATCAGCTGTACTTGCTCACAAGTACCATTTTTTTAGGGGAATGAGTCTTTTTCTATTTAACTGGTGCTCCTAGACAGATGATCAAGCACTTGGCTTCTGCCAAAATCCCACAGAGAACACAAACAGTTAAAAAGTGGTCAGAACTATGACTAACTTTACATCATATCCCAATGACCAATTCTTGCCTAATAATCTAATTGTAAAATTACCACAGCCCTTTCCCAAGGTCAACAATGTTAGTTTGCTTATTCTATCCTTACACAGAAACCATTGCATAACCCTACTTATTTTCTCTTGTTTCTTTCTTTGTTTTCTTTTGTTTTGAACATTCTGCAACCAATATTCTTGGCTAATAAAATCATGAGATCTTTTTTTCAGCACATACATATACATTTTACACACATATACACATTTTACATAAAGAAAAGGAACATATTATGATTTCCATAATTAGAGCAAACACAAAAGTAGTTAACTGTCTTGATTTAAATTTTTTCTTTAACTTTGATTTCTTTTTTATTTTATTTTTTATTTTGTACTATTTTATTTTTTATTTTGTACTTTTGAATGCACTGATCTGTGAGTGGAACATGAATCTCAGTTCTCAGACACAAATCTCATGCCTGAAGAGACAAGGAACTCCCTCACTCAGAAGATACAAGGTACAAGATACATCTTTTTGACTGAGGTTCTTCTCGGGAAATTATCTTTGCATACATCCTACTATATCAATCTAATTATTGGTCTTACAAGATGGTAAAAGAGAAAGAAGAAGATATTTATATTTTTTTTTAATTTTAAGTAGTTATGGTGTCCTCAAATAATACAGATATATGTCACTGGGATATATGAGAGAAACAGGAGAAAAATCCAGGCTAGAGGAGGAGGAAAGAGTTTTCTGAATTGTCAGTAGAATATTTAAAAGATTTTAACATATTTTAATATGTTACATTTTTTTTTCCTTAGGGGAAGCAAGCTAGGATTCCGCAAATTAATGATGAAGTGAAATATTCCACAAGGAATCCTTAGTGTGGAAGAGCTTTGCACATAAGCCAGGAAGTTGTTATTCATATGAACATATGAAATTACGACATGCTGCACTGCCGATTGAAATGAAGACCTACATACAAGCTATGCTGAGGATGCCAAGGGGAGTAAAGGCACAAAGAGGTTTGGCACCCCCTAGCATCTTTGAAAGATTGATAGCATACACATCTGACAGAATTAGCACACACACTTTAGCACAGAAACTTGAGTTGCCTTTTCTGGCCAAGATTCTTGTCTGCTGTCTCTTCCTTTAGCCACACGAAAGAAGAAAATCTTCAGTGCTGCAGTGTTTATTGAATGAGACACATCATTCAGTCTTTCATTGTGCTCCTTTTCTCCTAAGACGCATAAGTTATTCTCGGAGTTCCCAGCTGAACGCAGCTCTGAGCTTGTGGAAAGGATTACAGAGCTTTATTTGAATAAAAGCTAGCAGTTGCTTTTTTGTGTTTGTGATGATTGCTCAAATTGCAATGTGTTCCTTTTTATGTATGGAGTAGTTTTATACAGCCATGCACTGAAAACGATTCTCTGCCATTGGCAAGGAAGAATATCAGCTGGAGCACCTCCTAAGGCTGCATTATTGCAGTACACCTGTTATTAGATGCCGTAATCTTCCTCTGCTTCCATAAAACACATGGCTTACATTTCCACATGTGCATAAACTAATGACAGATGACTCATATTCCAAATTACAGTTGGGGAAGCCAAGCCCTGGGCACTAACCCATACTAATGCAAGCATACCAAAATGACATTATATCTCCGAGCCAAAATGGTATAAAAGACTCTTGAAAATACTAATAATTCTGACTTAATCAATGATCACTGCTCCTTTCAAGTGGAATTCAAAATCTGTGCAGTTGCTTTGATTTTCAATTTGTGTTAATTTAAGAACTCCTTTTGCTGTTCAGAAAACCTGCCATGATGTACTAACACTTCAGGTGCATAAATACATTTTAAAAATTGGGAAAATATAGCTCTATCTTGAGAAAAGGAACTAATTAATTCATTGCTATACTGCCTAGGGAAGCTGAAGCAATTCACATATGTCTGTGTCACTATAATAGTTTCAACAGAACTAATGATCCTCCTCCTAACCTTTTTTCAAGGTTGTACCAAACCCCTGGGTGCGACACCAAGCTTGCAGAATTCAGGTGAACATGATGCTAAAAGCTGTGATTCATAGAAGAATCATTTCTTTCAGAAATTACAGTTCTGTAGGGTGGATTCAACTCAACAGGGCATGCCACAATAAGATATTTTTATAAAAACCTCTCTTTCTTTCTTGCCATGTCTTCTAATTAAATCTGAAGCTTTGCACGGCTGTAATCAATGTACAGTAAATAAGTAAGCAGGCAGCTGAAAATAAAACTCTGGCTAAGAAAGGCTGGCATGGGTTTCTAAACAAAGATGTGACAGATTTACTGGAGGGAGAAGAAAATAGAAGAGCAGAAAGAAAGATTGCAACCCAACAGGATTCTCTGATGTTACATTCTTCTTTTCTTCCACTTTCATTCTACTAGAGCATGGGATGGATGCCAGAGATGCATCAAACTGTCCAAGTATAATTTAAGTAGTCAGGCAACAGATGTGCACAACAGTTTCTGGTCAGTGTAGGGATTTTATTACCTGCCCACAAGCACTACCCACTGTGAAAACTGAATTTCTTGAAGATGCACTATATCAGATTATATCAACTTGCATGTATTCCATAAGGCTGAATGACCCTAATCAACTAGTAATGTAATACAGTATCTCCTCCCTTCCCCTAATCCTCCCTCTCTCCAAGACTAAACAGAAATTACTTTCACTGTCCAACATTATACTGTGGTCTTCAGATGCTCAAGTGCTTTAGGATTTTGACTTTGAATATTAGCTGCTTCCTACAGAGTGAACAGGTGGGAGGATGCTGGAAACTGAAGGTGAGCAACACTTTTCCCCATTTTCCTTTGCATGTGCGGCAAAGGTCACTATTCTCCTCCAGATCTTAGAGTTTCACATGAAGAATAGTGTGTGCCAGCTCCAAAATTCTGCCAGAGTTATTTTTTCTTTATTTTTTTTAAGACAGTCATTTCTCCAAGTTGACCATCAAAGTACGCTGGATCTTTTAATTTGAGAAGAAAAAGTGACCGAACAATTGGGTGGGAGGTGAAAGTCTGGATTTACTCATTAAACCTGATATACTGACATGATTTTAACAGATACAGAGAGCAGAAATTATCTTAACATAGGAAAGGATGACTGGAAAAATGCCAGTCAGTGAATCAAATATATGACCTCAGCAGCATCAAAGATTTACTATGCCATAAGGAATAGGCTTATACAGCAAGAATTGCAGCCCAAGTGTACGCAGTTGTGCTAGCTTTACACAAGGCAGTACTGGTGGAATAGCTGTGGCTGGGCAGGCCTTTGTAATTGATGGGTTTTCCCCTGCATGTCAGGTTCTCTGGAATGGTCAGGAATGCAGCAGAGGAAAAGTATTTCCCTCTCACTTCTCTCAAGCACCCTGCAGTATTTTCAAAGTATGAAAGAAAAATGTGTATTAGAAAGCTTTCCAATCCTTTTGTATTTTTCACTGTAGTAAAGAGAAGGATATGTAATTATCAAATCTTCAAATTGCATATATGTATGCGATTACTCTTGTAAGTCTATAATTTTGAACAGAAGGACAATATCCTTTTTCATGAGACACAATGCTGCTCGTACACCCATTCACATCTAAGAGATCACCTAAGTCCTGAAACAACAGTTTTACTTGCTCCTCCAAGCACACACACAAGGAGAAGTGATACACTCTGCCTTGTATCACATCATACAAGACTTGCATGAATTAACAAAATAAAGAAAATGTACATAGAATTTTTGCTATGTTTTCAATGTTAAACAAGTAAAAATAAGACACTATGTTCTCCCTTTGCTTGAATGAGTGTTCTTGAAGTGAATTGGAAAGTCAGAAAAACGAAAAAACACTAAATAGGTAATTCTTTTATTCTGCACAAAAAAACTCCCTAAAACAAAGAAACAAACAAAAACTCTTCAAATGACCTGGCTGGGTAGCTTAAAAAAATACGGAATGCTAAGCAGAATCCTTCTTTCCCTGCTTAAAATTCACTAACACTAAGAGGTTGTGTGAATGGTTCCACATCGTCTGGCAGCTATGAAGAGAAAAACAAAATATCAGTTGCAGGTATTGTACTTCTCACATTTTGAATAATGTACCACCATGCACTAATTTTCATAACATGCAGAACAATATACAAAGAATTAAAAGTGCAGTATGTTCCCTCTCATTCATTTTCATGCTACACGGTTTAGGAAAGCACGTACACTGTGTGCAACTCATATTCAGCTGGGTAAATTACATGTCATATATGAGAGAAGCTGTAAATTATACAGAAATGCCATACATTCCACAATGCATCCTTGCAGGGCTGGATGTGTACTGTGCATGATGAGCACAGCAGCTCTTCCTGCTTCCATCAGACTGCTCATCACTTCCTAGCCCACTTCAGGACCCTCCAGGCTCAGAGCATCCTATGCAGCCTTCAGTCCAGCGTCTGAGGTTTGCAGAAGTATGAGAGACAGAAAAGGTGTTCAGGATTGTCTGCTAGGTAGCATGACATGTGTCTTTGCTCAGCACACAGCTATTTTGAGCCATTATTTTTGGGCTAACTCTCCCCACTCACTGCAGTAGTTGCTTAGTCAGATAACATGCACCAAAGAATTGAATGAAAATCACTCTTGCCAAAGTTCCCCACTACTGTTAATCAGAGCACTTCCACCAACTTGAATGCAGTTACAATAGCTTTATACTACGTAAGATCTGATTCTGGGTTTTTTTTTTTTTTTTTTTCACTTGTTATAGTCTCTACTGAAGGTGTTGTGTTAGACTGATTTTTTTTTCAAGTTTTCTGTAAGGCACACACATACTTTAATTGTCATTATTTTAAATTTCACATTAGTTTAGACACTTCTCTCCTTTTCTCATTTCCTTAGAGAATACTTAACTACTAAATCTGCATAATTCATAGGTCCAAAAGAAATGTTTGTGCTTTTATTTAATTTTCCAAAACTGAATTATTCCTTCTTAACCAGGTTCAGTAGGCAATTCTGAGTAATAAAATATTCTGGGCATCCAAAGCGGCCAAGTCTAACACAGGCAATGGCAAATAATAGTGTATATAACAAAATTCTGGATTAAAATATATATCTGAAAACTTTTATTTGAAAATATAAATCTTCTCACACTATTTTAAACATTTGTTTTTATCACGGATGAAAAAGCTGAAATATTAGTAGATGCTTTTATAATAATATCCTGCATAGGTTTGCATTTTTCATTTGTGATATATGAAAAAGAAATATACAGAAAAATAAACAAAGGCACAGACAAGCTGTGATATAACTCTCATTGCATAAGGAATGCATGAATGAGCAAAGATACAGCCAAGCTCTTGAGCCCCAGAGATCCAACTTCTATAAATATAGAAAGATTTCTAAATCTCTGGAAAGTCAGGAATACAAACACGAATAAAAATAAGAAAACACCTTCTGAGAAAATGTGGCTCCCTCTTTATCTCTGTCGCTAACTTCTCTGATAAGCAACTAAAGACCCCAAGAAACAGAGATCAATTTCCTTACATGTAATGGGGAGACGGAAGCCACAGTATAATTGCAGGTGTGCCAAGTTCTGCCCAGATCCTGGGGGCAGTGTTTCTCCCATTGTCTTACTGGTCATTGGAAGCACTTGGGAATGAGGCGCAGAGAGCAACCATGGCCACATGTTTGGAACTCCCTGGATGCTGTTGAAACCAGCACAAATGGCAGTGCTGCCCACTGTTCCTCCGCAAATACAAGCCTTGTCTTAGACAATGCTATTAGCAGGAGGGTAAGCACGGGGTGTTGCTCCTAGCCTACAACCAGTGGTGCCCAAGACCCTTCCAGGACTTGATCCTGTCATAGATAGCTTGGGTAGAAACTTGAGTAGGTTCTGTTTTTTTCCTGTTTGAGTTCCCATACAACTTGTTTTCTCTAAACCATTAAACCTTAAATATTCCAGTTTGTTTGAGATTACTTTTCACACATGTCTTCTCTGTCCATATCCAGGCAATTAGTTATTTAACCTTCTTTCTCTGAAAAGTTACATTCTGGAAACATGTCTTGAACTATCAGATAGAGAAATTAATACATTAAATTAATACATTCTATCATCCCCTGCTTTACTTTCTATGCCACCACCACCTCCTAACTTCATGCCTACTCCCACTCTTCTCTTATCCCCCAACTATCTTATTAGGCTATGCCCCCCTCCTTTAGCTCAGTAGCATTTTCTTCCTTCATTAAGAGTGTGTGCTACGAGGCAGACTCAGCCTTAGAGTGAAGCTGACATTTTACAAGGCCCACCTCTGCATTCTGTACATCTTCATTATATTGAGAAATTAATTATCTTGTTAGTTACATTATTACATTTTAAGTTGACAAGTAAATCTTATTATAAAAGTGTAATGATACAATAAGAAACATTTTATTCATGCATTTAGCCCTCTCTCACTGACACTTAATTATATCTATTGCTGCATGGTGATCTAAAACATTCATTTGGCAAATCAACTAAAACCCTCCATAATAGACTGATTTTCTATCCTGCACTTAAAGTTCTAGATTACTATATACTGAAATTACTTTAAACATGTCTAGTGAACCTTGGAAGAGCAAAAGAGAGGAATGAAAAGTATTTCCTCTAGAACTGCAGAAAGGAGCAAACCAGGTCTAGTGTGTAGGGTGAGAGGTTGCTCCTCAACATTTCAGACCATTTTGTGCCTGGGATCTCCCTTCATACGCATACAAGCATCCCCTCAGGCATGTACATGTTGACCAGGAGGACTTTGAGGACAGGCAGCCCCCTGCACAGAGATCATGGGGCTGTCAGGATCTGGCATATGGCTATCCAGGTTGTTCCTTTTACATAAGCCGCACTCAGCCTCTAGTGAGGCTCCCAACAGCTCACTGTCACCCTTGCAGCAGAGAGCATCAGAGACCTTCTCGGCTCTTGAGAAGAAAAGACACAGGCTGTCTTAGCCATCTGGAAACAAGACCCTTATCACAGGAGTAGACAGGGTAGCTAGAGATTGCATGGAGAGGCAAGGCCAAACACATGACTGGCCAAGGCCAAACTTATGATCTTTGGTTAAGATGTTCCTTCTGAACTTGACATCTCAGCTTAAGAAAAATAACCAGTCTGGTTAATAAGAGTCAACTCATCAAGTTAGGCAATTGGTAAGAAGCATGTGGTTGCAATGGAACTGTAAAAAAAAATCTTTAGGAACTCATATGTGAACAGAGCATAAATTCTATCAATAATAAATTCAGAGAATTTTATATAGTCATCATGATCTATTTTTAAAGAATCATATATAAGAAGCTTGTTCTTGAACCCAACAGGTTTGAAAAATATATTATATTAGATGCTGATAATTTGTAAAATCAATACTAACTGCGTGAGCTACAATATCTGTCCCTGAGGGAACAATAAATTGAATTTACCTGGAAGCAGTGGTGAATATCACCCAGACTTTCCTGGAACTTCATTTGTCACACATGATTTATCACTCTTTTTTTCATTTCATGATTCAAGTGTCACTTGTTGCTCTCATCGTTCTGTAGAAAGCAAATTACTTTGATGAAAGTCAATTTTATGTTTTGGATAAATAAGTCACAGATTGGTCATGATATTTCAATTAGATGGGAGAAAAATCCTACATGAATGTCATGAACATGAATGTCCTTCCTGAGAGCAGAGTATCTTAATGCATTCCCAGATGGGAAATGTTTTCATCTCTTTGAGTTTTGTTTTAGGGAAAATAAAATGTAAGTCAGCTGAGAAGACTTACTGCAAAGCACTATTTCAACCCTCCTTGCATAGACTTCTGAGAACAGCTTTGTATTGCAAATTGTACTATTTTGGAGAATCTAGAATTTTCCCTTCCCCTTCACCCTGTCTTCCCATACTAAGAATTCATTTTGTCAGTTATCGTGTAAACTGCAGGATAAAAGCCTCCATGAATTACAGTCCAATTAACACAAAATGTATACAGAGAAAAGTGATGGAGTCAGATGATTACAGAAAATTCTCTGGTTATTATCTTAGACTATGAACATTACAACTTGTAATATTTGTAGAGAAGAGACATGAGATAAGGGCAATAGATAAGTGATTTTATATAGGCTTGATGGCATGAAATAAAGAGCACCATAGTTTGCAGAAGTGCTGAAAAATATCCTTCAGGACAAGCACCAGGGATGTACCATGAGCAGGGTTGAAGGTTCAGCTTCGTGGAAGCTGACATTACAAGTTTAATTTTTTCTTTAAAAGAGAAGAACTGACATACAGTCTCCTTGTCAAGTTTCTAGTTTTGTAGTTAGGGAAATAGAAATGTACAAGTTCCCGAGAAATTAATGCAGTGAAACACAGACAGCTCAAAGAGATTTGAACTCTGCTACATGAATCATACAAGAGTCAACTTCACCCACTCCCAAGGTTCCTTAAAGTCCTCTCAGATAACATTATCTTTAGTAAATACAGCAGTCTGTGTGAAACAAGCTCAGATCTTAATTGCTGCCATACTTCTGGTATGTAGATCCACTACATGTGATGTAAACGATCATATTTAATAAAAAGCTTAGCTACCCCTTCTCCTCACCCACTAAAATTCTCTTGGGTGGAAAAATGTCAAATGTCCTTTAAAATGTCAAAGTGCTGTGCTACTCTGATATCAGAGTACTAAATATCTCTAATATCTTTCGTCACAATATTTCTTTTTTTATTTTTTGCTTTCTTCCTACATAAATAATTTTTTTCCTAAATACTCTTGACCACTACATAATAATTTTTCTCTGAGAGTAAAGCACTATTAATTCCATCACAGCTCTTTAGGCCTTTTTTATCCTTTGAATGTTAGCTGAAATGTCTTCACCAGAGCAAAAAGAATTTGCAAGATATGTTTGAGTGTTTGTGTCAATAAAACTGAAGGCTAACATATGGAAAAGGCCGAAGCAGCTATCTCTATTATATTTTAGTTCAATATTTCAATCTCTTCTATTGTGGAGGTTTTAAATCTTTTCCTTTGATCATAATTTGTGAACATTTCATTTATCTGTTGCACAGGTATTTTTCATGATCCCAAAGCAAGTAGAACTATCCCTACACTGTGGCCATGCTGCAGTCTTCCGAGCTAGTTTTGTTCAGTTGTGCCCAAGAGATCCTGCTGGCACAGTGAGAACCAGCTGCTCTCCATGGTGGGGCAAGCTGAGAGAAAAGGGCAGCCCTGGTGCCCAGCGCAGTCCCATGGGGCCTGGTCTTGGTGCACAGAACTGGAGCTGGTAATGAGATATAGACATGGGGAGCAACAAACCAGCCCTGGAGTCCATCCAGCAGATGAGATACCTACAGAAAAGAGCTGAGGTCTGCCCTGGGACTGGTCTGGAGATAGCACTGGAGACTGGATCCCCTCTTGTATCTATGAGGCAGAGCCCAGGGCCAGGGTTTAGACAAAATAGAGTCCCAGGTCATGGGCAAGGGATCTTACATGAGATTGATGGGACTGTCAGGACTGTAGGGTCACTCTGAGCCCTGACACTAATTTCAAAAGCTTTTCTTTCCACAGAAGCACCTTATTGACCTGCTACACGTATGTGTGTGGAACTTCCTCTATGCACTTGAATCATCTTCTGTCCTAAAGGATTTTCTTTCCTGGTCACTTCTTGGGAGAAACAAAATTCATGAAGCTACCTGAGCCATTAACATTTAGATCAAAGGCACTTCCACTTTCAGTCAACAGCTCAGCTGCCTAATCTGCATTTGCAAACATGAGGACAACACTGTGGAAGTTAGCAGTGGCTTAGGCAAATGATGCACAGAACCACTCTATATCCCTCAGTGGCATGATGTGAAAAATTTTTTTTCCACCCAAATAAGGAATATAATACCATACCACATCTTATGTTAATGATTAACTCAGTTATTTGACTAACTATTTGATTAACTCAGTTATTTGAGAATATATTATATTCTCACCTTGTCTAAGAGACTTTAATCATAAAACTCCAAAAAGTATATATCGAAAGGCTATCTTAGGCCCTTTGTTAGGAAGGAAGCAAAATGAAGATAGCATATATCCTAATGGCAAAACATAGACTGCAAGCAACTTCTGTTTACTTGCATTAAAAATGTTTAATTGTTTTAATAACAGGCTCCCTGACAAACTTCTAATTTGGATCTATTATCGTCCTCATTAGAATTCTACTGGCAGGGTGAGCACAAGGGCTGCTTATTATGCAGGAGTTCATTATCAAAATCTACCACAGATTGATTATCAATAAACTGTTTTTCATTTCCTTCAAATCCTCACCACACACTCCTTTATTTATTATCCTTCCATTCTCTTTGCTTTATCTAATCAACCTGTGCTGAATCAATGACTAAGCACTCAAGAATAAATGGTTTCTTCAGTCTCGTAAACACTAAAAGTCCCTATGAGCTATCATTCAGACCAAATGTGTTATTGTTCCCCTAAAGATCCAATGTTGCTTTCATTTTTAAATACCCATGTATCAACAGTGTAATGATACCAAATTATGAACCAATGCTTTTTCAGATAGATATGGAAAACATGCTTCAAATACAGAGATGAACTGGGCCATTGAGTCAGGAAAGTCAGGATCAGTGTGTCACCATTGGCATCTGCTTTCCCACTAACCCCAGAGAGGAAATATTCCTTGTGCTGTATTTCCATTCAGCATATAGGAGATACTCAGGGCTCAAGAAGCTGCTGGATATAAGCAGGAGCTCACTAACAAGATCGCCAAGGTTCACTTGAATGCAGCTGGTCTCTCTGGGTGCCTCTCTGATTAACAAGGTTTTGTTATAAAACAACACATGGCATCTGAAGTTCCTGCTCATTTGCAGTCAGTAAAGCTGAATTACTACAACCTCCTCCAGGGCTGTGACTGGTAGGAGGAGGGAAAAAAAAGAGGAAAAAAAAATCAGGGGGACAATGTTTAAGCACCTTCTTTTGTACATGAAAATTGTTAAAGTTCATATAAGCAAATTGCAGAAAGAAGCGGCTCTAGGCAGTCTTTCAGTGCTTTAAAGGAAAACCAGAGAGCACCCTGTGCTGCTACATACAATGAACTCTACATGCATCACTTGTCCAGGCTGAGCACACAAGATGAAAATGAGATGGCTGAAAAATCCAACTAGCTCTAGCAGAGATTATTTGTTTGACAAAATAGTCACTTCCTTTGAATCTTGTGGGTGGAGATGAAAAAGAGAACTACATATTCCCCTACAAGGAAAAGGGAAAAAATCTAGTTTCTGGCCTATGGTTTCCAGGTAAGGAAGTTTTATTTTCCTGACAGGTAATGCAGGAAACATGCAGTGTGCAGAACAAAACTTTTTAGTGTTTTTTCTTTATATTTTGATTCCTACAAATGATAAGAACTTAATGATTCAAATATTTAACTGCTAACGGGGTGGTTTAAAATGCAAAGTGTGGGTGAAGCTGACAGAGGCTTCCCAGGGCTAAGACTGGGAATGAGAGTTTGAGGACCTTGAGATGAGTTCCTTGAAGCTTCAGAGCACCAAGCTGGCCAGTTTCATGGAAGGGATGGTCTGCTGAGCAGACGGCCTGAGCTCTCTCTCACACACACACACACACACACACACACACACACACACACACACACTCACATTTGATGTGAGTGTCACTTAGCTTGAACTCACGAGTGAAGCTTTAAAAGGGATCAGACTGCTGCTCTGCACAAGGTGGCCAAGCAGGAGTTGGAGCAGTATGGCTCTAGATTTGATGCCATGGCAGAGATGTACTCTTCTGTTTAAAACCAACAGTGTGGTCTATATATTTTATCCAAAAAGAAGATATAGACAGTCTGTTTTGCGGGATCTGTTTGTGACTGGAGGGAGGAAAGAAAGAGCTCTGAGAGGATGTGCTAACATGAAGGTTCCTAAAATCTGAGAGAAACATGTCGGAGAGTAGTGCTGGATCTATACATGGTTTTCATTTAAGAAAAATTCTTTACATCTTGTTAATATTCTCTCCCCTACGGCAGGAATTTTAAGGAGATGAAGATTTGGTCTGCCTCAAAGCTATGCAAAGCTTCCCATACAAAGCTATGCTCTAAAGCCAGCTCTAAAGCTGGCTTTCTAAAACTCTCTAATACTACTGTCTTGTTCCTTGCCCCATGGTGGAGCTTCAGCAGAACTGTCTCTGCAGTGCTGTCCTGTGTGTTTTTCTGGCCCATGTTCAGAGAAATAACTTTCATACCTATCCAAGAAATTGTTTGTTTAATTTTAGAAATTTAAGAGATTTTCCTTGATTATAAAATTCCTATATTCAACAAATAGTATTACACAAGGGTAAGTGGAACTGGTACCACTCAGTGTCAAAAGCAATCAAAGTTTGGAGCAGTTGTTTGATTTTAGGTTTATGGGCTAAAGTTAGGCTGCAAAACCAAATGGAGTGGGTGAAAGTTTGGGATTAGTTAATGTTCTTAGGAAAAATACAAGAGAGTGACATAAAAAAATATAAAATCAGGGAGAAGAAGTTTCTCATTTCAGGGAAAGAACATAAAATGATTTTATTTCAGCCGTTTTGATTATATTTAGGTAAATCATGATGGGTGGGGAAGAAACAGATGTTTTCTCATCATTGAAAAGAGTTTTCTCAGACAATATGCAAATTACCTACACAGTATTTTCCAGCGAAAATGTTGATGAAATTTAACCAGGATTAAATGCACCTGCATAAAGAGGCATAAAGAGACAATAGCCAGTTCATACTAGCTGAAATAAGAATTGTGAACTATATAATCTAAAGCCTGAGGGCTCAAACTGATCAATGCTAGAAGCCAAGAAGGATTTATGTCCCCTTATATAATACTGTATTCCTGTCTAGGTGTTCTGTGAGCTTTCTCTGCCCTTTTTGACAAGCTAGTCAACTTGATGAATCATTGTTTATTTTCTGATTTGCCAATTCCCATGTTCTTATAAAGAAAATAACATATGACAAGGTCAAGAATATGAATACAATTATAAAAGAAGCTTGACAGATCGGATAAAACTTCTGGTGTCTAAAAAGGAAAGGCAAATAAGGAATCTGAAAATGGACATTCATGTGACTACTAGGAGTGCAAGTAGAAATAGACAGCTCTAGGCCCGGAAGGACACAGTAATCAATAACTTGTCAGCATCAGAAAGGGAAAAAGAGAAAAAAATAAAAGAAAAAGGAGAGCAGAAATAGGCATGAGATGTTTTTAAAAAGCCTGAATTTAAATGTAAAAAAAAAAAAAAAAAAATGGAGCTATTCCCTCTAATTTGGTCTGGTGTCTGAGGACATCACTGAAACCAGGGCTCCAGTAGGTGCACTCTTCTGGAAAAAAAGAGACTGGGATAAGTCAAAATCAGAATGATTCAAAATAGTCAAAAAGAGGAGATTAGAAACAGGTTTCAGGTAAGCAAAAAAACTTTCTCAATGAAATTAGTTCTCAACCTAGCAGAGATTTCCGTGAACAGTAGGAGATGGGAGTACAGTAAGAAGAGATGTGGAAGAGAAGAGAGAGAGAAAAGAAAACAGATGGCGTTGAAGTCCATGTGCTGAGGTGAGATCTTTTTTTTTTTTTTTTTTTTTAAGTTTAATTTGATGTTTAACTTTTTGTTTCCAAGATGTCCTTCCCCATGTTCCTTTGGAAAGTCTGTGGCTTGGTAGGATACTCTTTGTTTGCTTTGTCTTGACCACCAGACTTTGGCATGAGGAATATCTTTGAGGGAGTGACGGTTGCTCCTTCTTTGCCAGCAGCAGAGCTTGCTCAGCTCAAAATGGTTTTGGGAGAACAGAGCTGGGCAACTATGTGGGAACAGATATGTCCTATGGGGACCTGCAAAGGAGCTAGAACTGGCAGCAAGAGGCACTAAACCAACCCCTGGTCAGCCCAGAGTGGAAGAAAAGAGGATTTCCTAGGGGCCCAGCAGGACAGCGGAGTTTATTCCAAATCAGAAACCTACTAAAATTTGCCATACTGAAAACCTGGCAGGAGGGAAATCCTGCCCAACCCAGTACAGAAGGTCAATGGTAGAGATGGTAGATATTCTGTATCAATTAGAAATCTTTGTCCCTAAACAAAACTGGCCCCTAGCTACGTATTCAGTTTACACCAACTTTCTCTTAGTTGCTGCCACAGACGAGCCACTTTGCAACATTGCCTTTATCTATATTTTCCTCAGAGAAAAATGGACTAATTTTGCATGATTTATCCAGATGAGTGATCCCACTGATTTCAGCAGGAATGCTTGGAAGCATAAATGTCTCAGAGACTCGGATTTAGTTTTAAGAAGGCAAAGAGAGCAGTGGAGAGAGACAAGAACACAAAAGCAGCTGTACTGATGTTGTTTCTGTGTGCTGGAATTGGCTGTTCCTGCAGCTGCACTATCCCAGCAGGGGTGAAAAGGAGGCACAGAAGCTGTCCTGAAGCAAAAAAGCCCATGGGTCCTTCACAGACTGAAATTCCAGAAGAAAATCTGCAATTTTCTACAGGATCTTGCAAAAAAAGACCATTTAGCTTTGCCCTGAGCTATAAGTCACCTGGGGGATCACATTACTGATAGCAGAACAGAAAGACAAAGCAAATAACAATAAAAAGGGGATTTCTAACTCCTCTTAAATGAGAGTTAGCACCAGTGTGCATGTCTGGGCTTACATACTTGATGTATACCAAGTACAGAGTCAATCAAAGGCTTCATAGGGCAACCCAACAATCATACAAGTGACACAAATAGAGGTTGTTTCGTGTTGAAACACAATGTGGACACTTGCTAACCAGCACTGTGACCTCTCAGCAGAACTCAGCCTGACCAGGAGGAAAGCCACTTAAGGATAGCAGGCTGCAATTTGGTGACATCCAGCCTCCCGCTGGATATTTCCAGCTCTCTTTCAGCATGGATGCTGCTTAGTAAATAAATGTGACCATTAGATTGAAGATATTCAGCAGATCAGGATATTAGGAAAAGTGGTGCATTAAATTACATGTGCACTGCATCAGCAGCTGCCTGTCTTCATATTATTAGACCACTGCATCAGCAGCTGCCTGTCTTCATATTATTAGACCTTCACATATCTGCTTGGTGATTTTTTTTTTTTTTTCAGATGAGCAGTTATAAACACAGGGAGTAAAATTCAAAAAGGTGCACCTGCATTGCACCAATAAAACAGGCAATTTTGTACCTAACAGGCCATACAAATGCACTCTCATGCTCTTGAGGATTTGCTGAGCATAAACATTATTATGGACCTGACTGAGACTGAAGTAACAAATGGTGCAGCCTGGAACTACAGTTATCTATTTATAATAACAATCTTTCTCTCACAAAAGCTCTATCCAACCTGTGACATGATTTCAAGGTAAAATTAAAGAAATGTGTTTCTTCAAGTGGAGTTTAGGTTGATGCAGCCAGAGTGTTTTGTCTGAAAGCTACTCTAAATCCCCTACTGCAGTCTGAATTTCCAGGAAAACACTCTTCTTCGAAGCTAAGATTTTTTCAGCTGGAGGAGGGCCTAAAGGAAACTATAATAAATGTTTTTGCCCCTTTAAGAGCTAGGAATCTATCAAGAAGCTGCAGCTTGGTCTTTTCTTTTAAATTATGTAAGATATCATCTTTAAATATAAAGAAAAACTTTGTTCACAAGTTTCTACCATAAAAATGTGCAGTATCACTGGAGCTTCAAGACTGGTTTTTCATAATTACCCGGTGTAGGCCACAGGTTCACAAGGGCATTAAGCTGCCATTTGCCAGCAGAGCTACTAAGAAAAACATCCTGGTGGCTTCCTTCCCTTCTCCTATCTGCTGCCAGGCCCCTCGTCCTCTGGAGCAAGGCAAGGATGAGCTGAGTGGGAAACGGTACAAGCTAAAGAGGAATTGAGTGGGGAGAAGGGAGACAGGCACTAAGTTTTACAGCACAAAGATGAAGGCAATGAGCAGTAAGCTGGTGAGGACGAGAGTAATGAGGAAGAGGGTGCTTAGTGCACAAAAGCCTGCTCACACTTTCATACATGGCACTAGGGCCTGCAGTGACCCATTCCCTCCAGGATACGTTGAGCACCCTCCTTCTCCCTTGGAAAACTCCCAGAAGGTGAGAGGAGAGGTCTTATTGTAGCTCTCCGTGCAATGTTGGCTTCAAGCACTTGTGGATTTTATCAAAAAAAACAGAGAAACTACACACCCCTCAAAGTTTTATCTTGCACACTGAAAACAAGCCTACTTGCTTAAAGATGTCCAAGAAAAATACCAATTTTTTGACATTCAGTGGAAGATAAGTCCATCCTTCTGTCTTCTCTGGTAAGAGCAACAGGGAAATTATAGTGCAAGACCTGTATGGTGCATGGACAGGGCCTCATTGCATCCTATACTTCCAACAAAGTAATATCACATCCTAACTTCCAGTCTCTTCAGAAAATTTGTTTCAAAAAAGTGAGTATTCTGTGGACAATATCACATTGGATTTCAATCTTGCACATCAGAGCAACAGCTCTGTTAAGGACTTGTATGTCTAAGGAGGCAAAGCAGGGTATCTGATTACTGTGTTGATAAATGTTCTCTTTTACATGATTTTTAAATGAAGATGAGTTCAGAAAATAATATCTCATTCTTATACAAGATGAAATAGGAGGGGGAGGAAATATTCATCAAAGGCTGATGGGTGATGACATACTTGTTTTGAAGAGGGCGTTGCTTGAGGAGGAAGAAGGTGGTGGCATCTAGCTTTTGTTTCGTCAAGAGGGAGGAGGAAAAAAAGTGTTCTGTGAAATAGAAAACTTGCAAAATGACTTCATTATGTCAGGTCAGTGATACACTTACATGGACTGGGATAGTTCAAGCAAGTCTTCTGACTAAACAGGTAAGGAAGAGGTTTCTCATCCTCCCAGGTCTTTTGAAAAAGGCTGCAGGCCTCTTGGACCCTGTTGTGCACTGCGAAAGAGAACAGGCATCCTTGCTTCTTGCTGGTCACATATAGTTAGGCAACTTGTTGCCTGGAAACACATCCTGGTTGTTTAAGCACTATAAAGAGTCAATCAAAAAGCTGTCTTTGTTCCAAATTATAAGTATTCTCTTGTTTTCATTCTTTGTGGTTTTTTTTTTTTTTTTTTTTTTTTTAAGGCAACTGCTTTGTATTTTGTAAATTAGCTGTAAATGGACACTAAACAGATGAATTCCCTTAATGTTTCTGTTAGTAAATGGAAAAGATAGTAGGATTGGGTATTTGAGACAACACAGCCGACTCAGCAGAGGTGTAAAGGATAGGTGTAAAGGGTATTCCTTTGTCCATCTTACCTTGATTGAAGGAGTAGCAAAAAGATGTGGGATAAGGGAAAGATCACTTTTAAAGTGCCTGAAAAGTAAAAATGAGGAAAATAAAATAGCAGCAGAAAGCTATTAAGGAATGTGGCTGTGGGCAGCATGCTTGTGTTTGCATAATGGCTGTCCTTCAGACAGCACCGTCAGCACACTTAGCTCTTTATAGAACATCAGAGACTCTAAGGCGCGATTTAGAATAAAACCTGATCAAACACTATATGTAATCTATGCCTACCCTGAAGTGAAGTACTCCAGAGGAATGAACTATAGGCTGCTCCTGAATTGCAAATACTTCAGCCCAGATCACAAAGAGACAAGGTGTTCAGCCTCACAACCCAGTTTTTAGCAGCTTGGCTGCCTATTTGAAGAGATGCCTCAGGAAAGGATCACAAATAAACCTGCTAAAAGGGAAGCCATTTATCTAGCCAAGAAGAGACCAGATTGCTTTTTCCTTTACTCTCTCTTCCCTCCTTTCCACCTCCTCCCATCTGGAAGAACCTGCCTGAAACGCTACCCAGGGGTAAATCTTCCTTCCCTTGAAGCTCCGTGCTTCAGCTTGTTCTTTTATGCAGTTGCTTAGTGTTTAACTCCTGCAAAGGATGTGTGCCATTTAATTCTCATCCTCTCTGCATATTCTGAAATACTGTGATTTTGGAACTGGCTCCCCAGAGGATACTTCAAACTGCTAGCTCAAGCTGAGGACAGTCTCTGTCCTCTGTCCTTGCAGCCGTGGCTGCAAAATTAAGCAGGACACGAAGCAAGAGCACAGGAGTGAAACTGGGCTGCTATCATCACACCAAGGGACTTTGCCACGATGGAGGTGTTCTGCATTTCAGATCCCACTGTAACCCGGGTAGCGTTTTATTCAAATACTACATGGTACATAACATTATCACCAGCGTTCAGAACAGGACTGAAATTCAGGCTTTTCTTTTTCCCTCTTTGAAGTGCGGATCCCAATTGCTGACCCAGACCGTATGCTGAGAGCTATGTCTAATGCATCAAACGTCCACACTTAGACAGATGGTACAGCATCAACTCTGTGGAACCTGAAAGGACTCAGGTGTAACACAAATGCCAAAAATACTCAATATTGTCAAATATAAGGCATCTGGGAGCACACATAGAGGTGAGGTTTCATGTTCCTATCGTATACAGGATTGTGCAACAGCTGAGCAAAATGCTTTGGGATTTAGGCATCAAATTCTTCTTATATCCTTCGGAGGGATATACGATTTGATCCTCAAAGCTGCAAGTGAAATTATTGTTTGATACATTGTCACTTCCCCATCTGGAGTCTGCCATTATGACTCCCTTTGGGAACTCAAATTTTAACGCGTGGAAATGGAACTATAGATGTATTAAGCTTAGTTAATTTGCAGGATTAGAAATCAGTCGCATGAGGCAGCCGTTTGTGGGGAGCAGGTAGGTATAGCACAGCTTTCAAAGTAATATAAAAGCCTATAAACCAGCTGCAATATAGAGAAATTAATTAGTATCAGTTAGCTTATCATCTGATTTACTACTCAGCCTTGGCGAGGTTTGTGAATGGATCCGGGTATTGCCTCACTCAGTACTGCCAAGTCCTACGTGACGGGGCATGGGCCCCTTCTCTGCATGAAGGAGACTGGGGTCTGGAATTGCTGAGACACCCTGAGTCACAGCAATTCACCCTGCATGACTTGTCAAATGTGATGGGCTGGATAGCCAAAATTAAATGCTGAAGTCATTCTTCAGTCATGGAGCTATGGCTGCTAAAAGGGGTTCCAGTGCGTAAAACCTTTTCTAGGGATGGGTACTTAGATAACTTAGATTAGTCTTGAAGAATAGGTCTGTTTCACGTTTCACATGTTTTCTCTCTCTTTTTTTTTTTTTTTTTTTGTTGGTTGATTTGTTGGTTGGTTGTTATTTTTAATAGGATCATTCCTTATGGAACGGATCTCCTTCTCAAAACAGAGTCAGCTCTAAGGTCAGACCAGGCAGTTCTGGGCTCTACTCATTGGTGTCTTGAAAACTTCCAAGTCTCCACATCCTCCCTGGGGCATTGCCCTTCCTAACTGTCTTCATGGAGAAAAATGTTCTCCTTCTGTCCAGTCTGAACCTTTGCCCGTTTCATCTTTGCCCATCGTCATTGTACTGGAGCTCAACTGCAGCTCTCCAATGATGTCCCCATCTTTCTAGGGCTGCTGCTAGTCCTCCTGAAACTGCATCTACCCCAGGCTACACAAGCCCAAAGCTCCCTTCGCCCAAACATCACCATAGTCCTCCACTGACATGCCCCAAATTCCCAATATCTTTCTTATACTTGGAGCCCAAAACTGGGCACCGCAATGTGGATGTAGCTCTTCTACCCTTCTGCTTCTATCTTTTCTCCAGTATTCAACTCTATAAAATATATGATTTTGTCTCCCAGTAAATTGGGAAAGAGGGAAGAAGTTTTGTTTTGCCCAGTGCAATTTTTGTTTGTTTGTTTGTTTGAGCTTTGAACAACTATTTAATGTAGTTGAGGTTTACTATTTCTCATTCAGTATAGTTTTGAAAATTATGGCTTTTTTGGCTGTTTTACATAGCTCTAAGCCTTAAGTTTCCGTGTTAAGATGAAATTAATTTTCCAACTATTGATCTTACCTTTTAAAATTCTTACTCCCTCTTTGAAGTTGCAGCCAAAAAGAAATGTTCCTGCCACTGAATATGATTTCCTTACATGAAAGTTAAGCTCAGTATATGCTGGTATGTAAAGGCAATGAAATTGTATCATCATCCAAGAAAAATCAAAGTCTTTACACGTAAACTTAATGAAAGAAATCTCTTTTTTTCCTGTACAATAGTGCGCCAAAAAGTGTATTCTAAGATGCTAAACATGTTCTGATTCCATATAACTTCCTAATGATTTTGTTTACTTTCTTATTCATTTTCAGGAGATGAATGACTGTTTTGTTTCTAGAGAAGATGATTCAGTTAATCCATTTGTGCCAGAGTGAAAAACTTACTGGATAATATTTAATGTTTTAATGATAATGTTTAGGTGAAATATTGCACAGGACAGTATTGCAAATTAATGCCACACACACATATCTGAAAAGCCTGGAACTCACCTGATGGGAATAGTTTGTACATTTACTCTGCTAGAGATGTAGGGAAAGCGTTTAGAATAGGATGTTGATCATTAGTTGACTATTAGGCTGAGAGGTAAGAAATACTGCCTTTGTAGGCCCAAAGGAACTTGTAATTAACTTCTCCAATTCTGTATCAGTGTAACCTTAATTATAAATTCATAAACAAGCTTACTGACCAAACCATATGGTGCAAATTGCTTCCTTGTACTGCAGCTCAGTAGTAAGAAGGTGTTCTTCAAAGAAATAAAGGGATGAGCAAAAGAAAATTTTGTAGAAAGGTTTATGTGAGTTCTATTTTACAATACCTAGGACAACCTCTGCTTCTTATGGAACAGCCATAGCTACACAGATATTTTAGATACTCAGCTTGATCTAGTCCACTTGGCCTGGGACCTCTGAGCTGGACACTACTGTCTCTATAGCATTAGGCATCCTAGTGGTCTCCAAAGAGCAGTCCACTGGTGGCAGAGGATGCCTGGTACCTCTGAGGCATCCTCTGTGCAGTAAAGGAGATGTCCTCCAGAGTGTGGTGACATTGAGGATGGGTTACCTGTGATAGATTCATAGAGCCTGGTCCACAGGTGTGGATGGATTCCCTCTGATGGTCTTCTTGTGCCTGAGGAGCTTGGAGAAGGGGAATAGTGACTTCCAACCCTCCCAGCTTTGGAGGAGCCAAAGCTTCTGCTTCTACTATCTTTTCTACTATGAAGGCCAAGAGTTGGAGAAATCATGCAGATGACACTGAATAAAATTTCTCCATAGCTTCCCAGTTAGCAGAATATTGCAGAACTCCCCTAAAGGCAGGAATACAGGATGATCTGCAGAACCCTCTGGATTTGGGTTTTTAGCTCTGTTAGACATGGAAGGCATTCAGATTCTCCTGGGGATGGAAAGCAATACAAAATAAACAAAGAAATTGTCTTTATCGCTTCTAAGCACGTTAATTGCTGTAATGTTACTACAGCTGTTAATCCTCCCTTTAATAATGAAAACGCCTGTTTCAAAACCTGTCTGACTTTTGTCTGTGAGCTACAGCACCGCAATGCTCCGGCCATCCTTTGATCTGAACACAATGGGCTTTGGAAAGCAACCGACTGGCCTCCAAAGTCTCCTCTCTGATCACAGTGTCTCTGTCAGCAAAGCCTCTCTTCTATGCTGCACTTGCAAACAAAGGTCCTGCCTTCTTTCCTTGTCTCTTCACATCTTTCGTGACCTATTTCCCAGCAAAACTTTCCAGAATGGTAACTAAGAAAAATTTGCAATTTTCCTTCATTTCTCTTCCTTTCCCCCCCTCCTCTTTTGATGCCATTTTGGTGACATGTTGAACTCCCGACTCTGCTCTCAGCACTCCCTCCCTCCCTCCAGCTCAGTGCCCACCAAGCCCTCCCCGCCTTGCGGCACTCCTTCGTCTTTATGCTGTTTGGTTTATGATCTGAATGAATATAACCATTCTGCTTAGGAAAAAAAAAAAAAAAAATCACTTTTTTCTTTTAAAGTACTTCCAGTGCTCATTGTACTTCCTCTTATTTCATTCCCTCTACAAAAGCCATTGTTAAACCCTTTTCTTTTCCAAAGTATACAGCTTTTTTGATTCAAAAATCACCACTTCAGTGTCTTTTCTTGAGAACTCTTTTTATCAGTGCTGGTATCTCTTGTCAACTCCCATCACATTTTCAATCTCCCCTTCCTTCAATAAAATCCCTGAAGAGATATGTCTTATTTTTCTTACCTTTCTTCTCCTCAGTGCCCATTCCAAGCAGGTTCCAGTTTTACACACAGCAAAATTGTTGCTATCCTTCATATTTCTGGAGAAACGATTCATTTTGCCTTCTGAACATCAGTACATTGAAATTTGTTTCATGTTCAGATCATAAATGTCATGATTTTGGGCTCTGCAGAAACAAGCAATCTTGCACGCAGCTGCATTTACCTTTCACTAATCTTTGGGCACAGTTTATGGTCTCCCCCCTTTAAAAATGTCCTCATTGTGATTACTCCTCATATTTGTATTATATTTAATCTCCATACTGAGGATTCAGCACCATTTAAACCTGTAATTTATTTTTGTACCACTGTTGCACAGCATTTACAGCCTAGTCATGCCCCCATACTAAGCATAATGCTGCTTCAGAGCACTTAAACATCCACTTACTGCTTCGTACATGTGTAGTCCATTCAGACTGTGATGACCTGCTCACATGTTTAAATTTCAGTCGAGATTAGGTTCTTAGGTGGACCAGGGTTAATGGGCTCAGACTTTCACAAAACTAAGTCTTATGTTTTTCTCTAACATACAGAGAAGCTTTCAGGAAAATGGGATATGATACTAGCAGAAGAGAAATGCTTCCTGCACTTCAAAAAGCAGCAGTCTATAGAAATACCAAGCCACCTTGACTTCTTTTGTAGGACAATTCCTCCATGTTAATCAAGTACCAACTCAAATGCTTCTCAAATTAAACTTGACTTCTTATGCTGCCATTGCAATAATTTTTACATATATCCCAGCTTTTCAGGACAGTAGTCTCTTCCTTGTAGGGAGGAACCTTGTCCTTTGTACTCTCCTGATCCTTTTACAGGAGAAAATGCAGACTGAAATGTAATTTTGGAAATGAAAAAGTCCATGTAATTATAAAATACCATATAGGAATACATTATAGCTATGAAAAGCATAACAGAGAAATTGGAATAAATTAGAAATTGGAAGGATTGAGGGAGGACATTAAAGGGCGTAGAAAGTTACACTGCAAGGATCAAATTAACAGATGTGAATATCCAGCAAATTCCAAAGTTATCCTACCACATATGATAAATCGGTAAGATAATTTTATCGGTAAATAAACATAATTATGTATCTCCCACAATGTGGTCTCATTTTCTGTTTACAAAAGCAGTTAGTTATTGTCCCTTGAATGTCAAATTGACATACAAACTTGACAACGAGTGAGTGAAGTGTAGTAAGATATTCCTAAACCAAACCTTCTTGCACATTTATCTTATTTAATTGAGTTTGCTAATTCAAATATCTCTGCAAATTTCAGAGGTACTTTATATTTTTATTCTTGTTCAAGATATTAAACTTCCTATCTAAAACATGTTTCTGTATTGAAAATATAAAATGAAAAAGAGAACCATAGAGATTCTAAAATTACTTATTCTATCTTTTAAATAATCCACTATCTTGCAAAGAATATGTGACAAAGCTAAATCTAATATTTGAAAATATATGTGCTCTGTTTTGCAACATTGCCAAAACACCAAAGCAATTGACTATGAGGGATGAATAATACATTTACATAAAAGATAATATTCTAGAATATTATTCAGATGACATTTGGTCTATTATTTTTAATCCTTTGTAAATTTCTAAACAGAATGGAAGGCAAAAAATAGATATAGTAGATTTAAAGAATTAGATTACAAACAGACTAAGGCACTGCAGTTGTCACTGACCTGGAATTAGAGAAGACATCTGCATGTCTTAAGTCTCCATAAGTAAAATGTCCTAGGAATATTTATATACATATACATATATATAAAAAAGTTATATATAAGAAAGTGTCATGCACATTGAACTCCAGTAAGATATTTGCAACCATGACTTCCAAATTTCAAGAGCTTCAGTGGGCTCAGGGTCCAAAGGCACATGCAGGGCTGCAAACAGCATGGAGGTGCTTAAGATTCCCCATCATCACACTAGGGCTGGGAGCTTTTTGGAGCTTTTTTTAAAAGGTTTCTTAGAATTATGTTGAGAGCTTCATTACAGAGCTCACAGCTGAGTTAGGGGTGATAATGACCAAAACGTCTCCTCTGTGGACTTAGGCCCCGTGCTCCAAACATGCATGACTTCAGTAAGGCTCTCAAGTTTAGAGCTAAACCCAGGACGACAAATCAGTGGGCCAGGGCCTGCAGCTATCTTGCGGAAAGAGTTAAGACTATTCAGTCAAGAAGCAGCTGTGGTCCTGCCATCCCACACAGCCTCAGAGCTTGCAGGGGAAACCAAGGAAGCTCGTTATGAAACGCTTCAAACAAAATCAAACACAGAAAATCATTTTAAGGAGAAAAGGGTAACACTTCAAACACAGCCTAAAATGACTGTGCTGCAAATAAGCACTGGCTGCACTCAGTGAAAATACCTGTTTGCATAATATCAAGTAAAGCGCACTGATTATTTTAATGAGTAAAACAAGGTGAGGGATGCCTTTGGAGTCTTGCAGAGGAGAAACACAGCAAAGATAAGGGGAAACTGCCCCATTTCCCACATCCTGCCAGGTCTGTCCCTGGGAGTAGCAGTCCCTATGGCCGCAGCAACATGGGCAAAAGCATAGGACTGCTGCCTGACCACCCTTCCTAGCCACAGATGCTCCCTTCAGTTTCCTTGCTCAGCATAAATGTGGGCAGTAATTTGCTTGCATGTGAAAGCAGTTCAAGGAATATTTTGCCAGGTTTCTTTGAAAAAAAGAATTAACTGAAATAATGATGTAAATAGAAATCGAACAGACTAGCTGACTTATTCCTTCTTTCTGTGCAGCCATGCTAGTTTCCTGGTAGCTGACTCTCAAACTTCTGACGTCCGCTTCAATACTTGGCTCACGAGCCTCTTACCCTTTTCCACAGCTAGTCTGGCTTGATATTTGCTAGTGATTATACACAGACAAATGCACCCACACAAAGTGCATGCACTCTGGTCTCTCCATATCAGAGGTCCCACTCCAGTTGCACCAGCCCCTTAAAGAGTTAGAGAGGGAATTTATAAGGAGACAAGATAAAGTGCAGTAATCAGTTTAGGGCTTAGCTAGACAGACATCCTGACGAGGACAAGTTCCTTTTTATTCCCACATTGCTTTACTTTCCCACATTCTTGTTCAATCCAAAACTACCTGGATTCATCCCTTTCCCCCTTTTGGGTTCATCTCCAAACCATGTCATAATAAGTCTTGGGCAAGATCAAATGCTCTTTACTGCATCCCATAGAGAGTCCCATACTCCGAGGTAGCTGCTCTAGTTGGCTCATGGTGATGAATGATCAGCATCACATGCCTGTGCATGGACATGTGCATGGAATGATGTGCATGGACAGCCCTGGAGCCGCAGCAGGGGATCCTGTTTATGATGGGCTAACTATGGTGCCCCCACTGTCATTGTGTCTCTATGCCCCTTTGTATATATGGAGATTATTTTTTTATCACAAAACTCAACAACGTTCATGAGGTATCTGTACTTTTTGCTGAAATAAGAATTTATTCTTCTGAAAATGCAATATTTGAATGGATATTTAATTATAGGCATGTGATCAGCAACAATATCTATCTTCTGGAAATCTCTTGTGCATCAGAAAATAGTCATTCCTTGTTTTAGGTGAGTTGAGATTTATCAGAAGAGTTAAGGAAAAAATCATGGTGTTCTCTGCAGCTGTTGCCTTATGTCTCTGTTTTCCCAGTGTACCTAGTCATGTACACCAAACAAGAAAGAGAATCTCTTGCAGAGCAACTGGAGAGCTTGAGGATGAGATACACAGAGATACTTTACACTTAGTTTTATATTGGAAAAACATTTCATCTTTTCATCAGCCAGTTCTTCTTTTTCCATTTATTCCACTTATTCAAAAAAAGAAAATTAAATAAATTAAAGATAATTAAATTATTAACAAGAGACACTAAGTCAAAAAATACTTTTTAGTTATTTGTTCCTGCTGATGTCAGTGGAGTTATTCCAGAGATGAGCTAGCAGAGATTAACATTTTTCTTTTTTTGTTATCTACTTTGTATTAATCAAAAGGCATATGCAAACTGTTAATCAAATTATTTAAGAGCAGCATCTTAGTGTTCAGTGGTAGTTCTAGCTCATTACTCTGAGTCCATAATCAGCTTGTAGGTTCCTGTCTTTCTTGCCATTGTAAATGGCCTGAAATCACTTGTAATTCTACAGCATTGAGAAAAATAATAGTTTTCACGTATTTACTGTACATATTTTGTTCCATCAGCTAATATCTGTTCAGCTTCACATTTTGTGAAGCTAAAAACCCGCCCTGAAATACAAAATCAGATATTGTATCTTTCAGCTTAATGAACCCAGTAGGACTCCATCTAGCTCCAATAAAGTCAGCAGCATAATTTCAAGCAAACTTAGAGGAAAAAAGATTGGTATTATCATTGGTATTATCTACTTTCTTTTCCTTTTCATCTGTATACTGGAAAATATTGAGTTGATTTCTGATTATCTAGTATTAAGCTTAAAAATAAATTAGGTTTTTCAGTCACAGAAATAGAAATATGAAGAGCAAATTAAAAAAAATAAAAGAAAGAAAAAGAAAAAGATTATTTTTGACAGCAGAGGTGGAAGGTAATTACTGCCAGAGTAAACTATTTGTAAAAGACACTAGGAGAAAAAGAGCCTTCCAGAATCACAAGTGGCAATTACACACTAAACACTCTTGGAATTTCTACGGTCACTGAATATTATCAGTCCTTGTGTGAACATCCCCTCATTAAGGTGTTTCAGCAGCTCTTGTTAGCTCTAAGATAGGTTGTAAGCTATTTAGCCAAATAAAACATTAGGACGACACTGGCAATATTACATATGCAGCCGTTGACACCCATGATTCTGTGAAAGTCTAATGAGTAAGAAGGTCTCACCATTGCTGCTGTTGGCTTAGCAAAGTCTGTAGGAAGTATGTCTACAGACAAGTTTTAACTGATTATAAAGTGGCATCTCCTACAGACTTTGCTCTGTGCTGAAGCAAATAAGTACTTAAACATGGTATAAAGTGAGTGCTTGAAGCTGTGTTGTACTAGTGCCTCCAGTGGAAGAAGGTGACACTGGGAAGCTTCAGTAAATGTGCTATGTCGCAGACACAGACTTCAGCTGTCACACTAACAGGGAGCTGTATGTGGTTCTGAAATGCAGTGATATATTAGACTACACAAGTTAGTGCAGTTTAAGTAATGAAAAACATGCAGAAGAACATTCTGCAGCTATGAATCATTTTTTTTCTATCATAACAATCATTTTTATTAGCTACAATACTAATTGAACTTCTTTGAAGTTACTTCAGTTCATCTCACTATTAGCAGAAAATAAATTATATTGTGAACTACAGCTGCCTTCTTTCTCCTGCGGCAATCTAATGGAGATGCACTCATAATGAAGGACTAGAAGTGTCCATTTGGCAGCAGCTTTCTTCAGTGAGCTTTCATAGAGCTGTAGAGAGAATTTACTGGCTCTCATCAGTTTACTTCTGAAGCTGATAGCTGACATGCTTACAGGGAACAGGAAAACTGTGTAGAATGGGCTAAAACATGAAGCATAGGAACCAGTGATGAACCCTAGACTGCCAGGGGCATTTTCAGAAGCACTTTGGGCGGGTGCTGGTGGACACGAGGGAAGAGCAGTGCCAGAGCCCACCCAGTTTTCCTTCACAACTCAAGAAACGTTATGGTCACAAAGCAATGTTCAAATTAGACAGGACCGCGCACAGAGCGATCACGCCATTTAGACAGCTCACAAACGGGGATTAGTGCTTGTGCACGGGCTCTACAGCAATAACGGATCAACACGTCATGTAGTACTGGGCAATAGCACTGGATCCTGTTTTTGTTCACAGGAAAGTCAGTCTGACAAATCTGTCTTGTGTTATATCACGGAGTCAGTGAATTTATAAGCTTGCCAGCAACAATAGATCAGCTGCATCGAAGCTCTATAATAAATAGGTGGCCTTGTTTTCCTTTTACTGTAAAATATTTTGTATTTATTTAGCTTTCTGTCATTAGTACACCATGCGGGCCGAATCCCAGAACTGGGATTCAGCCTCACTCAGGTTAAGCTGGTGACTAATAAGCATGCAAGAAAGAGAATGAGTTAGTCATGCCAGTTCAGAAATAGCATTTTCTACACAGGTGAAACAAACAGCCAGAATCAATGACTCAAATGTATTCAGAACAGGATGGGAAAGATCTCTGTCTGCCTACGAGCCTTTGATTTTTACTTGCATTTTTCTTCTTGTAAAGCTACATATTTTGTATTTTGTAGCAAGATACATCATTAACCCTTCAAAGTCAGAATGGACCATTTCATCTAAAAGTCTGCTGAATGGAACAATAACTGCTTTTGACTAAAACTGTATCTTCTAGCTAAATTTCAAGAGATGAAAAAATCAGCAAACTAAGAATTTGTTGGAAGAAGTAATCCCTCCTACAGTCAAGGATCCGAGCAATATTTCCTACCTGCTTTTATCTAGCTTCAGTTCTAAGGCATTGGCCCTTTTGGTGCTGGTTCGGAGAGCTCTTTATTTTTCCTAGGAGGAACTTGCACACTCTAAGCCAATTCACCGTCCTTTCTGATAAGATAACCACAGTGAGCTCTTACAACTTGATATTATTAGGCATGTTCTCCAGCCTCTAATCACATTTGAAGCTCTCTTCTGCAGCCATTTCAATTTTTCAATGTTTGTTGTAAAACAAGAGCATTAGAAGTATTCCATTATTTGTCCTGTCAATGCCTTAGCACTATTCACACACATTTGATGAATTTACAAAGAGAATCTCCTTCTCCACTTCACTTTTATTAGGCTAAAGAAGTAGAGCTTTTGTCTTCTTTTCTGCACCTCCCCCAACACAATGGAAGAAATCACATTTTTTTTTCTGATTGCCTAAAGAATTTTTTTTTTGAAAAGCTATTGAATTTGTGCATCTGGACAACATATCTTTTCCCAGTCTGAACTTTACAGTGTTCCCTCTGTCTTTAGAATGTCTTTTTTCAGTCATTCCCTTGTTGTCCATATCTGCTACCTGGTATCCAGTGATAACTAGCAATCCAAGCAGACTGTATGTGCCAGCACGCCATGCTGGCACTTCAAACTGATATACTAGAGAATAATGGGACAGAATAGGGTTCTGCAGGGATTCAAGAATTCCCATTTCAACTGTCAACTATAGCTAAGCAGACACACATCTCTACCTCCGAAAAAGATACCTGACAGTCACATTTATTCTCTCTTTTAGAAAACATGAATTCTTGCTGTTTAGCCACAGCTAATTCACTGAGAGGTAGAATAATTTGCTCAAGGACTGAACTGCAGGTCACCTCAGAAGTCTAAAGAATAGAGCCTCACATCGACACAAGGAAACCTCTTCCTCAGAGATCCACACCTGCACCTAGGCAATGAAAAGCAGCAACCGAAAAGATCAAAAAAAAAAAAAACAAAACAAAACACAAGTAGTTTATTCCTTGCAGCAGCTATTTTTTTTCCTTTTTTTTCCTTTTTTTTCCTTTTTTTTTTTTTCTCTTTTTTTTCCCCCTACCCTCTGCATCTGAGGCAGTCTACTTGTTATTCATGGAATTAGTGCTCTGGGATATGGTTGCTGGATAGTCAAGGTCATTTTGAAATGTGTGTGTCACCAGTAGGGGCACGCTCAAGCATCAGTGGTGCAGAGTTGAGATCATTTAGTGTGACTTCCCGGAGTGCACACATTAAAGAATCAATTTGGCTTTTGGCCTCACAGCATTTAACTGACTAGTAGCTACTTACACAAACAATAAGAGCATCAGCCATTAAAAAGAATGCTGAGTTCCACAGTATTTTATTGGAGCAAAATTTAAACTCCTGCCAAAGAAAACGGAGGGGCAAGAAGAGATAGTTTTGCTACTTCTGATGAATCTTCTAGACAAAGAGAATATAGTAAATGAAATAAATGTTTGAACTGAATGTTTCCCTATTTATTAACAGTAGACTAACATCTGTTTAGTTCTGAAGGACTGACGACAGCAAATAATCTCATTAAAGAAATGGAAGATGAAATGTTATATGACTTTATCTTTCTGACATCTGTCCCAAATGAATGCTCCAAGTGTCATACTCAGTAAGCAAAAGGGCATGCTCTTGAACCTATATTTTCAAATGTCTCCTATAATATGACTTTGAAAGAACCCCTACTGTGTAACGTCTAGATTCAGAACGAAGCCAGCAGCAAAGATCAATACACAGATCCAGAAGTGTGCAATTCCGATAGCCCATTAAAGCAATTCCAAAATCAATGGAGTATTTAACAAGATGCTAACATAACTCCACTGAGAATAAAACAGTGAGCTGGCTCTGTGTGACATGCTTGTGACAGATTTTTGCAGTGTTTGCTATTTCTGTGTATTTTGAGAGGAAAGCAAAGATATTCCTGATAACTGGTAAACAGTGCTCTTCTCTCTACATGACATCTTAAATAAGGAGGTGGCACTGCATTACAGTCCAAGACCAAATATTGTAGAAACGCCACTCAGAGCTAAGCCAGTCCTATCTGCTGTTCAGAAAGGCAGCTTATTGTCAAAAAGATGTTGTTCTAGGACACTGGCATCAGAGCTGCCATAGGTACAGAAAGGTTTACTCAGAGCAACTTCCTCAACTGCAGCCAATTAGTTAAACTCCCATTGAGCAAGTTATATGGGAAATGCCTCAACGGTCACTTCTAACTTAATGTAGTCCAGTAAATTGTCCCCTCTTCACATTCAAAATAAGAAGCTGCTGTCGTGGCAGAAGTATTGAGAGAAGGTTCCTTATCCACATGGAAATCTGTGACCAGCAGCCACCACCGTTTTGTCCCAAAGTGAGAAAAGTGATGAGAGAGAATGATATTACTTTAATCAACCACCTTGGTCATACAGTCTCAGCCTGGTTCTTCTCTAGCAAAGCTAGCATAAGAAATTCCTGTCCTGTTCATTAATTCTTCTCACTCACTGAATATGAATGTACCTCTCCATTGTCCTACCTGAGGGGGACACCCTAAATTGGACAAGACAAATCATATGAGCTTGAGCCTGAAAAAAAATCTGTAACAAACATTCAAAATTAATTAACCTTGACCTTTTTTGCAGAGATGGTTAGATGATGGTCAAAAAACAGCTGCACTGGTGCATTTGCGCTGTTACCTTGCAAGGCGGACTGAGTGTGAAAACACATCACAAGAGAAGCTCTATGTCGAAATATACCCTGAAAAGACACATGATAAACATCCCCTATGCATCCAGGGCCCTCATTTCTGGAGTGCTCAGCAGCTTATCCTCTCTTTCACCTTGTTCAGCTATAAAAAGCTGGGGAAAATCACTACAGTATAAATTAGAATGCCAGAAGTATACTGACGGACTAGGGAAACACTTGGGAAAAGCAGAATCTTTATTAAATGGTCTAACCTATGGAAATTATTGCTGCAAAGTGTGGTGTTTGCACACAGGAATTAAAGGTTGAAGAGAGAGAAGAACAATAAGAGAAAAGTGGAATTAGAAAGTCGCTGGAAAAAGTAGACACAACTTGTAGCTGTTATTTCAGGCTTTTTATCTCAAGAAATTGACAGCAGAGCAGCAAGCTAAAAGGATAAAGCACTTGGGCTCTATATTCCAGATTCAATCAATATCTGAAGCTGGGGTATGTGCACCGCTCACCAACACAGAGATGCTTTACTCCTATTTTAGTCTTTCATCTGGCTTCCTCTTTCCTTTTCCCCTGATCCTAATAATTTGTATCTGCTCTGTACCTTTTGCCAAGTCTAGTGTTCATCACAAACTTTCCTGAGATCTTTTAAATTCTCTAATCCAGCTATTTTTTTAGGGGGCGAGGGGAGGGAGAGGTGTAAGAGTAAGTTAAATTGGATCTCAGGGCATCTGATGAATGCTAAAACCAGCACACACACAAAAAAAAGCAGTGAAAGTGCATATGTAGGAATCAGAGGAGAAAGTGATAGTGGAAGGGTAGGATACTATCCCATTTGGGATAGTATCCCATTTTGGATCCACTATGCCGTTACATTGACTTCTGAGATGGCTCATGACTTCATGAAAATACACACAGGCTACCTAAATCATGTTCTTTTCAACAAATACCCTCCAGCTATTTTCAATGGGATGAATTGTAAAGGTAATTCAAAGTAATATGGCCAAAATCTTTGGGTATTGATTTCAAGAATCTGGATTTATCTACTGCCTGAATATTATTTGTAATAAAGACAAGGCTCCTCTGGTAATCACACTTCTCTTTTATAGTTGATAACATTAAATATTAGTATGTTCTTAAAGTTTAACAGTAAAATATTTCTTTAAGACTATTTTCAATACAACATATCCATATACAGTGGGCAAACAAATAGGTTTACAATAAAAAGGCTTGCTTCTTTTTATCCTGTGGAGGCTTTGCTGGAAATTGGTGCCTTGCTGTGTTTTTTTGCGCAATTGGACCTTTTAACAAATGACTTCTTCATGCCTCTTAATTAAAAACTATAACAGCTTTTTATTTAAACAGTACAAATTCATCAAAATAAATAGCAACACAAATCGTCACTGAATTGTTGCACCTGTGTTTACTTGTCACCTACTTATAAATCTGGAAAATAATGCAAAGCTGTAGATGACATTTCACTCTTCTTAACTGGTGGCATTGCAGATTCCCAGCCATTCTCCACTTACTCACCTGCAGCACAGCAAAAGAAGAAATTTCTTTGGAATAACAGCGCAGTTAGAATCTGCAGCCCTGGAACGTTAAAGGCTATGAATAACCAAATTATTATTTTTCCAATTCTTTCCAATAAAAGTGTACATGCTTATATCAATACATAGAGTCCTAAAAAATGTCTGCCAAAGGTATATCTACTCAAATGGAATAACACATTATCCTCTTTCTTGAAAATCGTGTTAATTGAAATGATCACTCTTTGCTATTATGTTATTATTTTATTTCATAGTAAATCTATTTTTTGTTGTCATATTCTCCTACCTTCACGTATTGTCTGCAGCACAGCCTAGTGCAGTAAGTCCATGATGAAACAGGAATTTATTTTTTTTTGTGGCTGTGGGAAAAAAAAATGTGTGCGTTGCTCCCTGCACTAATTGAGTGATTCTATTGGGACACCCTCACTGTCACTGCTGGGTTTGAAATGACTGGTGTTTAGGTGTGATGCAGATTCATCCTCTCATGCCTGTACTGCTGAACAGCATGAAAGCAAATCCAAAGCTTCCAGCAGCCTGTAAAACTCTGATAATCCTGCTAAGATTTACTGCATCTGTACAAGAAAGAGATAGGAGTGAGTTGTGAGATTAGATAAAAAAAAAGAAAAAAAGAAACATTTTTGGGGGAGATAAGCAAGTCCACTCTGGAGGAAAGCCTGTAATTCACCTTAAGTACCATCCAAAGAGAATCTAATTCCTTTCAAATGCAGGGTCAGGTTTTATGTGGAGCCATCTTGACCTGTAATCACTTTGGCTATGAATAAACATATGCACTGTGAGAAACCATGGAGTGAAGATAAAATACAGCCACAAACACATCTAGTCAGACTCTCCTGGAGGTCTGAGGAAAGACTGCCACTGATTTTGATGAGATTTGGATAATGGCCATAATACTGTCACTCAGCACAGGTGCTTTCATTCAGGACATTTGGATATTCTGTCAGAAAAAAATGCAGCCCACATAAAAATCACCAGAAACCAAGAAGACATAATACTTCTGAAAATTAACCTAGGAAATCTTTCAGAAAGAAGGTATGTTACCTCCAGATGAGTCCTTTTCATCAGATGAACATCAGTTTAAGTGCTAGCTCATATGGTAGAGGGGTTTTTAGCACAGCTGGAAAAAGCAGGCAGAGAATTTAAGCTGGAGGTAACTACTTTTGTCCTTTCATGAGCAGCACTTTGTTTAACGTAGGAATTTTGGAGCATTTATGTATGACAGCTGTTACTAACCAGTGGATATGATTCCTAAAGTGGTGGGAATAAAAATACATAATTCTGGTTTGCAAAGGTCAGTACATTAACAAAAGAGTTCACTTTTCCAGCAATTTCTACAGCTATCAGCATAATGTCACAAATAGCTGCTTCCCAGGCACATCAGCTATAAAGCTGAATCCATTTCACAGTCCTAAGATCAATGGGCTAGGTTCTTGCTGATGCATGACAAACAGGGTCATAAAAATTTTTAAATCATACTTCTGATTGCTTGGACAATAGAAGAGAATAAAGGGAAAAAAATGAAATCTCATTCTTCATTATTTGAAGTATTTGAATTTTAACTTTTGCCTAGACAGAGTTTATGCGAAAGTAGTAAAGGCTTTTGAAGAGGGAATAGAGACCTCTATACAAGCAGATTAAACAAGAAAGTCACACTGATCTGCTCTGACCATAACATCCTTGGACAGTAGACCAATGGTTCAGCAGAACATTGGCACTCTGTATAGCTGATATTTTTCTCTAACAAAAATTTGTGTCAGCAAATGTCCATAAAATGAAAGCAAAATCCGCCATGAAAACAAATTGACATCTGTGGCTCTTTTCAGTGATGAGAAGCAAGAATGCAGAGAGCCCTTCTCTGTTAGTCTGTTTCCACTGCACTTATTTTTTATGTTTTTCAATGACTTTACCCACCCAGCTCCAGGAGGAAGGACTCCTGCAGGGCTGTGCATCCCAGCCACTTGTCCTGACACACAGTTTGAATAAGACAGCCTGGGGAGGGGGATGTACTGGGGGATGCCATGCCAAGCATCCCTCGGTATCAGCATTCCTCATTCCCTTTCATCCGCACTGCAGGACAAAGAGCTTTCCTGGCCAGTGCTGGCCACTGACAGTGGCCTTTCCTTTGGACCTCTGCGCTGTCATTGCTGAGAATAAGTACAGAGATCTGGGTCAGCTGAGGAGGAGCCAGTTGTCCTGTCCTGCAAATGATGGTGTCCTACAGTTTTGCCAGTACCCCTGAAACTGCTCACAGTAAAAGACAGGAAAAGACAAAAGCGAATTCCTTTTTCCAAAAGACAAAAGTCAAATCCAAAGAAAGCAACTCAGCTATCTGAGGAAACAGTTGGACAAAAATGAAGGGAACTGAAGCATGTCTCACACGTGGCTATTCTGTTTGCATGGCCCAGATGAGGATTTGCCAGACACTCCCGGGCCTTCTGCTGAGGACACTTTCATCCAACTTCATGTCCTCGGTTTGTACTCTTGGAAGAAGTGTTGTTTTCCTTCATAATTGAGCTCTATTTCTGAGAGTTATTCAGGTTCAGAACCCTCACACATTTACTGTTCAATCACAAAGTATGTTCCCTACACAAATCCGTTGCGTCTTATGGCCACTTTGGAAATGTGAAGCCTGGACAGGTTCTCAGGTAGCCATTCTTATCAGAAGCATCCATGTTTAGCTAAGGTTTAGCTAATGCTCATTTTAAAGGCTTTTCCCTTTGATATCCTTTGGTATGCAAAGACCATAATATATTTTTTCATAAGCAAGCTTCATGTTCCACATATACATCCAAATTGTTAATCACATTTAGCCGAAGGTCATGAGTAGAATTGATATGTACTAGAACTTATTACTGATGATCAGCTTAGAAATGACAATAAGCTCTGAGATGGCAATAAATTTGGGGATTTTTGTATCATTCTCTCCCATCCAACTTGTCTTTGAGGGGTAGTACAATAATCAGGAAGAAATTGCTGAAGATAAAGGAAAGCTTTTTGCTTTGAAAACAGCATGCTTTCAAATTGCTGGAAAGAAATATTGCAACATTTCAAAGGCATATTTTTTATTTTTAAGATTTTATTGTAGTTCTGAAAACATTTTTTTAAAATATCAAAACTATTTTCAGGATGTCAATTAAGTATCCTGCACAGAGATGGTAGACACTCAAAAGTTGTTCCTTTTTTAGGAAGTGCCTCTCAAATTACATGCAGGTAGAAGTGAAGCAGTTAGCTCAAAGCATGGAGGGCAGCAGTCTTAAGGCCACACTGTATGAATTAGCTGAAACAAAAAACCTTTTAGTCATCTACACTATAGGAAATTATGATCTTTTCAGAAGGTACAGAGATCCCTGAATTGTTTGCCACTGAAAAATTATATTTACAGACTATTTAGGAGAAGTAATGTACTTCGATTCCTAAAGTTTAAAGGAGTTGAAAGGTTACCTTTTAAACAGCATTCTCTGTTGGCTGGAAGTTTTTTACTGCAGAACATAAGGCATAAGTAAATGTATCCTGTCTCCAGAGCCTGAAAGCTAAAGTGGCAGTGCTGACATATGTAATGGTGATAATACAATGAAACTAGTCTGCTGTTCTTCTAATATGAGCTTGGAGATGTCAGTGCTGGTACTCTTCAGAGTAATAACATTGTACATTATTAAAGACAAGATCTCAACAGCTGCTTAATGTTAATATAAGACCCTGAATATATTCTGAGAGGCTCTGTGTCAGTCCAATATATAGGCACTCCAATTTTAATCTGCAGTATAATTACTGATTTCTCTTATGCTTTGAGAGTTTATTTCCTGTTTTGTAAGGCAATCATTAAACAATTCTCTTTAAAAAAAAAAAGAAAGAAAAAAGTGTTTAGGAATAAAGGCTTTTCACAGTTCTCCATATTTGTGTTTAAAGCCAAAAAAAAAAATACCTGCACATCTCTCCCTTTTCTACATTCTCTGCATTCAGTGAAGACTTCGCACCCAGTCTTTACTTTTTCCTTGAGCAGAATTTCTCTATCCCTGCATCTTGAGACTGAGCACTGCTGGAAACAGCTGTGAGCAGACTAGTAAGAGCCTAGTGCAGGATCTGAGCTTACATTCTAGCTGTTCTCACACTCTGTGCTGGCATATGCTATAAGCAACTATAAACTGTGTACAGATGTGTGCTGGAATTCCAGTGTAGCCAAGCTAACAACACTGAATAACATCTCATATGCTTTGTAATTATACATAGTGAATGCACTGTCATATAACAGATTCTGTGTCTGTGGCAGGATTTATCCAATGGCTTTTGCAGCAAGGAAAAAGAATAACGGTGCACTTTTAAACAGGATTTTTAATACAAGATATGTGAACTGATGAGAGGAAACTGAGTTCTAGGAAACTTTTACATAACAGGCTCTATTTAAGTGATCACACTAGCCAGGACTCACAAAAGATTTATTTGGGGCAGTTTTTGAACGATTGAAAACAAAACATTTAGAAGCAATTAAAAAGAGTGAGTATGCAATTATTGCCTTAATTGGAAAAATGAAGCACCAATAAATAGAGGGAAGCTTAATAAAAGAAATGAGAGGAGCAAATAGAGAAAAGACACTGTAAAAGCGAAGATGGGAAGAGTGGAGGGGAGATGCAAATCCTTAAAGCATCTTCCCAGCATTCATTAATAATCTTTGCTGTCCTTTTATGCTGAATTTGTTGGCTATCTCAGTAGGATAAAGGCAAGGTATGGCCTAGTAGCAAACATGGGCAGATAAAAGCAGCCTGCGTAGAAGGCAGGAAAAAATAAGACTTTTCTTGAACAATGCAGTAGAGAAAAAAGAAATAAGAAGCCCAAACGCTCCCTCAAAATGTGAATGTTGATTTTCACAGAATCACAGAATGAAAGTGACCTCTAGGGATCAGCTAGTGCAACCCCCTGCTCCAGCAGGGACACCCAGAGCACGGGGCACAGGGCGGCATCCAGGTGCCTTTGGAAGATCTCCAGAGAAGGAGACTCCACAGCCTCCCTGGGCAGCCTGGGCCAGGGCTCTGGCACCCTCACACCAAACAAGTTCTTCCTCACATGCAGATGGAACTGCCTCGGTTTCAGCTTGGACCCATTGCCCCTTGTCCACCACTGAGAAGAGTTTGGCCCCTTCCTCCCTACATTCACCCTTCAGGTATTTGTTCAGGTATTTGGTCAGATCTCCTCTCACCCTTCTCTTCTCCAGGTTAAACAGGCCCAGCTCACTCAGTCTCTCCTCATACGAGAGATGCTCCAGTCCCTTCATCATCTTCGTTGCCCTCCGCTGGACCCTCTCAAGAAGCTCCACATCCCTCTTGTCCTGGGGAGCCCAGAGCTGACCCCAATACTCCAGGTGCGGCCTCCCCAGAGCTGAGGAGAGGGGCAGGATCAGCTCCTTCGCCCTGTTGGCAACACTCCTCCTGATGCAGGCCAGGATCCCATTAGCTAATAGAAGATCAAACTTCTGTGGTCTCTCCCAATTGAAGTCTGAGCCTCAGCATGTGTTTAAAGCTGGTCTAAATCAAGCTTGGTCTGGGCTTACCATCCTGCCAATTTCCATCTATTCATGCCAGAAATTCCTCTATGGCACAGGCACCCATCTGACTGCACAATGAAACTAGTCCAAAGACTAGGCTTAATGCAAATAGTATTCCATAGCCAGGACTTGAAAATCATTAGCAAACAGCAACAGTTCTGACAGAGTTCAAGAACTCAAGATTCAAGAGTTTTCAGAACTCATATTACAGAACTCAAGCTCTCAAGATTCATCCAGCAACTGAAGGTGATTTGCCACACCAAAACTAAAAAAAAAAAAATTAGAGAATAAAAATATTTCCATTACAGTTTGGCTTTATCTTGCATTTCTATTATTCAGCTTAACATTTGGTTTAGGTCTTATGCTTGCATTTAGGTCTTATGCAAGCATTACACATCTGAATGCATTTCACTAGACATATAGTATTTGCATCATTTGGCAGAGAACATGAAAACCTGAATGATGATCAGACTTTCTAGTCTGTGCTACCTTTAGTAGCACAATTTCTCTGATAACAGAAAACATATTCAGTTGAATAATATCACATTCAATCAGCAACGTTCTCAATTCTGAAGCACAATATCTTATTATTTATTGACTGTTTATTCTTGTCTCTTAGGACTCCTCCTAGCTCATGAGCTACATACGACAGGTATGTTTTGGTGTCCTAACATCCTTTGGCTTAGACTGTGCAGGCTGTTTCACTTGTCCCTCTTTATCCAAACTTCTAACTCTTCTTGGTACCTTCAGAGTCTGTCTTACTGTGCTGCTACAGCTCCACACTGGCTGGTCTCCAGTCTTGCTCTGCTGCTAACAAAACACGATATACAGTCCTTATCTAGGAGAGACAGCTGTGGTTGTTCTTCCTAGCTCTATTCTAACTGTACATTTCTGAAAGATTAAGTGCCATATACAAATTTAAAGTAAATGTTTTGAAAAATAACAATTAAAAACATTTAAAAGCTTAGAAGAAATTACTCTAGGAAGGGCTATGTCTTGAAAACTGCAAGTACCATTAGCATCTCAGCTGTACTAATTGCACCTGGAAAGGGGGAAACCTGAGGAACAGTTTCCTGCTAAAAAGTCCCACCACCCTTATTTTGCATTTTCCATGAGACATTTCATAAAGTTGACTGTATTTCCTGACATTATGTGAATTTTCTGGGAGGAGTGTTCTGAATTACAGTACATTCAGCTATAATTCATAGAGAAATGGTAAAGTGTAGCAAAACTCTGCTACCATTACACAGCTCCAGGCCAGGATAAACTGTAGCAGAGGAGGACAACACAGTGACAAATTATGATTGGAGCAATTTTTGTAAGAAGGGACAGAGTCTTTCCTCGGAGTCCCTTAAGCTTCAGCTTAACACAGTGTCCTTGGCCTGGGCAATTCAGTAGCAAGATGAAGCACTTTTAATAGACTCAGGCAGAAAAGCCATGCCTGAGTGCAGCACACTCTTACAAAGCCCAGGAGCCCAGAACATCTGCAGTGCTCTAGCACAGTAAAAGCACTGGTTTGCAAAATGACAGGCCAGAGAGGCTGCCATCAGCTTTCACAGCAGAATCAATACAGTAGATCTGGCACGGAGTGGGCAGCATACAGGGTAACTGGGTAAGAAAGGAAAATAAGAAGTTAGTGTACCACATGAGGGCAATGATTCTTACCTGAACAACAAGATTTTTGATTGGATATTGTTATTGGTTCGGGCCATTTTGACGTTTTTTAGGGAAAAACAACACTGTGCAAGGTGTCCTCTTCCCCAAAGGATTTGCATTGCTTCACAAAGACATGATTAACTACACTGTTAGGACTTCAGCTGTAAGACTTACCATGCCCCACTGCATTCTCAACCAGTATTCCCCTATTTAACAGATAAGGAATTAGTTTGGTGATTAAATTATTTCCATCAACTGCTCTCCTCTTTTAGCAGTGCTGGTTGTCCCTTTGTTATTTTATTGACCTCCATTTTCCAAGCCATTGCACTCCCAAGCAGCGGTCTTCAGAAGCATTATCCCATTACGAAAACAATTAGTCTGTACATTGTAACGTATCTGGAGCCTTACTGGCATCGTGTTGCATTTCTTCAGCTGTCTGCTTGTTTCAGATGTTTTTTCCTGTCTTTGCTGCCATTTTAACTGATTGCCCTGGTTTACTAGGGGGAAGCACTGTTGTACTCCCTAGGAGTGACGCTCATGTCCTGGACCTCTCTGTGCTGCTACACAACAAAGAGCCCAGTTTCAGGGTTCCACTAATTTTAGAGGCTGTCAGAAAACGTGTTGGAGACTTCTGCAATGGGAGAGGGTTTGACTGAGAAGAACAAGCAAGTTTAAACCATAAGAAGTGACACAAGCACTGCACTGCAAGGTTGAGCTGTGTCTCTGCATGGACTGTGGCATGCAGCAGGGAGACACCATTGCCTCTTGCAAACAAGGAGATAGGAGCATGACTCCTCCTCATAGCATCATTGGTCTTGGTACTCTAGGAACCACAGATACTTTAACTGGAACTCTTTCCTGCAATAGGCAGTTGCTGTTTTGTCTCCTTCCGTTTTGATATTGATCAACTTTCAGGCACAAAATCTGGCCCTGTGGCATTATTCAAGGTGAACAGCTGAAGGGTTCTGATAGTCACTCTCTGAATGTTTGCAGAGGCTAAGTAGCCAGATTAGGAAAGTACAGGTGGGAAAGCGATAAATCCCGTGATCAGAAGCATTTACAACATGTCATGGGACTCTGCTTTGTGCCGTTTGTTGCTTCAGGCTGGGATTTTCAAATCCCAGTCTTTGTTGTTTTCCCAGCTTTGTCTGCTCAAGGCAAAGTGGCTGTCAAATACCTCACACAGAGGACCCTACTTGTAACGGGGATATCTAGTAATATGTCTTAAATGAAACACAGTACTAATATGCAGATTTATGTCATTCAGGTCTTGCTGCTGCTGTTATTTCACTATTTCTGCCATATGGTGGATGCTTTTGGTATGCAATTTTCCCATAAAGAGTTTCAGCCCATATGCCACAGCATAGCATGATATACACTACAGGGCAATTTTTGCCAGCTTTGAGTACTGTCTTGTAAGATCCAACCAGTCCCTTTACAGGAGCATAAACAACATGATAGATTTTCCTGGTTCTGAAAACAGATTCATGGCAGGTTAACCAATTTTCTTTTAACTGACTGTATTACACAGACACAAAAAGAAAGATTTTCTGAAGAATGACTTGCAATGTAACTCTCTCTGTACGGCATAAGATTGGGGATTGTGGTTACTTTTACCCTCAGTATGTTGAGGGTAGAGATTTGATCATTAAATCTGCTTTTGTATGCTCAGAAACAGAGAGTGCATGCCCAGGGAAGTGACTGGTAAGAGTGCCGCTTCTGCCTCCCTGCAAACGTAGGATAAATGCGCCCTCCCGTGTACCAGCTCCGAAGTGTTTTTACGGAGATAGCGTCGGGAGACCAGAGAGACTCCTTTAGAGACTCGGTGATTTATTTTAAAACAACATTTTGCCAGACAGCAAGCCTGCCAAAGCTCTTTCACTCATCCCGAATTTATCTGCAAAGATTTTAATCTGGAAGAAATGTGGATGCTTAGATTTGCAAAACAGATAGCAATAAATATAGCAGGGCTGGCTCCCCCCACCTGGCTTTTCTGCTTGTTCAGTGTACCCAAGCCAAAAGAAACAAATGAATACATTCCCCAGTAGCTTTGCTCCCCCCAAGGACAGTCTGATAAGATTTTGTACATTCACCTTTCATAAAGGCAGTAAATATCTCTCAAAGAGAGCAGGTAGAAAGAAATATTTTGAAGTAACAGTCACTTCACATAAACTTCTTTGAAGAAGCGTAGCACCAAAAGTACATGCATAATTTCAGGGAACCACTACATTTTAGCCAGCATCACTGTGAAATCTTTTATTATATATATTTTATGATTTCAGCACCATCATCCCCTCATGAATTTACCATGGAACACCGAATAGTGACCACCAATATCTTTGCCCAACAGCATAATATACTGCATCCTTCTATGATTTTTACATCTTCCTGAAATATTGGCATATATTCAGAAAGATCGATTTTGTTGATAAGAAAAAGCTCCCGAAGATAATTCTAGTTCAAATGTCAGAAGAGTTTTGCCATTTTTTCGTTATATTTTCCCACAGAAATGGGTAGGATTGGGAGAGGAATGTATTCATATTGTTGATTTTCATTTAGCCAACTAGTCTATCACCACTCTTAGAAAATTCCTTTCATACACTATTTAGAACAGGAAGTGGATTGAATGCTGTCATTTTGTCTATATGTTGTTGTCTCTTCATGGGTTCTGGAGAGGTGCTGATTTATTTATGCAGAAAGCTGGTTGCTTAAAATTGGGTGGAGTGAATAATATTTTCTTGGTTGACAAAACATGTCTCAAGAATATTTTTGTCTCTTTTCTGTACTGCTACCAGAGAGAGGCAAATGATGCCATTTTGTGGGGTGAAGGCTAGAAATGTATTGTTTTCCTGTATTATCCAGTCATATACATTTGTATATTTTATTTCCTATTGGTACATTTTCTTTTATTGTTATTATAATTTCCTACTTTTTTTTTTTCTTTTAGAAAAAGATGTATTTTTGTCTTTAGGTGGTTTTTAGGCTATTTCTCTTCATCTCTTTTTGTAGGTGGGAGATTACGGATGTATTTTGCTTCCATTGATCTATTCTGCCTAGTCACCAATCATATTCTCATGCTTCCTCTTCTTCTTTATTTATTCCCTTCATGTTGTTTTAACTGGCAGTTTCTCTATTATTCCTTGTTCATGGAAAGATTTTCATAGCTTTCAGCTACTTCATTTCTCTAGAGAGGAAATTAATTTGCACTTTAAACAAAAGCAACACTTAGTTCCCATTCAGAAACTGGCAGCTCTTACGCTGTGGGCTGCCTCAGATCTATCAGTATTTTTTCTTTTACCCCAGTTTCTTATTATCCTTTAATAAGAAACTATCTCAGTACCTAAATCCGATTTCAGATTCCTCAAATTATACTCCCTTTCACTCAGTCCAACATGAAAGAAACCTACCAATTACTTCTGAAGCTAAAATCACTTGATTTTCAATAAGGCAGAAGCTGATGCTGTATCACTTCCTCCTTCTGCAGCTCCTGTTAGTATGTTTTGCCTTAAAAAAAATAAGGAAACAAAAGCCTATAATGAAGGCTGTACAAATGGAGACTGAAGTTTGTGCTATTAGTAAACACTCATATGCATTTACTGAGTGCAATATGAAGTTATCGCATAACATAAAAGTCTGAAAAGATGCTTTTACAGTTCTAACATTTAAAGTCCAATGTTGGATGTTACAGAAATTCCAGAAGTGAATAGACATATTTCCCAGATTTTTTCAACAAATTTTAAAACAGCTGGATTTATTCTAATTATAGATATTTATTATAGGTATTACAGTTATATATATATATAAAAATAGGTATTACAATTATATATATATATACATATAAAATAATTATGCATTATTCAAGATTCTTGCACCCCTATGAAATGGGCCTCAGGATCCCCAAACAATACTATTTGAAACCAAATTTCTGTTTATTATAACTGTATTATCCCATTCTGTATGGGTACAGGCCAGATCCCTCAGCCAAGTTCCACAGCACATCACATCATTACAGCACATGATCCCTCTGAGTCTCCATTTTCTTCCAAGCCTTCATCTCCAAAGCCTGGATGAACCTCGTGTTGTCCTGCCTGTCAGAAGCTCATCTAAATGAACTACACGAAATGCTGAGAGCAGTTCAGTGAAGTGAGGCAGTGGTGTAGGATGAAAACATGCCTCTCAACAGTGGCCCTGCTCAGCTGCTCAGGGCACCATTTCCCTCAGACCCCTTGGTAATCTGAATTTGGAAGAGGACCAGTGTTGATATGAGGGCTCCTTCTACATGTCCCACCAGGAGGCCTGGCTGCCTGGTCAACCTCCACCCCAGCAGGAAGCTTCCCTTCTTACATGGGAGGACATTTTGCTGCCCTGAGGGAGTGCTCTGAAAGCCAAACCAAGCTCTGAAAGCCAAGGGCATCTTGGGGAAGCGGTGTGACAGCACAGAAATTTAACATGTGCATAGAAGCTTCCAAGCCCAGGGCATCTAGTGATTTGTAGTGAAGCAGGGGAGAAAGAGCGGACAGCATTTTCTACACCATGCTGCCCAGCAATGCCAGCACCAGAACCATCCTACAAAACTGGCTCCAACTTCCCCATGGGCCTGGAGAGACTCCAAGGAGCTCTCAGGCAAGCAGGAGGTGGGGCTGGGAGAAATCCAGCACCCCCAGAGCTGAAAAAACATTAGCCAGGAGGCTGTCTTTGGGATAGTGCTGCAGGGTAAGGCATGGCAATATGTTATATACAAAGGCTGTTATCCATCTCTGTCCATACTGACAGATCATATGAACCATCTTATTAACTCCCACAACAGAATTGCCATTGACTCTTTAGCAGTTGTGAAGACCAGTTGGCCTGGTCTACAGCCCTGTCATAAGGAAAACAAAGCTAAAAATGGATGAAAACCCATATAATTTTACAGCCAGGGCTCCAGTACATATTTTGAGGACTTCTCAGGAAGCTGCTGCTAGGAAATTTCCCTTTGGGGCAGACATCATCAACATATTTAACTCACACGACCTCTGCACAGATCTTGTAGAGTTTTTGGAGGACTTTTCAGTTTCAGTATTGCAGTATTCCAGCCAGTGGGAATAATAATGAGGACATTATGGTGACATATGCTAAGTTGTACTATGTGCCAGTAAACTGCCAGCACATTGACGTGATCAGCACTGAAATAAAGATTGACCAAAGGAAGCACATCTCATTTTACTTTGTAAGGTGAGTGTGAAGGAGCATCTTTGGGCCCAAAAGTCTCTTAAACTGTGCCAAAATTTTAGTAGTAAAGAATTATGGAGATCTGTTCCAGCCTTGCACATGAAAGATTACAGAGTCCAGGCCATCAAAAAACTGTCTAGTTTCACAATGGAGTAATTCATAAAGCTGTTTCTCCGATAGATTAATAACACATTGCTAGTGGGTTGCTCATTTCTTTTTGTTTGTTTTTTTTTTCTTTTTCTTTCTTTTTTTTTTTTTTAGATTGCATTTTTTGAAAGAAATAATCAGATCTACTGTTTCCTTCTTCAGGACTATCATGCATACATATGAAGTGAACACAGTATCACATTGGTCTGTAACTTTGAGCAGAGGAGCAAAATCTCCTTTGCAGATATCCAAGTGGATAACACCCCCCTATCCCTTAGTTCTTCATCTTCTTCTCTGTCTGCAGAACAGATTATATCATTTGGATGTTACTTAAATAGGAAGAGTAAACACTACCATTATTACTTTTAGTTAGACAGAATGGCATATTGTCTCCTTTAAATTTTACTTAGCCGTCTATAGTATTTATTCACAAGTGTTAGGATCCCAGTGCAAAGATCCCATTTTAAAATGAAATAATTTATCAACATTTCTTTTTTTTCATTCACTTCAATTTGCATGCGAGGGTACTAAGTTTTATCTGTGGCTCTGTGGCTGTGCTGCAGGGCTCTGGTTTATTCATAGCATGAATAATAGCAAATATAAGCAGCAAGCTAATGAGCTGAACCACTATGTAGCTGGAGCTAAAGCATAGCTAAGTGAAGTTGATATTACAGTATAGCAGTTGCAACAAACATGTCAATATGTGTTCTTCAGATTATAGCCTACTTGGCCATTGTTTATTATAAAATTTAACTTCAGGTGTTCCTTTTTCAAAGGCATTTGACAAAATTAATGTCTGATTCTTTCCAATTGTATGTACAGAAATGCTGCTTCAAATTAAAATTGTTAGCTGCTAGACTTCAAAATACCAAAGTGTAATTTAAGTAATGCTCTATAAAAGGGTCAGTTTCATAGACTTAGAAGTGTTTTTTATTTAGTTTACCTGCAATAGATAGGCAATACTGAGGGAGCTTTTTAGTTCTGATTTTGTTTTACCCTTAGGAGCTATTTCAGACCAGGTTAAACCTGTGTAAGATTACTGACAATGTGAAATCTCGCTTTTTCTGATGATGGTCTATTATTCCACTTTCAGATCTATGATTTATTTATGGAAAGCTTAGTCTAAGTGTCTCTTTCCAGTTCAGGAAAGATTCAAATCACCTGGATATTGACAATGTCAACATACAAATACGACCTCCTCATCTTGGACTCCCATTAATGTCAGTTGAGGACAGGGAAACTTTTATTCTTGCAACTCAGACACAGTTCAGAAGTCTTCTTAAAGGAGAGAAACTTGCACCTCCAAGTACCTGTTCCTCCCATTGACTAATAAAACCGTGAGTGTCATGCTCAGATGTAATGCCTACATTTCTGACAGGCTGTGGAACTAGAAAGATCACTTGCATAGGGATGGCAAAGTCATTACTTAGCCAGCAGTAGTAGCTCATCTTCTCCATGTACATCCTCCCTTTGAGTCAATTTTTGGCATTTGCCTCTTTTCCTGTGGAATACTTTTTGGTTTTGAGTGTCCTTTGCTGGCTATAGTTACCTGCCAGATGAATTGCTCTTATAGCATATTCTATATTTTATTTTTAGAGTATTTACACTAAGAAAACAAGTTATCGCAAACATGCAGATGCCTGATGGGGAAAGATGGTCTTTGATCTTATTATCTCTAAGAAAACAGATGTAGTATTAGACAGCATGATTTAAATTATTAAACTTTTATATCACAGAGAATTACCATGCACATCCTTTACCTCTGAAACATTTAATGTTTATGTAGTTGCCTCCTTACTCAGAATATAAAGGCTGCCTCAGTGTTCCTGCTCACGTGTGAGCGTGCCTGCCACCCAGCATCTGGTGACAGCAACATGGTCACAAAGATATGTGTGTCTTTTAGTGACAGAGAAATGTACCCCTTTTTCGAAACTGCAGAAGTTTTTCCACTGATGCAATAATGGTAAAATATCTTGGAAAAACATATTAACAACATGTTTTCTTTATTGACCTGTTTGTTTCATTCATTCCTACATGCAAAATCAGTTATATATTTGCTTGAGATCATATATGCTATAAGGCAGCAGCAAATTCTCACTGATGCCTTAAGGAGAAATTTGTGCATGAGCACGTAGGTGTAGGACGATGATTTTTCTCCAGATCCGTAAGCTGAGCTTGCAAGTGCTTCAGCAAGGATTGCTGGGATCTGGAGCCACTGACTTGGTTTCAAGAGACTTGAAAAATTTCCAGGTCTGTTGATTTACCTTACATGTTAAAATGGCATTTTATGATAGCAGGATAGCCATTTAACTATCTGTATTCCTGGGCATCCTGTTACCCTGCATGAGCTCTCATGACAGCTACATATTTTGTGAGTATATTTGATACTGCTAAAATAGTGAAAGGATTTGACTGTATGGAAGTCCTTTGTATTGGTAGCAGGAACAGTTCACTGGAAATCTCAGTTCCTTCTGTAAGAAGACAGAAATATGTAAAAATATTCTGAATTTCAAAAGCTGTGTGTCAGAGTCAGCAGCCTGAATTTGAGGATGAATTTGTACAAATATTCTTGAGAGGTGCGCTGTCAGGAAACCTGCATCCTTTCTGCGGGTAGGAAATTAATGGCAATAAACCCCTTTTATTCTCCCTGTGGGTTATTTATTTGTTTATTGCTCTGAATTCAGGAGGGCCTTCACTCCCACATAAGAAATTTCTGAATAGGCATAGATAAGTGATGGTAAGGTGAGAAACATCTGGAATATTGCTGGTTTCCCAAATCAAGGTGTTACAGAAGTCAAATCAGTGAAAAATGAAATTCTAGATGTTTCCAGCTAATTCTGTATTAGGAACAGAGGGACTGTCTGCATTGCTGTTCAAGTTTATAAGCTCGTGCCTGAAGCTTATGTTCCAAAGGAGCTCAGTCTGCACTGGTGACAAACTTGAACATTAAAATTCTGTGCTGAGGAAGTTCATACACAAGCAAACATCTGAAATCCCAGTTCACACGACCATGCTTTACTGGCACGTTAATTCTCATTCAGACACTTCAGACTAAATCTAAGTTTCAGAGCACTTGTCTTTGAGAGGATTTCCATAGTATCTCTGTTAGTCTCTCGTATCTTGCATGTGTCTTGACTTGAATGAGGGCTGCATATAAAAGCTTGTGAAGCCTTAAGAGATTCTTTGATGCGGTGCTGTAGCGATTTAATTATTTATTCTGGTGCTGCCTCAACTATACTCAGCTTAAGGAATCATATGGGATGCAAGTTCTTAGTTTTAATTTATAAAAATGCTACTAATCTGGAATTAAATTGTTCAGGGACTTCACTCTCCATCATACACTGATTAGAAGCACTTGAGTTGAAGTTCTTTTACATAGATGAGTAGAAGCTGGTGGCAAGGCGCTGTCTGTGAGCAATTGTTTGACTGGGGACACTGCTACCCCTCTCTACTTTTCCCGTCTCCAAAGAATTTAGAGGCATTACTGTTCTAGGCATCTATAAAGCCTTTTTTTCCCCTCTCCCTTGTTTTAAAGGAGGAAATCTGAAGTGCGGGTCTGATTTCTGGAAAGTCCTTTTATTATACTTTACATTTAAATCTCTGTGATGCTTGCCCAGAATATGAGATGTCCATAACTGCTATACATTTTTATGTGCAGATGTGGAAACAGCTTTCAGCTCAGTCTCCCAGCGTGTCTCTTGTGAAAACCTTAGGACCTTTATTCCACCCTCGATTTCGGGAGCTTTTCAAAAAGTAATCTGAAGTCTATTTCTTTGTTGATGTTATGCAGGATCGGCAGATGGAGAAACACAAATTCCATTCAGGGTGAAAAACCAGCACGATGGCAATTTGTTGTCACTCAGGCATGTAACAGAAAGGTGTCTTCCTTTCCCTCCTGAAAGCCATGCATGGTGTTTAACAGTTCTGCATTTGGAGTAATAAGAGTAATTAACTTTGCCTTTCACATAACAAAGCTTGTTATATTCTTCACGATGTTAATTATTGGAACTCCTCCTCCAGCTTCCTTGAAGCAGGGAACTTGATCCTCTCCGTACACATAAAACATGATTTCCTTGCTTGTTGCTCTGCTTTTATCATTCTCCAGTTTCCAGACCTTAGCAGCTCTTCCACTGCCCCACATTGAACTGAATTTTCTTCTCCTCACCTCCCAAGCCCACAAAATTCTGGACTTCCTCGTTTGTTTGCTTTTTCCTTATTTCATAGGCTTCCTCCCAGCTTAAATCTGCCTGTTACTCAAATTTATTCTCATTTGCTTCTCATGTAAGAAGCTCAGTACTTGTAGTTACACAGTGCATGCAGATTGTCTGCCTTACTAACTTGCAAAAGCTACAAGATGCATGGACAGGGAGCTGCAGAAATGTAACTGGGAACAGAGTTTTCCCCCTGCTTTTGCTCTTGTGATATAGGATATGAAGATGGAAAAAAAAAAATAGAAAAAAACCAGACCTAAAACCACATTTTGATGTGCTATGGAGTGTGTTTGATGAAAACAATAAATAAATAATAATAATAAAAAAGTTTCCACTCTATATAGCACTTCATAAATATGCATTTATTTCCTCATCTTTCATCACTTTTACAGTTTTAGCCAGTGTCTCAGGGTTAATATTTGTCAGAAGCATACAACTGAACCTTGCATACTTTTAGTCTACAGTTACGAAGTTAAAAACAAATTTATGGGCCTTTCTCTATGGAACTGAGCCAAAAAATAAGGTCACTAATTTCTTGTAACAAATTACAGACTTACATAAGATTTCAAACTTACATTTCTATTTTATTCCATGTATTATATTTACATATTTGACTAATTTATTTACACTTTTCAAACACTGTTGTTATGAATCTCTTTTTATTGTACATTGTTATTACAGAAAGTTTTTAACATACATTTGAGACACGGTAATTTTCAGTATTTCACATCAGTTCTATGAAATTGCTGTCTGGATTCATTAGTGATGTGTACAGATGCCTCCTTAATAAGAAAATACATTTTACAAATGAATTGTATAGTACTCAGAATCTGGAATTTTGACAAAACAACCACATGGGATGTAAGAATGATAAAATTACAACATTTTCTATGGTTTTTTTTTTTTTTTTGAATAACATTTTACCTGAGATGTAGAATTGTTACGTATTTTTTAACAAAATGAAATGACTTCATGTAAATTTTAAAGTATTGAAACTTGGAAATTTTACATAAATGATGTTGGCCTTCTATTTACTGAAAACTATTTCTATTTTTATAGATATATAAATATCATTTATGTACCTATATCATATTTTCCAGAGAATTCTCCCTCTACACAATTAATAAACATTGGTATTATTTTAGGAAAAGTCCCACTATCTTTAAAAAGCAATGTGCTCAAGTACAATATTCAACTTCTGACACAGACACAGTAGTAAATGTGACCTCTCTTGGTAACACGGTAATACTTTCTTCAAAGGAAAGTAAGAGGTACCTGTTGAATTTGGAAGACATGGCAGTCAACTTACGTGGACCCGGCGAAGGAAATTTTATGTATCCAGTATCATATATGTTAAGCAGAAGCATCTGACACAGCAGACCACTCTTGGTCAACTTTTTATGTTACATGTAATTACCTAAATAACATCTTCATAAAAAAAAAATAGCAGAAAACCCTTACAACATTGTACATTTAATGCTATGTGTCTTCTTTTTAGTCACAATAATATGCATTTATATTAACAAATGTTTGAAGATATGAAGTTTAACTAAAGCAAATGGTCATAGATTTCAGGTTTCTTTTATTCTGTTATTGGTAGATACTCTGTTAGGCACAATATGACATTCTTTGTAAACATAAAGATAAATCTTAATACATTAGACCATAAATGGAAGGTACAAAAAAGAGTATACTGACATTTAAGAAACACAGAGCCACTACACACTGTAGGCATGGATGCAATAATCTAGGAGGCCTGAATTTTTATACACTGCAACTAAGGACTGCAGATGACTTCAGCAGTACAGAAATACATCCTAGTTACCAAACCTTGCTGCTTCTGAATTATGTTGGTATTTTCCAGCCTACTTATGCTTTTATATAATTTTAAAATATAGATCTCATATAACCACATGTTGGTAAAAATGTATTCTATTTACCCCGAAACACCTTAGTAACTTAAAAAGTGGGTGTCAGGAACCTATATGCCCCTAAAACAAGTAATGTAACTAACATATCTAGAAAGCCTTTTTTAAAAAAATAGGTAAATATATATTTTTAAAGACTTGAAAATAATCTTCCAATAACATACTATAAGAGAAAAACTCTTGAAGATCTTTTATTTTCCAAACTTAAAAAGTGCACACATTTTTGGTGCAACACTGTGCAACTCTAGAATTGAACTGAGCAATAACAGTTCTGAGCTCCCAGTATATTGCCTATTGCAACTCTCACCCTTAAGAAACTATATATTGGGTAGGCACAAATTAACATGAGTTTATTTACATCCAATAGAGCAACATCAGAATCCGCATATGAAAAGATTTCCTAAAATAAATAGTGCACTTAAATTAAGTAAGTTTTAAGAAGTTATTCAGACTCTCATGATTATTGAAGAAACACTAATTTTACTCCGTAAAGTCACAGAGAAGTTTTATTCTGCTAAAGACACAAGTGATCTGAGTACAGTTACTGTTACTGTTATTAGAAATTATCTTCTTGTTTCCTCTGAGTAATATGTGAAAAAAACTATTAAATACTTAGACAAATAAGTTTAGGACAGATCGGTTAATTTTCCTTTTCTAAAATGCTAGAAATGGAGAATAAGGCAACAACTGAGATCAAAATGCACCCTGCTTGGCAAACCAAGCTTCTTAAATCTCTTAAAAGTGAACTTTCATACTGAAAAACTATAGAGCCTTTCAGTAAAGGCTTTAATTATTTTAACAATGTCTCATCTTTTACTTCATTCAATAAATAAAAAAAAAAACAATCTCCAAAATATATATAGAGGGATTTGCTTTAGCAATAGAGATGAATCTTAAGCTTTAAGTAACTCCTTTGTATGGCTTCTGATGCACCCTACAAGACTTAGTGGTACTTAGAAAATGTTTTAATTTTGTCAACCTTTTATTGCAACCTTCTATTTTTTTAAACTATATAAGTATTCTAAATTTATTCCAGAAAAAAAAAGATGGCATGACAATATAAACATCTTCTGAGAAATAACTAAATCTCAAAACACGGGCCTTACTGTCTCAAATTCTCTTCAGGACTGAGAAGTTTTTTTCTCCCTTAAAATAAATAATTCTTATCACTGGCCAATACTGGCTGATAAACTTATTACAGATGACACCAAAATAATCCTATAATCATTCTGTAAGAAAATTTAAGTCTCAAGCGCATATAGCAATTATTGGACAGAATTTACAGACTGTAATTCTCTTAATTATAGAAGGAGAAAAGACCAATACATTAGAACTTTTTTTTTTAACATTGAGCAAGAAAGTTCACTTTTAAGTTTGTTCGTTCAATATTTGATACCCTGCTGTGTCCATTTCTTTGGTATCTCATTCTCATTCTGTAAATTTTAACAGAGCTTTAATGGTCATCTTAATTAAAACAAAAGAAGAATGAACCAAAAGCACAACCAGGATAACTGATGCCATAATACTGCAGAACATGCTGGTTTTAACAATTTCTGGTTCTTTATGTTCATTTTTTGTAATGGTTGGGGGCATCCGCAAATGCAAACTTAAGTCTGTATGCCTCTGCCAGCAGTACACTAACTTCTTCATTTTCCCAGTGCATTGTAGGCAAATTCTGTAAAAATATCAACAATTCCTAGATGGAGAGAAAAAAAGAAAAGAAAAAAATGGTTTTTTTTTCAAATATCTGTGTAACATCAAAGTAATACACCATAAGCAATCACTCATGTAGTATCTTGCTTTTCCAAAGAGATCTGAGATCCCACTAGGTTAAGTGATTTTCTTACATCTTTTACACAAGTACTTACCGTTAACGTTCAGAAACCTGCTATTAATTGTAGCTGAACTACAGTTATTTTCTAGTGCCTAGAAAAATTAAAAAGTATGTGAATTTGCTTATTTGGCACATATTAGGAGTAAAGGAAGGCTTTATTGCCCCAAAAGTCAGTACATTTTATTTACCTATGTCTGCTTGATATGATTATTCCCCTGCCTCTGATCATGGATGGAGACCCCTTCCCTTTGGTAGTCAGAGGCACAGCTCCTCACATGCGACACACACAGCCACCACACAGAACCATACACATGTCAGGTTTGTAAAAGGAAAACAGTCTTCCCACATGGTTTTGTAACTGGTGATTGAGTACTGAGTCATGCAGAACAATGCCAGAAATTGAACTCTGGGCTCTATAAGTCCAATTTATCACTTTGACACAGGCCAGACTCTTCTAGTTTTGTCTTATGATTGACTTCCAATCCCAACCACAGTCCCAAACCTATTGTTTTATGTGTAGTTCTTTTAAAATTCCACCTGTAACTTCTACATTTAACATCTTTAGCCTACTTTCAGTCTGTAAAATCCATAGTTCAGTTTACTTCATTATTTCTCTGCCAGCTGTGAACATGAGGCACATCATACCATATTTCTTCTTAAAGAAGCGGTAAAATACTAATTTTATTTTTAATTCCTTATATGTTCCTATAATGTTTTATTGGATAGATGAATAGCATTGATCTACGGATAAATAAAGTTGCTAACTACACTGCATTTCCATATCAAAATTTGATGTTAAGTAACTCAGGTTAGACCTCTGCGTGAATGGGAGCATTGCAATTTTTTCTTCCAATTAGTCTTTTCATATGCAAACAGGACTAAATTTCTACTGCTGCTGCTTTCTAGGGATACCACATAACCATTGGTTATTAGCAGTTCAAATTAATTCAATCTATTTCAACACTAATTATGTAGTAATATAGATTAAATTTCATTACTAAAAGCAATTGCAGATGATGATTTGAACTTTTAAAAGGTGCTAAAATGTGAACTCCTGCTTTCACAGGGCATATGTTTTATTGTAGCAATATGGTATGAGCAAACATACGAAATGATTACCCAAACCTGAGGATTTTATAGGTCTATGTTCTCCTGTGATGCACAGGACCGAGTCCTACTAATTCCACCATAAAAGATCCTTCAAAAGATTTGCTTGAAAAATGTTTACTTCCTATCTCATCACTAAATGTTCAAAGGACATTACAACTATATTTTGTCTTAATTAATCCAAAATACTGTCCTCTTAGGGTAAAGAGGAAGGAATTAAGTAGGGAATTATACAATTGCATATATGCTCAAAACCATGATGACTCACTAAATCTGAGATTTTTCCAGATACTTTCTTCTTCCCTGATATTCTCTGGAGGAGACTCTGACATTGATGAAAAGTTATTCTATTTATGCATGAAAATATATAACATTATGTGTTTCAGTCAATTCCCATATCAGTTCCATGTCTTGGTTTCCCTCTCTTCAGATTTCTTGTCCTAAAATATTTCCCAACAGATCAATTTTTCCTCCATCACGTATTAGCTTTAGGCAAAATTTTTTTCCAGGTAGGCAAAGGCCCAGTGACAGAGGTGGTCAAAGGCAGCATCTGTAGAGTAACACAAGCCCCTTTTCTGGAGTCTAGAAAGATTAACCACTAGAAATTCTCTCATGAGTTTATGCAAGGGACAGTTTAATAAAGCTTTTAACTGAATAAACTTGGAAAGTCTAATTTTTTTAAATAGGTCACCTCAAAAGCCCATAAATGCTCGAACAAAATACAAAAGCCACCTTTTAAGCCAAACATCAAGTTCATGAGTCAAATTTTCCAAAGAAAAGATTACCCAAGGATTCCTTGCCTCATGCTTTTAACTGTTTTGGCAAAACTTTCCTTAAAATTTAAGCTCTGGCAGAACAGCAAAAGGGAAATTTTTGGATCAGTATCACTGTAGCAAATTGAATACTGAAATTTATGATGGGATTTGTAAGACAATCTTTGAAATATGTGCAACTGTTAAGCCTGCTTCCACAAGCTCAGTACTTCTAGAAAAAAATTAGAAAGATTTGTGAGCATATGCATACATACTAATGTAAATTCTACAAAGAATACTCATATGCTTGTTAAGATTTATTCTGAGTAGTGGGAATGAATAAGTAGGAATCTAATTAAAAACACAACTACTATCGTGCTATAAATAAGAATCCTGTGATATCACATATAACTACATGAATTTTTATTTTTAAGACCCTCATTTTCCTTGCCTTGTCCCCGTTTCCCTCATTTGCACTTGTTTTGCTGGAAGACAGCTGTAGGAGCGATTAATAAGGACTCTGTGATTACAGGAAACAGTAACAACAGAGGAATGACAACAGAGAGGAACATGTCTATTTTTTTGTCTTTTTGAGTATGTGTGTGATGTAATTATTTTAGCTTCATCTATTTCGTGGTATTAGTATACTAAACCTGGTAAGGTGAAGCAAGAAAGGATAGAAATTAAGCAGTACTGTACATTTAATAATGAGTAATTACTATTGAAACAATAGCATCAAAATATCTCTACTGCTTGAGAGAGCATATTTAGAAGGAAGTGTTAAACAATTGCCAAATTCATTTCTATCTGCTTCTTCGACAACTATGCTGATAACTGTAATTAATAAATTAGCAACGTGGAATAGAAAGGTTGTGTAAAGGGACAATGAATGTCTACCTCTATGAAAATGATTTTTTTTTTTATTATGAAATAACTTGTTCTCAGTTCTACAACATGGTAGCTAAATTTAGTTAGTACTACCTAGTTCTGTGAATTCATCAAATTTAATGTTTATAGTTACAGATGCTGCTGGTGCAAGCTGGTACAGCTGGTTTGCATCACTTGAGCAGCGTTTGGATTTCTTTTGGGCTCCTGTTTAAATAAATGTAGTCCTAACCAGCAGTCCAGCCCTTGAGGCCTGTGAGTTTCCTATAACATCTCAGCGTTTGTACTTTAGAGAACATCACCTCATCAGATTTTGCAACAAACACCTGCCTGTGTACAAGGTACCAGTAATCTGCTCTGCAGCTACTGAATTAGAGCTAAACCATTTCAGAATGAGAGTACATGAGCAGAGTCTACTTTGGTCACATATTTGACCATTTTGTCAACTTGTTTCTATGGGAATTGTACATGTTTTTGAGCTAGAAAATGTTGCTTCAGCTCCCTGAAACACAGAAAATTTTTGTAGATAAATGACTTCTGCTTATACATTCAGTTTTGAAGTCAAGGTAATCATAGTGGTTATGCCTACCAGAAAATATTACCATATTATAGTTTAATCTTTAAGAATCTTCATAGCAGTCACTTTCACAAACATCTGACTGCTCAAAAAAATTAAACCAGACATCCATGCCATTGTATTTACCTTTTCAAAGCACTGAAGGTGCTTATTATCTAACAAGTCAACAGTCTACATGAACTGTGGAGAACTTGACAAAAATACATGATTTTCCTTCTAGAACACAAAGTGCAACAGAGGAAGAAATCAGACATTCCACTCAAACTGTTAGATCTTGCTTTCTGTGGCATATGAAGTACATTACCTCACAGTAGTTCATCTAATATTCACAACTATATGAAATTTAACAACCAGCTCAAATAGGACTTTTTGATAAGAACTAATTTAATAACTCTATAATTACTTCCAAACTTATTCATATTTTCATCAGAATTGGATATATGAATTACTCTGTCATTTATGTATCAACTGTCCAATACTGTTCTCATTGAAATGGCATCTTGCCCACTGTTATCAAGGAAAAAAAGATGATGCTATAATTGCTAGGAAAGATTGGTACTCAGTAGTGAATATGCATTATATAAACAAGTGAAGTAACAGATCAGCCCCAAGACACATTGCCTCAGTGATTTAGTAAAGATGAAGTTTATCTTCTTTTAATCTATTACTTTACAGAGCTTAAAAACTGTTTCAGAGAAAAATTAATCTTAGAGCTTGATAAAAATAAGTAGAACTGAAAAAAAACCTTCCTAAATAAAATTCTGTTTTCTTTAATTGCAGAACATATTACTGCTGCATTTACTGTGAATATGCATCAGTCTTAGAAACAAAACAAAAATCAAAACCTGAGTCTTTTGATTGGAAGGAACATAACAAATATATGCTAATCTATATTTACGAGAACAATTGACCAGTCAATCTAAAACTGTTTAATTTAGCACTTAACATTTATGGAAGGCCACAAGTGACTACATAAAACATGACTAAAGAGTAATAAATTATAGTTATTATTGCTTTTTTTTTGCCAACAGATACAGTAAGAACTAGTAGAACGTGTAAATAAGGCATCCTTGCTAGCTGATTTCGTTCATTTTCCTATCCAATAGAGAAATATACGAGGCTACCTTTGGAGTATGATGAATTATGCACTTGAACTAAGAAAACATTTATTGGTGATAAAGTTTAATATATTTTGGAACAAGAAAAGTTTAAAAAGCAATATTTTAAAAACGTTCCTGCAAGATTAATATTTTCTGCTTAATTTAAATGATACTGCAATGTTGCCTGGCTGGGGAATTTGCCAAATACCTCCTAGCTTCACTGAAATTGTTCACAAAGCACCAAGGCTGAAAAAAGTATCTGGATGTTCTTTATACATTTAATACAGTTAGCACAAATCATATTGCATATTTTAGCAGCCTGCTTAATTCTGTTTTTCATAACAAGACTCTGATAAGCATACAGAACAAATACCACTTTCCCTTTTTTAAATTATTTTTAAATGGCCACAATTCCACCTTCTAGTCACATATCTGTTCCCATGGATTCTTACCTGTAGAGCCCATTATGTGAGACTTCTGGAATAATTAATTGTTAAAGCAATGTTTAAGTACAGCTTGCAGGGGGGCAAAACATAAGAAAATCCTACCCTATCTTCTTAGGAGACCATGTAAGAAAAAATGGTGGACCTATTTCTTCACTTCATAGCGTAAAAATAAAGTACATAAAAGATAAATAAAGGTGGACTTTCTATTAAATAATAACAATTGTCATTCTTTTCAAAGCACTTCAATCAAGCTGGGGATTTAGCACGAAGTTGGCTTTAAAGAAATTCTTTTCCAAATTCTTTCACCATCCATCATTTTCATACATTTCATAATATTGCATATTATAGTAATTTAAAATCTATTTCATAGCTACCAAAATGCAGTTATAATTTAGTGTTGACACTGTTATAAAAGTCAATATTTACACATGTGAAGGGATACAGGACAACCAATAAGAACACAATGCTTTTCAACCGTGACCTATTTGCTCTCCAGCAGTGTCTAAGAGATCACACTTTAATGACTTTAACTTTTATAAAACTGAATTATGAGAATGACCATCTCTCATAGCTTACATAGAGGTGAACTGGCAACCCTTAGAGCCAAAAACATGAACTAATGGTTGAGGTTGAAACAACTTGAGTCATATGAAAGGTCCCAGATGGAGAATTGTAGCATATGCTTTTGCTGGGTGCCATCTGTGGCCTCTATTATGTCAGATATGTAACATTCACAAGCGAGAATGAAACACAAGAATTCACTGAAAATACTGGTTGCAATATAACTTAGCAATGTCACAACAATAATTGTCACAATAATTCCACCTAGCCTTCACAAAGAAGCTTTTGAAATGTAAATGTGTTTGAAAGTTATCAATATTCTTATTTTTCTCCCATGTAAAACTAAGGACAGCATGAAGTATCTTGCCCAAGGGCAGTTAGCAGAACATTAGCAGAGCTGTGGTTTCCAAAATCCCAGTCCAATGTTTGTTTATGCTTTGGCTGCATCTTCAACAGACTAGTCTAAATTACAGCCTTTCTATTTTGAGAATTGAGTATTCTAGTTTCACTGCACTTTTACTGTGCTAAATATCCATATTCATGTCCTGTCCTGAGGTCTATCTGCATGAACTAGCCTGCTAGCGCCAATTCAGATCAATCTGTATGCAGCATTGCTCTCTAATGGTACAGTATAAAAGGAAAAATAGACCCATTTCCAGCCTCACTTTCTTCATTCTATTCAGGCAGTAACAGGCTTCTTTCCTACTGGGAAAGAATCATATATATTTTAATCATCCACAAGCAATAGATAACTCCTGATCTGTGGAATATCTACTTTATATATATATATAAACTATATATAACTTTATATATATATATAAATATAGAAACTACAAATTATGTACAAATGCCTCTTTGTTTTCACCTCTTTCTAAAATTTATATCACAGAATCACAGAATGTTTAAGGTTGGAAGGGACCTCGAGATCGTCTAGTCCAACCTTCCTGGTCAAGCAGGGACACCCAGAGCATGTGGCATGTGGTATGCTGGACAAGCACAGTCTATAGGACTGGAGAGGATGAAGAGCAGCGTGTCGAGTGGGCTGACCAGTGCTACTGCATGACTGCTCTCTATCATCTTTAAAACGTCAAGGCAATTTGCTGGAGAAGATTGATGATGATGGAAAAAAAGACAAATTTGATGCTTCTCCTCAAAAAGACAGGTCTGATATGACAGCTTGTGCACTCCTTCCCAGCAACCCTATTGTACGTGTTTCTGTAAAATATGCTAAAGTATGCTAAAGCACATATTAGCAGCTAGATAGTGCCAAAAATGCACTTTAAAAAAGAATTTTTCCTTAGGTTTTTCCTTAGTTTCAAGAACTACCCTAATCTCTAGACAGAAAAAATAGTATTAGAATTGCTAAAATGCTGTCATACAGAAATATGAAAAGTAATGCACAAGGTCTATGTTTTAAGCAACATGGTAATAACACAAGATCTAAGAGTAATAATAGCTCCTAAACAATGGCCTTGAAAAGAATTCTTGAATCCTTTAAAAGAAAATATTTCATGCAAGATCCAGTAACTACAAGACTACAAACTAACACACAACATATCTAAAAAAAAAAAAAAAAAAAAAAATTCAGAGCCCTTATTCTTTAGATTTGCTTTGGTTTTCATCAAAATCAAATCACTCAAGCTCCATTCCTTGTAATCCCCACACAGTTCAACATTTTAATCTGTACAATTTTTCATAAAATTTGGCAAATACTGGTTATTTGGTAATATCTATAGTTACAACACTGTCTTCTCTTCTTATCCCTGACCCTTCATTTCTGAAGGAAGGCCTATCAAGAATGACTGCAGAACAAAAAACAGACTGATATTTATTAACAAGTAAAAGAAGTTATTCTAATGAGTAGAGCACCAAAAAAACCTCTCTTGGGATAAAATATTTATATATTGGAAAACTCAGTTCAGACTTTTTGTCTGTGTGAACTACTGACAGAGTTCAATTGCATTTTTATTTATTTATTTATTTATTTATTTTACAAAATAAGAAACATTCAGGCCAGAATGTAAAGAACAGAGCATAAAGCCAGGAATAGAAAAGGGTCCGGACATGTCTAGCTAACACAGAAATGATAATATCTAAAAATCATACTAGAAAACATGGAGGAAAATCAAGAGAATTAGGTTTTTAATGTCTAATCTGAGAACTGGTGTACTGATTTTATAAAAAGGCAGTCCTAAACTATAGCATTTCCAGAAAAATTGTTAATCCTCCTTTTGCAAGCTGCAAGGTAATTATGGTCTGAATACGACTGGTCTACTGGAGTTCTGTTTTGTACTATCTTACATTATTTTATGATCATGAACTTGTAGCATTACAGTGTAGGAGTATATATATAAAGAATTTGTAATAGCTCTAATTTGAACAAGAGCTGCATCTGCTACACATTATACACACACACAAGGTATACTACAGAACACCACAACATTTATACTGACAACTTGATTAAATTATTTCTTTATAGGAATTATTTGTACTTTGAAATGTTCTGCTTGAACTTTTAGAACATACCATTTACTGCTAAAGAGCTAATAAGTACAATAATACTATATTTAGAGAAAATATGGAGACAAGCTAAGGAAGAAACTGATTATTGCTAGAAATATTACCATTTTGTCTTACTATATGATATAAACCAGAAAGAAACATGCATATATGCATGCATATAAACTTTTGAAATGCTCTTATGATTTTAAGGGGAATTGTGTAATGCGATGCCAGAGACAGCCAGGATGGGACTTAATGGTTCAATTTTTTTTTTCCCAATCATATTTAACTATTATATAGACCAAAAATGAATATAGGAATGATTAAATTCTTATTTTCCTCATAAAAGCCTTTTACACTTTTGCATTTCTGAGACTGTGAAGGGTGAAAGGAAAAGGGGGCACGGATGGCAAGTGGGCATCCCCACAGACGGTCCCTCCCGTGGGCTGCAGAGCAAAGGGGAAGCCAGAAGCGCCAGGGCTACTGCCCCGCTGAGCCCCTGCGAGCTGCTGCAGGTGCCAGGCTGGTGATGTGCTGTGCAGTGACCTTTAACCACCCTCCCCGATGCTCCTGATGAAGGGCACCACCGCGCTGGGACCGCGCTAGACTCAGCCCAACTCGGCCTCCTTCCGCCCACTATCAAAGCAGTGACAGATGCGACGGCTGGTAACAGGCAAGTCCAAGTCTCAGCGCGCACTGCACAGCAGAGCTGACCTTGTTTAGCTGCCCTAGAGCTACATTTCCTTTCTCTCTGCCTCTTGCTGTTGACATGTTACACTCCAAATAAGCAGAGCTCTCGCTCTGTCTTGAGCTCTTTTTTTCCCTTCCTGAGCAGCGTTTTACCTTTTTTCAATGCAGTCAGCAATATTCCCTGGGCTCTTGCCACTTCTTGTTTCTCCAGCTGTCCTAACCTACTACGCAGAGTTGCATATAATGAGCTATATTTCGGGACCGCTGTGCGTCTTATTAATTACCTATGTCTTGTAGTCAGAGAAAACATTTCTTCCCTATTGTGCACAGCTGGAGCTGAGAAAACTAAGATTTAGGTATCTCATATTAAACAGAGAGTAGGAGAAGGTAATTTATTGCAGTTTAGAAACACTTCCTGCAGATAAAGGTTAAGAGAGCTAACTGGAGCTGCAGTTCTCCTGTGCCACAGTGGATCATTTGTGCTGCTTCCCAAGTGCAGGAGGCTACGACACAGGCTACATGGACAGGGTTGGAAGAGCCAGCCTAGATAACACAAAATTGGTTAGGTCTGTGGAAACAATATTACCTTCAAAAAATTGTGGGGGAATTTAAACTTTGATAAGAAGATGGGGAAACAATGGTTTATCTGTTATATAGTATTAGAATTTAAGGCTGCATGGGACACAGTTAAATGCCCAGGCTGGATACACGCTTTGATTTATCTAATGATGCAGTTTGCTCGTGAAAATTTACCACACAGTCTTTCAGCTCAGTTTCATGGTCTACGCAGAGCAATCTTGCTATTAAAAATAATAAATATATGTTTATGCCTAAATATATGTTTATTTTATGCATAGCCTAAATGGAGCATTTCACCAGTCTTGAAATACTTTAAGGTTTCAACAACATAGTAAATTTGAATGATTTAGAAGACTTAGATTTTTGGCATGCCAAACTGCTATTTCCCAGTTTGGTGGGGGGAAAAGGAAAAATAAAAGAAAAAAAATCAATAATTGCTGAAATACTGAATCTTATTAGATTCAATGCCAAATTTGATTTGGTTTTATACCTATCTTTTCTGCTTATTAGCTAAACCAGACTAATGCATGCAGAAATTATTGAAAGGACTCTTACATTTTCTCTTAAACTACAGACAAAAAGATTATTCAACATTCTAACTAGTCCTGTTGGATCTTAAAACGGATAATAAAAAAAAACCATGAATAGGCTAACAATTTCTCCTGTCACTAGCTTACACTCAGCAATTCAAATGCATAGTCATTCTAAAAAATATACACATTTTTTACTCTTCAAGCATTTATTTTAGCCTTCAGTGTCATCAACTCGTCTATTCTTGCCTAGTCTGGACCAGGAGTTGTGCAATTGAATCTGTTACTCCTCTTTAAAATTACTGGTGAGACACAGCCACAAACATCCCCAACTCACTGCTGAAATGCATTAGCTGATCCAGTCTTCTGCAGCTGATTTCCTTGACATTACTGTTATTAGTTTAAAAATATTCTCAAGTTCGAGCTGAAATCCCTGCTAAAAATAGAGAAATAGCAATAGCTAGAAAAGGCTCAGCTGCCACATTCTGAAATTGGTCAACAAGTCGGCCTGACAGCTCTCAAAATAGAAGGTGACACTTTAACTGAACAATCTCCTGTTAATCTTCTGACAATATATGGAAATATACTATCCTTATAATTAACTTCATATTTTTAAGAACTCTCATTTTAAGAAGAAAGAACTTCACAGCAATGCATTTAAACATACTGAAATGAAAGCTTATGAAAAGTGGATGAGTCTGATCATTTCCCTTTCATGTTTTACTTTTAAAGACTGCTGACAAAGATTCTTGGACTCAGCATATTAAAAACTCTAAAACAGCAATTAAAGTCCTGTTTCATCCTGTATGGATGGCTTAGGCAAGTCATTAGCATCCTTAATTGTTAATCATAAAATATGTGGTTTTAAAAAACTGTTAGGGAAATTATCCTTACATTAGCAGAACAGAAGATTTACATCTTCTTTTATAGGGGGTTGCAGCTAACTTGATTCATATGAAAATAAATACATTCACATGCCCTAAAAATACACTAAAGAATTGCATCTTATCTGATATAGTAGGTAGTCTTATGCTCTTTTTATCAAAATAAAACAAAACCAAAACCATAAGTAATTCCTCCACTCCAAAAACATAAAACATAAATCTGCACATTAGATCTTAGAAGAGTTACTAACTGCAAGGTTATAGAGAAGGTTAAGGATATGGACCTAAACACAAAGCAAACATTGCCACAAAAGTTATTTAACTCCATAAACAAAACCAAATTGTCCCAAAATGCTTCAAAAATATGCATGCAAAATAGAAGTCCAGCCACAGATACAGAATACTCTGTACTCAAGGAAGAGGTCACCTTATTCAAGCCTCAATCAGGTATATCACACAACGAGGTGTGATATATATCCACACTCCAGTCAATCAAACAAAAACGTTAGTGCTTTTTTTCCTTATTGTCTACCTACAATTAAAAAAAAATCTCATATGAAATGTAAATATCCCTGGAAATGTCCAAGAAGATTTCAGTGATTTCAAGGACAACACAACTGGCTCCAGCACAAGGCAAGATGGTGCTGAATTGCTCTGACTAGACTTCATTGTTTTATGAAATATTGCCGATATTTGGAAATGGTGTATTTCTTATATACCAAAATATAAAATATAGCAAGTGCTAAAACGAGAAAGCCTAAGCTTATCACTTGCCAGTAGGCCCATGCAAAAAGCAGCAAATTAAGGAGAGCAGATGCAGTTATGCAGAGCAGGCAATCATGACGACCAGAAGCCTACCTACTAAAAGAAAAAAAATAATTCACTGAAGCACAGGGCCTGTTGTACATATCAAAGATGCAACAGTCACAACAGAGCTTTCTGTTTCTGAAATGAATTGCCATGAGTAAGCTACTACATTCTATTGATTTTCCTATAGTCTAATGAGAAAAAAAAAGAAATTGTATAGCAGCTTCAAATGGAAAATTTACAATTCTTTCTCTCCATAAAGTTGGTATGTTAACCACTCCTCGGAGGTTGGTTTTCCAGATCATAATATGCCAATACATTTTAAATGGAAATGTTTGCACAGCTTCTTGCTTACATACATTCCCCTCTCCCTGATGATTTTTAAATCTAAGTATCACAGTCTGAAGAATTAAATGGACAGCAAAAGAAAAAAGAAAACCACAGGATACTAACTGACTGTAATGAACCACATCAGAAAAGAATATCAAAAATAGTACATATTTTGGACTTAAAGCAACTAGCACATTTTAATAAATATGTATTCCACGCTGTAAATTGGCTTGAGTAAAATCTCATCTTTAACTTGTTTTAAGAGAAATCAATCTCTTACTTTTTGAAAACATGTGTTATGGATTGCTGATGCAAAACTCCATGTATATGCAGCTTAACAAGTATTTCACAATGCACAGTGGACACAAACTAGTGTATTTGGTAGAACTAATAAAATGCCCTAAGCAAATTCAACAGACTTTAGCCATGAACCTGGGAACACAGGCCTGGAACAGCCTGTCTCCATCAGGTTGTTCAAGCATCCAAACCTCTGGAAGCCACATAATAGCTGTTTTGCCCTGGATAATAAATAACCATTCCACACCTGCCAGGGCAAAACCCACAAAATATTTGGACAGTTGTTGCCAACTTAAAGACGTTAACAGAGAAGATCAACAGCATATGGGTAGGTTCAAGAGAAGCAAACCACCTTCATGAAGACCACATCAAAAGCAAGGGACAGACAAAGAACGTGACCCATCTCCTATGTCTTTACACTGGCAGGGAATCTGACTGCTGATAATTTCCAGATAAACCTGGGAAGCCTCACAGAAATCAATAACAGTTCACACGGAGAGTAAGCTTCCCTGATGCGCCCTGCAAATGTAAAGGACAAGAGCACCAGGCAGGGGCTCATCTAAACTGCACAGGTTTTCTCAAGGTACAAAACCAAACAAATAATAAAGAAAAATGGCCTTTCTGTTTCCTGATACTTTAGAGCAAAATACTTCAGAATGCTTTTCCTTTGTAGCTGTGAGAACGAACAGTGCATCACTGGAGAAAAACACCAGATCGGCTTCCACAAGCAACCTGACAGAAGCATTGATTCTAATAACACAATATACTTGTATAGAATAAGATAAATATAAAAAAAAATCATCTAAAACAATACAAATATTATCCAAAAAAAAAAAAGCATGATTCTCAACTCAGCTCAAGATGCCTTTCAAACTCTAAGGATAAACAAGAAACCCAAACCCATTAATTCTATTATAACAGATAACAGCTCACATAAATGTATTAAGCTTTCTCTTAAAATATTTACTGTCCTTTACCTCTTGATATTCTGTGGAAGGTGCTCCCAGACTTTACTTTAGCTAATGTTTCATAAATTAAAGTAGAACAAATCACATCTATTTGATCTTGCACAAAAATTATATTACAACTTAAATCTCTACCCCCATTATTTACTGATCTTAATCTTCTCTCTGCTAGGGCATGTTATTCATTACCTCCAATCTACTGTTGCTTTTTAAAAATGCAAGGAGTGAAGAGTTTAAAGAAAAGCATCCTTCCTTTGCCAAACAAATTGCTCTCATCCAACGTCCAGAGAGCTTCAATTTTTCGAAATCATATAAATGAAAGAAAAGTATTATCAGGATAATATAAAAGAAAATTCTAAATCAACATATGAAGAACAGAAGAAGCATTCAAACATCTTAAAATCCTAGCATTCTTAGCTAAAATACTAACACATTTTACTTGCATAATACTTACATGCCTTTCTTACATATCATTGTACTTGTAAAACAGAAATCTGAACATTCAGCTTTGGCCTAGCTAGAAATTGCTATCAAATTTCAATGCAAGACAAAAAACACCTCCTTTTTCACTGAAAATACAAGTTCGCAAATCTACAGCTGAATGCAGAATTTATTCTTCCCTTATCTACAAAGAAACAGTCTCTAGACACAAACAAGAGAAATAAAAAAGAATGTTTTTTCAGTTTCATGCATGACAATGTGCTACAATAATCCTGCCGATTTTAAGACTTCTGTGATTAAAGTCCTAACAGAGCTTACCCAGGAGTACTTTGCTTTTGGTAAAACCTGCTCCATACATGTAATGAAGTAAATCAAGGTTGTACTTTTAATGCTTTATAAAAATCTCCATAACGAAAGCAGGTGGCCCCATCACCATATCAGTCCCTAGGATGGTTTGGTTCATCAGGCACTCTGGCATTGGTAAAGCAACTCCAGACCTCACATCAAAGATCAGGCAAGGCAAAAGGCTTAATTTTCCACTGTGCAAAGACAATCTTAGAAAAACACAAAAAATCAATATGAATAAAAGAAACATTTTTTTCTTAACAATCGTTTTAGTATGTGACAGAAACTAGTGCTATATAAACTAAATTTTAATAGCAGTTCTAAGTATTTTTCTTAAGTCTAGAGTTTTCAAGCCTATGTGGTTTGGTAAAAATGCAAATAACATTAAGAAAGGGCACAGAGAAAAGCCTCAAAAGAAAATATGAAAAAAAAAATGACTCAAAATCACAAATAAAAAAATCACATTTAAGGAATATAATATATCAGAATTGATTTTCTATGGAGAACTGGGCTTTTGACAAAATTAAATCTTTGAGGAAAACCACATCTTGTGCATAAAATGTCATTTTGTTTAAATCAATGAACATGACCAAAAGGTGCTTAAGGGTTTGGCCGAAACAGTGATAACGTTTCTAGTGGGAACTACTTCAGTGGTTTATTATGTGGTAGAATCTCAGTGTGTGAGGGGCTGCAATGCCCGCAGTGACTCAGTGACTCTTATCTGTTCCCCAGGAGGCAGATGACAGGAGGAATTCCTCTATTTATCACAGTACACTCCAAGAGGTGAAACCAGAGCACATATTGGAAGAAGTAGTCTTTTCTTACAGAGGAGAATAAAGATATAAATACAGAAACACAACTTTCAGAGGTGTATTATTGTTGCCAATTTTGGTTTACTTTAACGGGCTTCTCTGAAAGCTCTCAATTCAAAGATTGCTACAGCCTTGGTTCTGTCATCTTTTCCTAGGGGGTGGCAATCTTTCAGGAAGGACACGATAAACAGCAAAAGCTATTAGCGATTTCAGACATCCTTGTTTAATCTGCTGTCCCATGCAAATCAGGACCTGAAACCAAACGTAAGTGTAACACCTGCGATGAATAAAAATTAACACAGAGCTTTGATGAACCATTGCCTAAGGACGGAAGGCGAGTATTGCTATTTACTCAGCTTACGGCAAGCAAATGCAACTGTGCAAAAAATGAATTAGGAGGGCATAAACTGCACCTCGTAATATATTGGCAAGGGATTACATACTTTTGAATTCTAATGCAAAAAAAAATCCACTATATGGAGTGAAAGAGCCGTCTTGTGCTAAGATCTTCCTCTTTATGGCAGCTGAGAGCTCTAACCAGGAGGTTATAACAATAGTCAATCTGTTATAATGACATTTCTGGAAGGATTTTCAATCCAATTTGTTTACAAGTAGATGACAAAACAATGGGCATTTTAATTCTTGTTATTTTTACTGTCTTGCTGTTGCAATGTGACAATTCTGTTGTAAGATAACAAAAATCTACATGCACCAGCATTTAGCAAAACCATAAGAGAGTACAGACTAGTGAAAGAAATAAAATTAATCCTCCTCCATCTGCTTGTCTCAAAGAGAGACATGTGTCACTTCATCCTATTATTCAGCTCATTCTCCAAAAGCTTTTAGTTTCTTTTTGTTCTCTTATCAGTAGTTTTGATTGAGTTTGGTAGCCAAGTGTACAGGCTCCTGTGATTTTAGTCTTCTCCAGGGTTATACGCTGATAAGGCCAATAATTGACATTGTTATGCAGCAGTTTCTGCCGAAGAAATAAACATGGAAAGAAAACAGTTTTCTTTGTAGAGAGATGTCTCCAGTGACAGCTGGGAATTACTAACTAAATGGAAGCTCTGCTGGCGCATTTAGTTTAGCAGGTCACTTAAATTGCTCAGGAAGAACAGTTTTTCTTTGTTCATGAAAATGCTTTTTATATTGAAATGGAGAAAGCACATAGATCTCTTTGTGGTATTTACTGAAAATAAATACAAACATTGTTTGATGAAAGAAAAATGCCTTTATTAATCAGAAAGAGCTTTTCTCCTGGAAACCTACAGGCCAGGAAAATCAGATTTCCATCATGTGAAAGATTTGATTTAAAACTTTGACAGCCACAGCATCCCTGGGCGATGCAACCCATAAAGCAAGGCGTAGAGGAAATCTCACCAGGCCACACACACCAGGGATCAGATATACTCCTCTAGTCTTCTTAGTAGGAGCTGGACCAAACAAAACTCCTGACACCATGTTTTGTCCCCAGACAAAAGGGGATCTGAACTGCATGTGCTGGTCCTCACTGCCTGGAAAGGACATTGCCAGCCCTGCATGGGATTTGGTCTCAGACTTAGAAAGCTCTGAACCACTATGTTATCATATATAGTGACAAAAATGATGTCGTGATTACTCAGAAACTATTGGTATCTTTTTAGAAAAAACAGTATTTTTTTTTCTCTGCAATGTGGCTTTATAGAGATCCAACATTTTAGACTTTTACAAAGGGAACATGACATTGATAGGCTTAGGCAACACACTAAGTAACACAAAAGAACATTACCAAATTGTGAAAAGACTGGCCCCGACTAAAGTGGCACACACAGGTATTACCACTTTCCTTTGCTAAGAAGCCCCCATTGTGATCAGGAGCTTGAGAACGACAGCATCATTTCTGAAATGAACTGCTAAGGATTATGAAAACTCACTGTGCTTAGGAGCCAGTAAGGGGAACAAAGTTATTTGATGGATTACAACTAGACAGAAAAATGTTTCAGAGGTAATTGTGTGAATGCAAAAACATCTTACAGATTTTAGATAAGATGACCATCATTGCAAAGTTGGAGCTTAAGGCCACTGTCTAATTGCTTAGGCAATTATATGTATTTCAGAGGCCCTTTATATCTAACATGATAGCAGCTAGTAGGATTATTATCTGTGAGATATGTGAGAGAAATTTGCAGCTGATTTCCTAGAGTTTCAGATGTTAAAGCTGGGAAAAATAATTACTTATCAAGGTCTGACCTCGTCTGCAGATTGGAGGAACAAAACTTAAAATCCATTTGATCGTATATAAAGACCAGCAGTTTCTGGTTAGAGAAGGCACATTTTTTAGAAATGCATTGATTTGAAATCTTAAGAAATGTAGAAAGCCCTGACTGACTTTCTTGCTGTGTTAGGACGGTTAACTGGCCTTTACTATATGAGCCTGTTTCTCTTCAATTAGTCTGGCTTCAGCTTGTTATCCTTCTCTCTGCTAAATTAAGGCAGTGTCATATCTTTTTGCCATCAAATTTCTCGTATATTAATCAATTCGCCTACTGATTTTCTTTTTGTCAGATTAAATAAACTGAACACAGAAAATCATCTTTTTTTCCAAGCCCTCCCTACTTCTTTAAATTTGGATGTCAGACTAGACGCAATATCACTCTAGAGAGGCAAAATGAACACTTTTCTGTATCGATCTTAGGGTCACATCACTGCCCTATCAAGATAACTCTCAGCAGTGACCCCCATAGTTTCCCCTAAGACTTTCCCTGGAGCTGTGCATCGAAGGGGAGAGTCTCTTGCTGCAGAGTTATGTCCTGCTCTCCTTGTTCTATACGGGTAAACATTTTTATTGGGCTGCATCAAAATGCAGCTTGCTAGAAGAGGTCAGTTTAACAAGCAATTCACAATAGCTCTGTATAATGCTCTGTCCTCCTCCTTTTGACAGAGCAGTAAATTTGTGTCACTCACAGATTTCTGGTATCTATTTTATGGTTACTTTCAAACACTACTGAAAGTGCTGAATATCTTTAACCCAACTACAGACTCCCACAGAGATTCACAAGCAAAATATCCATTAGAACATGATTGTTTTGGACCTCCAGTCACTTTTTGTTAATACTGGTAAATGCTATTTAAAAGTCCAAAACAATAAAGACCAGAGTATAAAATCATTACTTTGCACATTTACAACATATATTTGATGTGTATATGTATTTTGTTTGTACAAAATTTTGTTGTACAACAAAATACATATAGACATCGAGGAACTAAATCCAGCTTTGTTCTCTATTATCAAATATAAAATCACTTTTCAAGAGTAAATATAAAAATAAAGCTTTTGGGAATGAATTAGAAAAAAAAATGTTTTGTACTTTCTTCTTAACTGAAGCAACAATTAAGCAACTAACTGAATAAATAATAAAAATTAGAAAAATACTGGTTAGTTAAACCTAGTAGAAAATATTTAATACCTATAATTAAAAATATATATTTTTTACCTTCACAAACAGAGCAATACTATTTTCTTCCCACATACTAGTCTAAGATAGCTAAATAAAAATCTTCCTATATGAACTTACATTAAGAGCTTACCATTAAAAATCCATAATAGAAAATGAAGTTAAAGCTCCCTTTGTTGTCAATAAAACATCTGTGTACAATAATGCTTACCATTAAGAGAATAAACTCAACACTATAAGAGTTCTGATAAGCTACAAGGGATATAGAAGCATTAGCAAAAAGTAGATGAGTATTTGAAGTCTTCACAAGAGTAAGAATATCTGCATCTAAAAATATTTAAGTGATATTTTGAAATAAGCATACACGTGTATTTCTAAAAATAAAAGAAACCACCAATAAAGGTAGTAAAGTGTCAAATTCTTTCATTACAGTTTCATATTTATGGCCTACAATATATCACTTACTTGTGAGTGATCATACTACAACCAGAGAAATGATAGCCCGCTCAGCAAGACTGCAGTAGGACAAGCCTGCATCCCTGCAGCATCAGTAAAGCAGGAATTCAGGCTGCTCGTGATGACTGGAACCACTCCAGCCCCAACGCTACCTCATTTACTTTCTAAAAATCTGTCCAGATAGCGAAGTTGGAAAGATTTGTGCAGATTTGGAAAGCTAACACAGTCCACTGCTGATTCATGCTGTTAAAACATGCTGCTATTACACTGTATTAATGCTGCTATGACAGTACTTTATTAGGGGAGTTACTATGGTCAGAGCCAGTGCAGATGAACTGTAACAAGAAGAAACAACATTTTCTTGTCTATATTCTATATAACTATTTAAAGGCTACACTTCTGGAACTAAACCAGTTTCAGCAGTAAAAAAAAATTTAGCATTTAGCATTATACAAAATTCTATTTCAGTGATTATATGAAGAATTATCACTAGAAAAAATATCTCTAAATAGGTGTTTTTGCCAAATGAAAGATTCAGTATGAAGTTGATATTTAAGATTGTATCAGAGCTTATTCATTTATTTATTTTAACCCAAAGAGTTTATATTTATCTGTGTTGTTTGCATCATCAGGAAATTTGGGGTATGGATTTTTTTCTTGTGGTTCTTACGGTGCCTTTTCAGCAATTCAATCTAGCAGCTATCAAGCATCAAATGACTTTGAAAATGATTGCCAGGAACCTGAACAGCAGGGAAGAATAATTAATCATTCCCTTTTATAATATCACCCTCTGGACTATGGGCAAAGCCCTTCTCACATATTAAGGGAACCCAAAAATCTTAAAAGGAGATAAAAGAAGATTTTATCTGCATAGTCAGAACTTTGAAGGCTTTAGATTTTCATGCCTGATGTGATGTCAAATCAGTGGGCTAGAACATTTCTGAAGAAAATGCATTCTATCAATCACAGCAAAGCATCTCTGCACCTTATTAGTGACATGAGCAGTAGAGAACTTTTTAAACCTGGTAAGTCTCACTATACTGATCTATGCTGCCTCCAGTTTGATTTCTACCAAAGTCTCAAAAGCCTGAACTTAAATGAGATCGTGCTTTTAATTCAGAATGAGTGGAGCATGAAAAAGACAGATGAAAGCTTGCTGGAGCAGCAGCAGCAAACATGACCCTTTTGCAGCAGGGACACACAACCACAGCTCCTTCCAGCTAATGCTGCAACTGCATTTCAGGGACTTGCCCCATCTCCCTTACATCCTGCTAAATCCATGCTAAAAATATATATTACAATAAAAATAATTACGTTAGCATTTCGCTCCCAGTAATATTACCAACATGCACAGGTGAATTCAGCAGTAATGTGAATCCTATGTCATCCTATCACCACTTCTGCACAAAACAGGCTGCCACACGTGCACTATGTGTGCACCAAGGCCACCACTTCATATTAAAGATGGAGAAGTCAGCAAGCTCAAACACTATGGGACTGCTTTGTTTTAAATTCTCCTTGCCCTTCTCCCTTCACAGATGTAAGCTAAGTAGGAGGTGGAAGACGCACTGTCTCCAATACGTATTTCTAACAGTTTTTGAGAAAACCTTTTGCTGTTCAACAAGTTTATACAAGAGTTAGTAACGTCAGTAATGACAAGGTGAAGAATTCAACTGGGTTTGTGTTTAAAAAGATGAACTTTTTTATCCTCCATCAAAATAATAGATGACTACTTACTATCATCTTAACAAAAATACAGAATTAATATGCAGTAACTATTCAACACAGAACTAAAAATTACAGATTTGTCCAAAAAAATACGATGAACTAAAGTAAGAACTCAAATATCACTTTCCCATTTCTCCTAACTCCAGTACTGGGCCTTGGCCTCAACCGATCAGCTGGAGCTTAGGAAAGCTCCTATTGAAGTTTTATATTTAGATTTCAAATTCTGACCAAATCTTGAAATACATTCAGTCTGTCAAGACACAGCAATATAATTTTGTATGCTGAATAACTCTTGCTGAATGTCTAGACTTAGTTACTGTGAAATAGATTGGGATCTTTTCCAATCTGTTTAAATTTATAACATCTGTAAAATTATTTAATATATTCTTAGATCATTATTCCTTAAATTAAATCTATATTTATTCAGTGTCTAGCATTCTCCTCATTAAGTCTGTAGAAAATGACACTATGAAATAAATAAAAAACACTTTCTAAATTCACTTGTCATTTTCTCTTAGCCAATTCTGTCATTGTGGTTTGCATTCGTCACATCACTTTCAGCTGAATTAGTTTCAGTCTAATTTGTTGACAAATTGATACTCTGGTATTGCTTTTCTATAGTGCCTTCAGGCATAAATGTATTTTTATCCTTAGGCTCAATTTGTTAACACATACAACTTTAGTGAAGACAAAGTATGATAATTCTGCAATTAAGAAAAACTCAATATTTACTCTGAAAATGAAATAATTCTGATGAAACCATTCAAGATACAACACGAACATTCTGTAGCAAAGATGAAGTCTAGACTTCAAATGGAATTTCAGTGGAATTTGTAAGGATCAATCACCTCTATCTCCCCAAATAGAAAGCAGTTCCACGCATTTTTATTTTAATGGGTGCTAATTGAAATATCATAGTAAATTATAACATTATGTTCTGCTTCAGTGTGCAAATCATAGTTGGAATGGAAGGTGATACAAACAGATAAGAGAACCGATATGTTGAAAAAGCATTGGTCTTTACCAAAATAGATAGCACAGACAGTGTTTTCTGCTTTGGATTATTTGTTAATTTATTTTTACATGAAGGGAGATAAGGACCTTTAAAGTTTTTCAGTCTTAAAATGTCTGCTTGTTATTTCTTTTCTCTATTGGAAGAAAGTTTTACGCAGTTTTGCTCCCATGTATTAGGGGCTCGGAAGGTAGAAACTATTACAGAAACCAATGTATAAAACATATTAAAAAACATGTCTTTTAAAAATAAGGAATATGGTAGTATACAGATGTATTCTATATTAAGATAGATATATATAAAATATATATAAATATATATATAAAATATATATATCTAAAATATATAAAATCCCCAGTTCTATTTTTTTCATTTAATTTTCAGCCAATAACTTTTTATTCAGTATTAGTAATGATATGTATTAGTCTCATTTATAAAATGGGAAGAGTAAAATTTTTACATCTTGGTAAAATGTTCTGCAAATCATACTTGAATAGTTCTGCATACATGCAAACATTCTTATTTGTGAAGTCTTCAATTTATATTTTACTGATTCTTACTAAGCCCAAGTAAATATTCTTTTAATAGAAATTCTCTCCATGTACGATTTAATTGTAGGCAGCTGCATAAACTAAAAACAGAGCTGAACATTTATCAAGTAGCTAAGTCAAAAATGAAATATTATTCTTGCTCACTTAAAGTAATCCAAAGACCCAGAGAATTATCAAAAAATGTTCTGTATGGATGAGTGAACAAAAATGAGTCATTATTCTGTGTGCGTCCCAACAGTTTATCACACAAATAATATCTTCATCCACATTGTATTTTATGCAAATATTTTTCAACTCATTATTTCTTCTAGAATAAGTGAACTAGAATTCTATTTCTCGTATGATATAAAGGTGATTTTCAGATGTGATATGAACTATTTAATCACTCCAACATTGCACCTAAATGTAATTAGAAAACTGTGCCAAAAATATCTTTTAAAGTTTAGCAAAACTTATTTAAATAAAATCATGGATGCAATGACTAGATTTGTTAGAGATTGTCAAGAGCACTCTATCCTTGAATAGTTTTTTTTTTTTGTCTTTGTGCAATATTATTTCAAAAATTGGAAAAATATAGCTTCCAACCAAATTAATTTTAAGCTACTGATTTATGAATTCTAGTACCATATGACATTTTCATAAATTAGGATTCACTGTGCTGCTTGCACACTAAATGACATGTTTTGTGAACAGTACCGATTTGCTAAAAGCAGTTGCCCCTGCATGTTTTGCAGTTGAACACAACAAAACTGTCAGTTTTCTGTGCCTTTGTACAACATGTTTTTTTAAATTTTTTAAAAACATATCATCACCCTGCAATATTTTGATATCTTGATCATATCACCCTGGTATTGTGGGGAAAGAACATATATTATATATAGGTGATATCAGTTGTAACAATATGACTACTAGTTTGTTTTTTTAAGAGCAATAACAACAAAACTGTCTTCGAATTTGTAGTTCATATTCAAAGCAAGATTCTACAATTGTATCAGCACTAAGGAAATCTCTCTGTGTTTTTTTAATTCTTATATTAAGTATAAACCAGCAAAAATAATAAATAAGACATTATAGCCAAGACAGAAACACCTGGCATATCCTGAAATACTGTAAAAGGAGATATTTACTTGATGCCACAAGTTTAGAGAGGGATGCATGCATAATTTCAGGTTTGTAGCTTATTTCAAGAACATCAAAACAACAGTGCTATAAAATACAGCATCAGTAACCACTGGAACATTTTGTCCTTTCTAGAGTTTCAAAACATACATCTTAAAAAAAAAAAAATCACTATTCCTATTCACTACACCAAAACATTGATCCCTAAAGATCATACCCCCTTAATGCTTTAGGAACTCATCAGAATATACAGACCTCAGAAATGAAATCTAAAACACTGTCCATAAAGAAATGTCCTTTAAAACCACAATGATTAGACTTCATTCAGTCTAGGTCAGCCTCATGCACTCTGCAAGTTGCATTTGCTATTCATTTTTATTGCTACATCTATTTATTGCGCGTCAATTCATTTGGGAAGGATGACTTTGGACAAAAACAATCAAGTAAAGGACATTAAGCGATATTAAACATGTTTCAGCAATTAAAATAACAACATTAATGAAGACAATAGAGAAAAAATACTTTATCTAGCACAAATTTCATTAAGCATTTTCCATTTAAAAATTGAGAATGAATTCCTGGGGCAAATAGGAAAGGATGACCAATGATGCTGCAAGGTTAATGGGATCAATCTAATCACACGCCACAATATGCATGTTTCTGGGAGTATCACGAAATAAAGTTCTGGCAAAACAGCTGAACTTTACAGATATATGTAATACTAGAGAGTCAGCTTTAGCTAGCTTTTTTTAGCATGAAAGTGTTAGGTATGGTGAGGTTTTGAGAAAGAAAATATTGGTAAATAATGTTACTGGAACAATCCCAAGAGGTTCTTAAATTCATATAGCTCTCCTTGTATTATGTCTTTTGTAATCCTTTCTATTCCCTTCCTCAAGAAATTCTGTTTCTGAAGAAGCTATTAAGGCAATTATTCAGGGATAAAGTGGTATGTTGGTTATACCTTTTCTAAGTCACACTTTTACAACGATTATTTAATTGGTCTCTACACAAAGTGAATAGTAATAGCAGAATTTAAAACAAATCAATAAAATACATTAAATCAATTCTTGGCTAAAGTATACAAAACACATTATTTGATCTATCAAAATAATCCTAAATAAAATAAAAATACACTCAAAGAAAATTCCCTATAGTGTTCACTCGATTTCAGTAGAAGAACAAAATTAATCTTTTTTTTATTAATTTAATTTTGAAAAGTTAAAACTAACATTATCAGAAGTAGAGATTAGGCATCTGATTATTTCTTATAGGTTTGAGAAATCATCTTCCTATGACTAAAATGCATATATATTCTACTAAAAACTCATATTTCTTTAAACTCACAAGAAGAAAAAAGAAAACATATTTAGAGCTGAAGTAGCTATTTTATTTTTTCTTTGGGCTAAAGCACAACATGTCTTATACACTAAGTATTTCTAACAAGACAATTCCTCTTTGGTACTACTTCAAGCATTAATAGCTTGCTTGAAATTAAAAGACAAATGGCATGCATTAATAGCTTGCTTGAAATTAAAAGACAAATGGCATGCAGTCTAACCCATATATTCTAGTTTAATATTAAAATTTTGAGAAAATAATTTGTGGGGCTAAGTTGGTATTTCTAAGGCTGCAGGATGAAATGCTTGCCACGTTCTTACAATACATGACAATACAATGAATGCCTTCAAAAAGCAGCAGGGAATAAAACGCCAGTAATGCTAGAAATCAAGTTCTTCATGGCTAGACAGTTTTTCATGCTCACAGTATTTTTGTCTTTACCTGTTTTGATGTGGTCATAGGAAAGTCACTGGTAGCCTCCATGCCTGGAGGAGTGAGACTGTAGGATCCGCGTCTACACAGGCTTATCACAGTTCTTAGAGAGATGAGGGGCAAGAAATCCTCTGCTCAAAGGCTACCCTGTTCAAAAGAGCGGGCTAGTCTAAAAGCATCAAACTGAAGTCAAATCCCATCAGATCTCAGTTTACTTTGATTGTCAGCTTCAGGGCTTCTGGCCTGGTATTCAAAGCATTTCAGGCTAGCTTGGTTTGATTTTGACCCAGCACTGAGTCTGAACTCGAGACATTTGTGATTCCCAGCAACAACACAGGCCACACAACCTGGGAGGACGTATCCAGGTCATCACATCTCAGTCCTTGGAGGCTTTCAAGACCCGACTGAAGGAAGCCCTGAATAACCTGGCCTGACCTCAGAGCTGACCCTGCTTCAAGGGACCAGGGACCTCCTAGAATTCTGTCCATCCTGAATTATTCTAGGAACTAGAAATGCTAAAAGGTTATCTATAGAATAAATGTAAAAATACATATGTATATTAAATGTGTGGAGAAAAATAAAAGTTTTAGTTTCCTTCCCTTGTTAAAACATATATTAAAAGATACAAAATAACCATAGAATTATATCAAAACACTTCCCAAACTGACAAACCAGGTAAGCAAGAAAATAAAAATGACCTATTCAAGAATAAAAAAGTATTATGTTTAAAAAATTGTCTCCAAAAACTTAAGAAACTCATGAACACAGAGTACTTGTAACAGGGTACGATACCTTCAATAAATATCTTCCATGGAAGTTACCTTGTACCTCAGAAAGGAGACAAATAATTCTGCTAAAAATAAATTTTACCCTGTTGAAAAGACTAGTGAAAAACGCTGCTTGTTTCTCAGAAGTCTATGAATTAGTAGAGAATTGATATATGGGGATTTAAATTTATAACCATATCAATAATAAATATATCAATAATAAACATAAAGATTGTAAGGAGTAGAGATTTTAGACCATTTTATTTTTGACAGCTTCTTTTTGTATGACATATACACATAAACATTAGAAAGTATGGTCAGTTTTGCTTAATGAGGAGGTGTATATATCTACAGTAAAGCAAGAAAGCAAGAAAACATAAGTGCAAGTTAAATGGACACAACTGAGTTGGTAATGCTGTTAGCACAAAATGACTGCTCAAATTATATTTGCCTGAAATTACTGATAAGCAACAAAGATACTTGGATAAACACACTTAAGTCACTTAATTGAATGTAGGAAGATGTGAAATATTGGAGTAGCCAGGTGGTATGACACTGTCATATCTCATATTTTAAGGCTAGTGAGTGATTGGTACGTTAGTGACAACATGATTAATGTAAGCCAGAAAGAGCAGATAGAAGATGTGATCATGAAGTTTCTAGCATAGCTGCAAAGTTTCTGAAAGAAAAGAGTTTGGTAGCGTAGGAGAGACAGGCCAGAAGGGAAGGAGCTGTTGGGCATAGGGAAACCGAAACAAGGACTCATTCTATTTATGCAAAATAGGTTGCTATTACCTTCAAACAAAAGCTGGAACTTGTGGGGCTTCGCAACTAGAACACAAGCTATACAGCCCTGTATAACTATCCTCCTAAGTATACTCCAATGGTGACAAACCTTTGCTTGACTGAAAAGAAACAAAAACAAAAAGAAACAAACAAAAAAACCCAAAGCAAACAAAAAACAAACAAACAAACAAAAAAACAGTCTAAGCAGTCACTTCAGAGACAGATAAAATTGCTGGCAGCAGATATACAATGACCAATCTCTTAATAACCCAAGAGCCTCCAAAACGGTAAAGCTTCACACGTCATGTCCTAAAGGGACATGATTAGAAAGATGGCTAGATTGATTAGATATTCATGACCAAATACAACTTACATTTAACTAGAAATTCCATCAGGTATGAAGCAGACGTGTCGGCTGGCTGGTAGGATCAGTCAGCCCCTGCAATGCAAGAAGGCTCTGAGGCTCTCAGGAGATAAGCTGAGGTTACAGCTCAGGGAAGACTGAACAGAGTGATAAACCGTCAGATTAGCCACAGTTGGTGCAAGGAGGAAAAGAAAGAAAAGAGAAAAAAAAATAAAAAAATAAAAAGAGAGAATTTATCTCAATAGTAAAGGAAATTGGAAAACTGGAGAGTACCTTTCTTCTAAATAAACTGCCTGTATCAGTTAAATGTAACAACTACTTGTTAACTGTCTGTCCCTGAATTAAAGAAATGCAAACCTACAGCTGGACAAAATTCATTTTAGAGATATAATTTTTGTAAAAATAGCATGTGTATTATATTTGCTTCTATTCTATGAATCTATGATTTTACCTAGTGATATTTCTACTCATATCACAGATACTTAGTTTACTCTTCTGTAATTTTCTGCAAAGCCCTCTTGTCTCTGAGCAAGTGACCTGGCCTGCTGTGACTGCACGACATCCAGTGGCTGATGAAGCCGTAACGCAGAAACTCGGGCTCTCAGGGCAGCCCCGGGGCCTGAGCAGGATCCAGAGCCCCGAGAACGCCACCGGGCACTGGTTGCTGGCCTCCACCTCCAGATGGGTCCTGGTCACTACTGGATGCAGGAAGTGACAAAGGATCATCTACGTGCCCATCAAGGAGTCTGTTGCACAGTTTTGTTTACCTGCAAGAATTCAGAACCTGTCTCTGCACATTGTAATAGCAATTTAGCAATAAAATGATATGGCCATTAATAGGGATGAGCCACAAGCTTGATACTGAGTTTGCAAGGCCTCAGAGGACTGAGGCCTTGTCCTGTCTGAACTTTTCTTCTGTCTAATGCCAATTTGGTTAGTTTTATCACTGCATAGTACAATCATAGTTTTACACAGATAGCAATAACAACCAATTACTCCATGTAGAATGTGATGTTTGATGTACTCTAAATGATGTAGCACAGAGAAGTACAAACTTGTTATGACAGCAGCACCCTTGCAAAGAACGTTGGATGCAGTACATAGGAATACAAGCCAGGGATGGTAGAAAATGGAGACTCCGCACCTGGAACATTAGCACAGGGATTATGTGTGGCTCAGCCCAATAAAAAAGGCTTAAAAAAAATAACAAACAAAAGTTTGAAGAGAGCTACAGGTTAGAGCTCCAGCCCCATCTTCCTCCTCGGCAACTGGGGATCTGGCATCATGATGGGCAACAAATCTTGTGTACTGGCTATGAGATTCATGTTTATGCTTTGATTCAACTATAGAGTGCAATTGCTGTACTCTGCTAAGCAGAATTTGTACCTGCATTGCGATGTAAGTGCATTGCTGTATCACTCTGCTAAATCAAAATCCAAAGCAATTACGTATAAATTCCAGTTAGCAAATTTTGTATTAACATTAAACCTTCCACACATCTAAAAAACACCTAAATATCTAAAAAGATCTTGATCAAAAAGTGATGGACTCCAAGAGACAACACATTCATATAAAATAAAAGAGAAAAAAAAAACCCTCATCAGTTTTGCTAAGTAGCATTAACAGACCAGAAACCTATTTGTCAAATCTATTCTAGGCATCACCAAAAAAAAAGGAAAAAGAAAAAAGAGAACTTGCATAAAGATTCAGAAAAAGTAGCTGTGAAGATCTATATTAGGTGTCCCATTTAATTAAAATGGTCAACATGGGAAATAGCAACTTTCTGGAGAACTTATGTGTGTGATCAATCTGTCATCACTGGCTGATCAGCTGGCAGACAATATCTCATTACAGAATATGAGGGGACATGTAATTGTTGGTGGTAGTCCATCAAAGGCCTTGAAAGCAAAGTTTTCCCTGATGCTATAGAGAAAAGGGAACCGAAAAGGGTGCAAAGCAAGAAGAGAATGATGGGCTGAAGAATGATCTTTACAGCTTCTATGCAGTCTGAATGAATATAAATGAAGCAAAGATGCATTTGTCAAAGCCAAAGAAAAGGACATTGCAGTAATAAAGACACTGGATGATGACAGCATGGGTAAAGATGTCTGTTAGACAGACAAGAATGCCTGTATCTTAGAATCATGAAGAAAAAAGAATCTGCAACACAGATTCCTTACTATAACATCTTGAATATATTTTTATAGATTAGTTATGTCAATGAAATGATAACTTACTCAAGCTGAAAGTTTGAACTAAATCTCTAATGTCTAACAGTTAAATCAATGAAGTCCAACATTACTATCAGCTTATGTTCAGTATGACAATTGAATCTAGTCCCTAATGTTTTATTTCTTTATGAATCTTTTCAATGTCTTGTACATTAAACTACTGCATTCAGCAGCTATATTTTCTATTAATATTTTAATTCTAAATATGCTCAAAATCACGCTTGAATGTTTTATCACTTAACAGCATTAATCATTCAAATCCCTCTCATGAATCCAGCAAAATTTGGGAATTATAGCCATAGTTGAGAAAATTACTAACACTAAGTCAAAGTCTAAGGCATGTTGATGAATAAGATGGTCCTCATTACTTGTATCTTTGATTACTGAAGCTTAGATAGTAAAAATTAAAGAAATTTCACGTTTTGCATTCATATCATAAACCAAGCTTAACCACATTTAAGGAATATTGGATTTTTATCTGTATTAAACTTAACAATTTTTCTCTTTTTTAAGATGATATCAGTTTTCGACTCTGCAGCACAGAACATTTTATACCATCAAGAGAAATATTGTAAGCCAAGAATGACCTTGATATCTTGCTGCTCAGTCCCAAAGAACATCATATTGGTGAATAATGGAAAAAAATGAGTCATGAGTCATGACTAGTGGTCATTTACTGTCTGCCTTGTATATTGTCCTCTCCACTCTCCGCATATGTGAAGTAGCTAATAACAAGGGGGGGAGTAGAGCTGTGTTTAAGCAGTGTAAATATACAGTGGTTAAGTCCACAGAAAGTGGACTTAAGTCCACTCATTTCCATTGTTAGTACCAAACAAATGGTACTATTTTAATTATAGTTAGAAATTTTTAATAGTAACATTCGTTTCCACAATATCAACCTTTGCATTATAATTGACTTGAAAATACTACAGATATCAACCTGAAAACATAAAATATCTTCAATAATTTAATATATTTTCATTGTTATCAAAAGTCACAACTAAGAAATTTCTAAAATACATGCAATATATTTGTCTTCAGGCATTACATATCAAATTTCAAATTGGGATCAAACTTACTAGAAAAAAGTTATGATCACAGAATCATCAGAAAAGACCTTCAGCATCATCAAATCAAAACATAAACCCATCACCACTATACCTTTTAAACCATGTCCCTAAACGTCTCATTTACACGTTTCTTGAATATAGCTGAGCCTGTGACTCCACCATTTCCCTGGACAGCCTGCCTGTTCCAATGCTTCACCACTCTTTCCTTGTAGAAATTCTTTCTAATATCTAACCTGAACCTCCTTTGGTGCAACTTGAGGCCATTTCTTCTTGTTCTAATGCCTTTATGGAGCAGGGCAGAAGATAAGCAACCATAAGGTATCATCAAAACAAAGCCTAATGATTCTCTCCTCCCCATCAAGTCTTAAAATCAAATGCTTTCACTTGGGACACTACATTATGAAAGAGTTGTCCTTCATTCTCTAGTGTATTGAATTTTATGATAATGAAACAAGAACAACTAAATAGGACATGGACAAGTGGCATGAAATAAGTCAAAAGGCTTCAATTTTACAAGGCAGATGCACAGAACAATGTCTAAAAACAGTGTACTCGGTTGCAAAATGCTCAAGACTTCACATGAAACATCTGTTCACAAGTCTATTGCCAAAACTTACACTCACCTGCAAACATCTTGTTTCACACCCCACAATGATTTCTTATATTTGACCAAACAGACAGCAGAAAGAACAAAATCTGGTTCAAAAAGATTAAAATGAACATAAACAACTTATACCATGAGTTGACGACCAACTTATCGTGAGAAAGTTAATCTGTTAAATTCTTTCCAGTATTAGCTATATGGGAATAGTATCCAAGTTTTTTTTCTGATTGTACATACATGATTATTTATTTAAACATTTTTGAGCCTTAGCTATAGGGATTTTCTAGACAGCAGGGTAAATTGTAGCAAACCAAAATGAAGCTGGAACACAAAAGACTATCCTTGAGAAAAGGCCAGCACTTTGCTAGGAAACAAAGAGGTTTTTTTGTCAAGGAAAATGGTCTGTGGAACCATATGTATTTATGTGTACTCTGGGCTGGGTGCCTTTGCTAAAGCCTCTGCTCCGTAAGCAAGTGGAGCCTTTTCCATCATCTTGAATCAGGGCAGGGTATAATAAAAGCCACTAGTGGGGGTACATAAGAGGATTCTCATATATAATCAATATAACTAAGAAAATAAAGATATTGGTATACATTTGAGGGTCTGGGAGGGTATTTTTCCAAATCAAAACTTTTAAATTTTCTGACAGGAGTTTTCAGTTTAAAAGTGATGTTCCTCCAACAATATTATGAGAGGTGAAGAATTAAGAAACAGCTTACAGGTATTTTCTTATTTGTCAAATATAAATAAATATATAAAAATGCACATACTTTGCTACATTTTTATTTATTCAAAACTCAAAAATGGACAGATTTGAAAAAGTGATGGGCAATAAAACTGTAACACTGATGACTGTTAAATATGTGTCACAGCTAATGGCACACAGTAATGATTGTGGGAAACTTAAACTTAGGAGATCCACTGATTAAGTTGCCTGTTTTGAGACAAAAATACACATAAACATATTCAGAATACATTTTAGGCAATCAGTGGCCTAAAATTGTAATATTTTCTGTTACATTTGATTGAAGGTATCACAAAATCCAAGTTCACTGCTGCACAGTTTTGCACAACTGTAAACAGAATGCAGAAAATGGAAGAACTGTACAAAAGTCTCTGAAAAGCTATAAAGCCTGTCTGCATCAGGCTGATTTACTACTCATATCGATCACTACTTTTAAGCAAGTGACACTATAAATGCTGCTCTTGCTGCTCTCCTGCAGAGACACACGTAATGGACAGGCTTTTTTGCAGTCTCTGAACGTCTCACCTTTAAATTTCATGATGATAAACAAGCAGGCTTTTTTCATGTATGTTGCCAGAAGGAATATAGAATTTCTATATGAATTATGACCTGTTCCATTTAACTTATGTGTCCACAGTTTTGAACAACTCTAATCACACAGAAAAGCTCTAATAACCAATCTCTATTTCTCTCTCTCTCTTTTTTTTTTTAATTCTAGGCATTCTTTCCTTGTTGATGAGAAATACCTAAACAGCAGCCTGCCCCTGCAATGTATTCCTGTTACTGGCACTGACAAAACTTATCCTTTACGAGCTTGAGCATTTAAAGCAATTTAAAAACATTAATCACATTTCAATTCAGTAAAATGGTAATGGAGAATACTTCATATCAATAAAGGTCAAGCCATATTTAGGAGAACAATTCAATGTTCAGCTGTACTGATGTCATCCAGACTGTACCACTTTTCATCTGCCTCAAGAAAAAAATATTATGTATGCAGGGTAGAACAATGTGAAATGATTAATGATTACTGATGAGCAGACTTCAAAAGGTTTGGAAGTAGTTTGATATGATTAGACTGAATTCTCTCTCTCTCTCATTTTTTTTTTGTTAGCTAATGTGCATGCAATCTGGTAAGTGAAAAACGCAGTAGTTGAAATTTAGAAAAAACAATAAACAGTAAAAACTTTCAAATAAGTGTGTGAAACTCATTTCAAGAAGTGCTTATCCAAATATATAAGTTCAAAAGTAGTCATGCTAAAGTGTATATACAAAAGGATTGTATTATAGAATTTCTGATATGGCCTCTTGCAGTAAAAGAGAGAGAGTATTGTGCAAATAGCACCTCATATCTCTTCGTTCTGCCTGCAACTCACTGGTACAGGTGGAAACTTAAAATACATTTCTGTTTCAGTCTTTTCAGGCTTAAGGAAGACCAACGTCTTCCTTAAAGTTCATTTTTATATTAATATGTACATATAGGACATGGGACCAAGAATGTCACATCTAAACTTGTGTTCCATTAAGTGCTTCATAAACACAGAATATATTTATGCATGAAGGTGATATAATTTGAAGACCTAAACATCACAAATGACTATATCAAAAATATAAGGAAATGGACAAAGCTATTAAAGATACATTTTGGCTTACATGGCATAATTTGCTAATCAAAGTCCAGTGCCAAGGAGAACTAAAAATTTATCTATCTTAAATAAAACACAAGTACTTCATAAAGAAGGAATTGTTATGCCTCACAAAATGAGGTATGAAATAGCCCATGAGAATTCACAGGGTAATTCTGGATTCAAGCAAGCAGACTTTCTTAATCTCATCCTTTTTATTTTTATTTAATTAGAACCTTAGTCAGCCTTCACCTACTCATAGACTTCAGAGGAGTCTACTAATTTAAAACAAAAAGACATTTTTCTTCCAGGGTATCTGCACCTGGACTATCATATAACATCTAAATTTATCAAAAAAATGCAGAAGGAGTTTTTAACTACAAAAATATAAGGGATTGTATTCTTGGCTGCTGTTTTCCCCAGGATAAATAAGACATTGAATGAATGAAAGAATGTAGGGGATAAAATTAGGTATCCTGTGTCTGCATACAAATTAGTTCACTTTGCTAGAGAAATATAAATGACCTGAATACAATTTACCTAATACAGAATTCATTGGAAGAGGAGTACTCCTACTTTTCCATTAGTATCAACAGCAGAAGGGGTTAGCAAAAAGTTGGCTTGCCCTGAAGGAGATGTCTTTCTGTCTTCTCATTTAAATTTATTTACTCTTATAAATGCAAATTTGAAAAGATTTCTTTACCATTCCTCATTGCAATCACTTTACTTATCAAAAAACAGAAAAGCAATTTGGCACTTCTGATCTTCACCAACGGCAGCTGTAAGCAAATCAGCTTTTGGAAGCGCTCTGGAAGACACATGTGGCTACAATTTCTGAAAGCCTGTCTTGCAATTACAGAAACTTAAAGATTTTTTTTTTTTTCCTTCTAACCACAAAATATCAAGGGTATCGGGCTGGTGGGCAGGACTGGTATTGAAGTATGGTTGAAATGCTTTGTATGGCATGGACGTACTGTGTCTATCACAAATAACAAGACTCACAATAGTCATTTTGCAAAGGACCTAGGTTTGAGAATTCAAGGTATCAAATCGCGATAAAGTTACAAGAAAGTTGCAGGAAATCCTTTCCAAGAAGAACACAAATTATATATACTATGTAGAGTTTCGTACACTATTACAAACAAAAAGCCAGAATCGGAAATTACAGATAGAACCTTCTAGTTGAAGGAACCTATACAGGAAGTTATTTGCACAATATTTTATAGGTTTGCCTTGGATATCTAGTATTCAGTCACAACTATTTGCATGCCTGTGTGGCAATGACTGAGCAGACGGAAGAAGTTAGGGGTAAACAGGCAGATCAGTAACTTTTTTCTCCTCCCTCCCCCTAGTAACTGCAAGTTGCTGGTCAAATCAGATGAGCTGCCATGAAAAGGTTACTGGAAAAAGCTAATTTAATCTAGAAGAAGACATACATGTCCTGGTGAAACATCAACCTGATTTGACAGGGCAAATTCAAGCTTACAAAAAGACAAACAGGTGGAATGACTTTAAAAAAAAAAATAGTTCTCATTAAAACTGATCTTCAGGAAGAAGTGAATGCCATGCAGGAATAACTAATTACTGCAACATGCTCTTCAGTCATCCCTCTCCATCTGCTGAGACACAAAATTCTCACTGGAGGTAAAGACAGCACAGCGCTATTGGGAAGAAATCTTTCATCTTTCATCTGTGTCTTGCTCAAGACACAGACTCCTTCCTCAAACCAACTTCATTAACCTTTTTGTCGCTAGTGAAAAGCACAGAGCTGTTTTCCAATCGAACAGATTATATGACATAAAATCATCAGGTGCTGTTTTAAAGGTGAAAATAATTCACACTTTCTGAACAGAATTCGTTTTCTGTTATTATTTATATATAAATGATCCGTATTTAAAGAAGCTGTTACTTTCATTGCTCAGTATTTAGGACTAGAAGAAACGGCCACAAACTGAGGCATCGGAAGTTCCACAGGAACTTAAGGAAACACTTGACAGTGAGGGTGACACAGCCCAGGAACAGGCTGCCCAGAGAGGTTGTGGAGTCTCCTCCTTTGCAGATCTTTAAAACCTGCTTGGATGCAGCCCTGTGCCACATCCTCTAGGTGACCCTGCATGAGCAGGGGGGTTGGACTAGATGACCTCTGAGGTCCCTTCCAACCTTAAGCATTCCATGATTCTATTTCACCTAATTTCATCTAATTACTCAGTATTCCACCTAATAGTTTCATCAGAATTCAAATTACAATTTAAAATACATAATTTAGCTCTATTGAAACTTTTAACCAAAATTACAGAAATGTATAAATATCTCTTTTATAATTTGTATCAAATGAACATTTGAAATTTAATAGCTAATATTGCCCATTTTTTTGAATCTTTAACAAACTACTTCCTCAAATTTCTATTTGGATCTTTAACAACATCCTAAACAGATTTTAATTTAAAACGTAAGCAGGCAAAATCTTCTGTTAAAATCAGACATATGTCTATAAATTCAACACAAAACCATTACATATTTTCAATATCAGTATGTAACATGCTTCAGTGCTTTTACTGTCATATTTCATTGACAGTACGAAGCACATCAGACAATAAGTCTATATGAAAGATATTAGCATAGAATATTTATTTTCCAATAACAGGTCTTGAGTCAGCAAGGGATTACTAATTTGTTTAACTTCATATACTGCAAATAGTTCCACTTAAGTAGAACTGAAAGCAAATCAAATTAAGAGCGTACCTGAACTGCAGTATCAAGGTTAGAGTTAAAATATTCAATAGTGTTCCAAAGATGAACTATGATTACCAATACAGCTACTTCCATTATGTTTTTTATTGTTTTTAAGATGTTAAAAATAAGAAAATCAGTATTTCTTGTACATTGGTTTCTTCCTCTACCTACTTGCCTATGTTCCTCACCATCACTTTCACCTTAAACAAGTGTATAAGGAAAAAAAAGTCATGTACACACACACACACACACAAGTTTCTGTATTAATTATCATGAACAGTTGAACATTTAGTATATAAGTCTATAACTAATATGCTCATATGAAGAAAAATAAATATCAAATATTTTCCCTGATAGCATACATTACATTGTTCATCTATCTAAAACCTTAAAGGGAAATAATATAAGACCAAAAATTATTTTCCATCCCTCTCCTGCCTCTCATACTGGTAACACATATTTCATCAAATAATAATAAAATATTACATAATCAACTTCTTCAGTATAGATCTTTGATTCAAGCCCTGCTCAGTGCCCCATCTGGCAGAATATCACACTTGATGTCCCACTGAGGAAATCACTCTACCTTAAAATGCCTGTGAGATTTAAAATTCTGCTGAAAAAGATCAAACAGATGTGTAAAAGGAACAAATGCATGAGTCTTCCCAGTTTGTACTAAAGCTCCGGACCCTCAGGCTGATATTTAGGAGAAACTTGCATCATCTGTGCACCAGGCTGAGAAAGGAATACAACACTGTGCGTGCCAGAGACTGCTGGGGGATTCACAAAATAATTTACAGATCACAAAATTATGGGCCCAAGTGCAAAAACTACCAAGATTCTGAATAAAGTGAATCACACGGAAGCTGAGCACTCCAGCAGCACATTGGAAATTCCCAGTTTTCCGCTCTTTGAACCCCTATTATTTGAGCTAGCTACTTGGTAGAGACGCAATAGGCTCTAGAGCTATTATTAACAAAGGGGAAGAATACCAGATTTTATTTTGGCCTGTGGGAGACAAGTGTCATCTGGAGAATAAATAACACTTCGGTCATTTTAAAAGGTCGTGTTACACAAGACAGACTTTTGTTTCCTCAAAAGTGCATTTTTTGTGTGATAAGCAATCTGAAGTTATCTAATAAATAAATGTCTTCTGGTGTGTTCTTGATTTGCATAATTTACATTCTATTTTAGTAGCTTTTTATTTTATTTATTTTGATTTTATTTAAACCATAAAGAAATAATTAACATGAATGACCAAATCTGAACATATCTAAGCAAAATAAAGCAAACCTTCATAGTACTTTACCTATTACTATTTATATTGAATATAGTTGTCCTGTATTTGGCAGAAAGGGGAAAAATGTTATGAGCTTTGGTACAAGGAATCACCTTAAAAATGTAATGGGTACCATCACAGTGACAGGCAAGGCTACTGAAATTAAGGTTGTTTTTTGACAAAATAAGACAACAGGGTTAGGACTTAACATAAGTTTCATATGTTGTGCTGTACTCTTAGGTGTTAATTTATTGTGAGGTTGAGCACTTAAAGTGCTCTCAACAAATCATGTAATGAAGAAATATGAAGTAGACTGAATCAATGCGGATTTACACAATGGTGCATTTGTACAAGGCTATTCAAGTTCAGTTAGCTGAACAGAACATAGTCAAAGGCCATTTCCAGGAGCAGGAAATGGTGCAGACTTTGCAGCATGGTTTGCTCACAGTTGGCTTTTTTCAGGCCTTTAATTCCTTCTAAGAATTGCACAGGTACCAAAGCAGAAGTCAATCTGAAGTACCTATGTGAAAGTACTCCAGCTCGCAGACATAACTGAACTACATAAGTAGGGAAATCAGTTGCCTTTTCACTCTATTCAAACCCCACTCCAAATTACTACCTGAAATGCTCTTTGCTGAACAAATGTAAGAAAGGTTTTGAAACACAGGGGCCAGGAGCAAATACTCTTACAAGCCTTTATTTACCACTGAAAATAGGCTTCTTATTTTAAAAAGCTGCTTGTCTAGCATTTTTGAAAGAAAGAACACAGTGCTGGTCAGTGCTGGGCCCAGTGCTGTTCAACTTATTTATCAATGACCTGGACGAGGGCACGGAATGCACCCTGAGCAAGTTTGCGGATGACACCAAGCTGGGTGGAGTGGCCAACACTCCGGAGGGCTGTGCTGCCATCCAGAGGGACCTGGACAGGCTGGAGAGTTGGGCAGAGAGGAACCTCATGAGGTTCAATAAGGACAAGTGCAGGGTCCTGCACCTGGGGAGGAATAACCCCAGGCATCAGTACAGATTAGGGGTCGACCTGCTGGAAAGCACCTCCACGGAGAGGGACCTGGGAGTCCTGGTTGACACTAAGTTAACCATGAGTGAGCAGTGTGCCCTCGTGGCCAAGAAGGCCAATGGCATCCTGGCCTGCATCAGGAGGAGCGTTGCCAGCAGGTCAAGGGAGGTGATTCTGCCCCTCTACTCAGCTCTGGTGAGGCCGCACCTGGAGTACTGTGTTCAGTTCTGGGCACCCCAGTATAGGAGAGACGTGGAGCTTCTGGAGAGGGTCCAGAGAAGGGCAACCAGGATGATTAAGGGAATGGAACATCTCTCGTATGAAGAGAGGCTGAGTGAGCTGGGCCTGTTTTCTCTGGAGAAGAGGCGGCTCAGAGGTGATATGATTAATATGTATAAGTTCAGGAAGGGAGAATGCAGGGAGGAAGGGGACAGGCTGTTCTCACTGGTGGCCAGCGATAGGACGAGGGGTAATGGCCACAAGCTGGAACACAGGAAGTTCCGTCTCCAGGTGAGGAGGAACTTCTTTACTGTTAGGGTGACAGAGCAGTGGAACAGGCTGCCCAGGGAGGTTGTGGAGTCTCCTTCTCTGGAGGTCTTCAAAACCCGCCTGGATGCCACCCTGTGCCACGTGCTCTAGGTGTGCCTGCTTGAGCAGGAAGGTTGGACTAGATGATCTGTAGAGGTCCCTTCCAACCTTAAATATTCTGAAATATTCTGAAATATTCTGAAACACCATTTTGTCCGGCTGCTGTACCATTTTACAGATGTAAATTATAAATACATAACTCCAATGCAGCATTTAAGATTAAAAAAAGAAAACATCCTCAAGACACCTTTTCAGAAATTGCCTCCATAAAATATCAAAGCTTTTTTATTATAGTGTACCCAGAAACCTTCTTCTTGGTTTGAGCAGCAATTTTTCCAGAATGGACAAAGAAAACTCATCTCGTACTGCTCACAGTCAATCACTTCAGGTTTAACAGTTTTGGAACAACTCTCTCTGTCAGACATCGTCAGTCAGCGCAACTGCTACTGGCTCTCCATCGTTTCATCCCCGTTTAAACATACGACCCTGCATTTAATAAATACTACCTTGTTCTTGAAAAATACCTTCTTTTTTTTTGTATAACAAAAATGTCTTAACTTACTTGAAAGTCTTTCTCTTCCAGGATCTCTTTCCTCCACCTGACAAGGAAGGCAGCACAGACGTACAAGTGGAAGTGAGAAAAACCCTCTGGTTCAGACTGAAAAGAAAATAGCATTTCAATGTACAAAGTCACAGTTTTCATCAACATACTTAAAACCTTGTATATTTTTATGCCACTTAATACCAACTAAAAAAGTCAACTAAATCTCTTGTGGATGGATTGTATCCATCCTGAAATACTGTATTATGTAGATCAACATTAAAGCATGAATGTGTACTTCATCTCCATTAAGTGTGGTAGTTTCATTTTATATTAATAGAGCTTTTTGATTACAAATTCTGCTATGTTAGGTTATTAACATTTTCTGAACATACAACTTTGTCAATATTTGCCTAATTGAAAGCTTCTCACTAAAGAACACTCTCCTGATAAACAAAAGTTCCAGTTCTCCACCTCGTAGCACAAATAAAGCCTTTAGCAACTAAGATTTCTATACACATTTGGTCTTACTTCCAATCACCAGATATATTCACTTTAAAAAAAGTCTTACTAGAAATTATTTTTTTCATGATCATTCCAGAGAATTTAGACAAATACGAGATTCTACCTTTAAAAGACCTCATTGATTAAGTTTTTGGATTTTATTTTCTCCATCCACTTGGAATTGAAAAATCATTATGACACTAAATTATCTGTGATCGCTGTGCACTAATGCTACATAATTCTCATCTCTCATAAATCTCATTAAAATACCATTTAAAAATAATTATGAAATTAACTACAGAATTTGACAAATGCAGGGATATTTAAATGCCGATGTCTAAATAATCCATAATATCTCCTAAATATATCTTCTTAAAACACAGTAAATTTTTTTTCATATCCTAAGTCGTTTCAAAAATTGCAGCTTATTGGGAAATACACAGTATTGAACTAAAACAACATGCTCTTTCATAATATTCATAAAACTGTACAGCAAACCCCACTGCAATGGACGGTGGAGTAGGAAAGGATTTCTTCTCGCAGTATTTTCTTGTTCTCCTCCACCTTTGACTGATAAAAGTTACTTTTCTGAAGTGGAGGAGGTTGGTACAAACACCACAGTCATCCTGTCCAAACTTTTAAGAGTGAATATGAGATGCCCGTTATTTTCAGATAGGTTTTAAGTTTTAAAGTGTACTTTGAGATGAAAATAGAAATGAATTACATTGGGAAATAGAAAAAAGAATATTTTGATTATGAGATATTTTTCCTTTTCTAGGAAAACTGTGCTTGAATAACATGATAGCACAATATAAAATCTTGGGACAAACAGAACATAGTTTTAGTAAGACTCCGTCTGGAGCTTGTTTGAATCAGTCAAAGTCCAATTTACAATGTTAAACTAAATTTTACAGAATTCAATATCATGTATTTATTGCTATTCTCCTGAAATATCCACATTTTTTACTTTAGCATTGGCATTTTCCTCAGAATGGAAAGTTAATTTATGTAAAAACATAAAAATAATACCTCAAGAATATATAGTTGAAAGAAAATTGATGCTACCACTTATCATATGAAACATGACTCTGGCAGTATTTAAGAAATTTCCTGACGTCTAAAAGTGCAGAATGTCTATTTAAAGAAAACAACTATTTGGTAAACAAAGTTTACAAAGCTTGCAATACTTTCTTTCTTAAATTAAGTCTTTGATACTTATATAGCATTTTCTTAAAAAAAAAATCAATAAAATATTTAAAGTTTCCCTAAATGAAGTCTGGAAATTCTTGTTTTCTAGTTTTTCTTAGTACTGAGTTACAATCAAATTCTCACATTCTTTTATAAATTAAAAAAAAATCTTGTTAGCAGTAGCTTTTAGGTTAACATTATATGTTTATATTTCTGTGCAATTCAGAATATGGTCTTGTAAAAATGACACCTTCTTCAAGACTGGGAGGTAAGCAGGATGTAAAGTCCAATGCAGTCTTTAAACCTATCCCAAAGGTTTATGCTGTTTTTGGTGAAAAATTTCTGACACAGTAAGAACTAGCTCAATGTCTGAAAATATAGGAAAAGTTAGAATAATTTGGTGGACTACACTGTATGTTTACCTAAAGATCTACTCTAAAGAACTACTTTACGGAATGGGTAAGTGTGAAGAGGAGGGGATCAGCTCAAGCATTTGTAATTAAAGAAGGACTGTGATGGTTATGGGATGGAGGCTTGGATAGAGGTAGCAAATACAAGTGGGCTAAGACTGTTGAACAGAAAAAGAAATGAACAGAAATGCAGATGACAGCAGATAATGAATAAAACTATCTTTGTAGAGATAAAGAATAAATCTTTGTAGACAAAGAAGTAGAAAGTTGAATATTCTGCAGGTGGAAAAAAAAATCAAGACTATGTCTTTCAAGATGAGGGGATGACAGTAGAGTAAGAATCAGGCGATGAAAAAGAAAGTAGAAATAAAGTCAATAGCTAACAAACAAAATTGCCTGCATTAAGATAGAAGTTGTTAAAAGCTATAAAACATTAGCCAAAATAAACAGAAATAATACATAAAATGGGGCACACAATCCATTCTGTTGCCCCCAACCCAAAATGAATATAAACTACTTAACAATTTTAAAAGTATACTTTAAATTTGTCCAAAAGAAGGACATTACACAACATCCTTAAGGAATTCAGTTCAGCATGTCTTGGCATTTTTCCCCATTCTATAAGTCATTCTTGCCTTGTTCATTCAGAAAAGATTAATATTCAGGATATTTTATAAAATAGATTTTTTGTTATCTTTGCATAAAATAATAAGGTTTAAATTTCTTTTATTATACCATATGAGCAAGAAAGATGGACCTGAAAGGAACATTTATTTTCCTCCAGTGCCAGTATTAATACACACGAATCCTCCATTTTCCATCCCACTCAGAGGAAAAGGGACAGTGACCAAAGGAATCTGTCTAGACATTGCTTTCAAAGTCAATTTTCAGTAATGCCTCAAAATTGTTTATTTTGCTCTCTATTACAGTGACTCACAAAACTATATTACAAAACAGTCAAATAAGATAATCATAGTGTTCCTTTTCTGACAATAATTTAAAATTCTGAATATAAGCCCAAGAATTTAGTTTATTATCACAGTCATAAACTTTCACAGCCAGAAGGTCAAAAAAAAAAAAAAAGTTTAAAAAATATAAAAGCAAATACACTCAAAACGTTAATTATAAAAATTGAAAATGTTTGTGAAGAAATGCAGAAACAACATCTGGAAGTATATAAAAACCTTTGTTTTCTCTTGAAAATTTTCTATGCAGCCTTTCTTTGCAATACAATTTTCTTCAGCTCTTTTAAATGGAAGCAAATAGGTTTAAATATGCAATTCATTAGAGAAAAAATGCATATTCCCTATAGACTTAAAAATTCATCACGCTTCAGAGATAAGACGAGGCTACAAAGTATTTTCAATGGATAGTTTCAGACAGTTTTGAAAATTGAGTAAAACAGCTAATGCATAATTGCCTTTTCCAACACCTGCTACCTATTATACTTTTCCATTTGTAGCTTTTGAACTTACAAATAGTTTGATCTCTAAATGTACAAAAATGCAGACTACAAGCTAAAAGCTCTTTAAAATCAAATATAAACAATGACCTTGATTTAAATATTTTAGCAAGAGATCTCAAGACAGATGTACAGCCTTTCCGAAGACTTACTCTGAACATATTACCAACGACTCAGAGCACATTATCTAAGAACTATCTGTCATTATCAATAAAAATCATTTAGATTGTTAACATCACAAAACTGCTTTTCCATGCAAAAGCTGGATTTCCTCGGCGGCTGAAATGAAAGGCATTCGTTATACTGCACTCCCCAAACTTCTTGAATTAGATGATGACTGAGAGAATACGTGTGCAAAATCTGCAGTAAGACCAGCCTGATCATTGCCTAGTCAATGATTAGTCTAACCTGCCTTCTATGCCCTGGATACTTTAGCATTTGAAAAGGTATCTCACGGTAGCAAATTTGTCACCAGAATCACAGAATCCCAGAATGGTTGAGGCTGGAAGGGACCTCTAGAGCTCAGCTAGTCCAATTCCCTGCTCCAGCAGGGACACCCAGAGCACGGGGCACAGGGTGGCATCCAGGTGAGTTTGGAAATACGTGGTTATTTTTGAAGTTCCCGATATGATTAATGCTGTGTGCTAGGGATATTGAATACACTGAAGTACTGAACACACTGCATTTCACACTCAAGGACTACCAAGTATTCTATGGCTACAGATGAAGAAGGCAAATTATATTGTTCATAATTATTATGCTATCACAAAGAGCAAGCAACACGGATGCAAAGATTTTTAAGCATTTTATTTTAAATATCTAAGAAAACTATGGCAGAAAGAAAAAGCAGCCATCCTAGGATCACCATGGAGAGTGCAGCATGTTGGCTTATCCTCCAAAATTTGTGTTTTCCATCAGTTATGGCTTTGACCTCCAATGCAGCAACACGATGAGCTATCAAAACTCAAGTTTTCAAACAGTCTGATGGTCAACACAGCACTAGCACATGGCCCAGAAGTCCATCTACCTAACTGTCCTATCTTCAGCAGTGACGCGTCTATTAACAGACTATTAATAGACTGTATAAAATCAGTGCAAGCATAAATAAATAGATGGATAGATAGATAAATATCAGTACCTCCCCAGAACACTTGTCTGCCCTTCAGTGATCTCCTGCTCAGTCATCTCTTTAAGACATGCTGTAAAGTATTTGCATTTAATAGCCAGCAATGAGGTTGGCTTCACTGATCTGCCCAAAGTCCTGTGGCAAAGAATTCCAACATGTAAGTAACGTGCTATATAGCAGGTCTGTTTTGAGCCTCACATGCAATAATCTTAATGTAAGTACTCACTTACTTCATTGAATGAGAAGAGGAACAACCATTCCCTATTCCTTTTATTCATGCAGCCTTTATTCCTTTTATATCTCTTACTATTTTCCCCTTTGTCTCTTTTGCAGACTAGACTGCTCATTACACACGAACAGGTGCTGTCACATTTGCTTGTCTTTCTTCTGCATCCTTTCCTATATTTTTCCATTTTGAAATAGGCCCAAACTGTGTACCACATTTAAGATGCAGACAGAGCATCTATGTTTATAGTTGCATAGTGCTATTTGTTCTCTTGTCCTTTCCTAGCAATTCCTAGCTTTTGATTCTTTTTTTCTTCCTCTTCTTTCCCGACTGCTTCAGAGTCAACATTTTCTTCTTGCTCTTGACTGCAAAAAGTTACTTTGAAGTACACTGTTGTATAGGTAAAATTAGGATTGTCCCCTCCACGCTGTACAGTCTCACTTTGTATTTATCTGCATGGAAATCCACCTGTCATCCAGTGCCTGGCTGGACAGCAGCACCCCATCCTTCTGCAACCCCTTGCTGCCAACCTTCACCACTCTGAATAACACGGCACTGGCAGCAAACTTCATTTTCTTTCTGCATCCCTTCCCAAGTCATTACAGAGGAAACAACAAAAAGCCTCATCACAAATTCCAGCAGGATATCACTTGTGATTTCCCTTAATTCTGAGACCTGCCGGCTTATCCTACCATTTGTTTTCTGTGTTTTAGACTGTTACTATCCACACCAGGGCACCCCCTTTAATCCCACAGAAGTATTTTTTTCTTTAATGGCCTTTTGTGCATCCTGTCCATTGTTTTTCAGAAATTTGAGTAGACTACATAAACCTTCTGCATAAGCTCACTGGTTCTTAAAGAATTCCAATATATTTGTGAGGAATGATTTTTCTTTACAGAAGTCATGCCATGTGATATTTACTCATGGTGAAAGAATATTATAATTAGCTTTAGAGATGACTACACATTTTAGGGTAGGCTTCTCCCACTTCTCAGCTTTACAATCAGTCATATAAAAAATTATAATCATCCTGTGGTGATAAAAACTTTTGTGATGACACCTTTTAAAAAAGAATTTTACATCTATACATAAAAGCACTTATAAAAAAGACACATTTTTGTTGCACTAGCATGCTTTCAATTGTCTTCATTGTCTATCATTGCTTTTGTTTAAAAGGACAATCTCTGTAGGCTACTTTCGTAATGCAATATCATAATGCAATATAAAGTGTATTAAACTTTTATTAATAAAACACTTGTAGCAATGTTTTAAAAGGAGTATCCACTTCCTGACTTAAATCAGTAATTTGATTATACCAATAGGTATACTACTCAAGGCCAGTTCAGGAAACACTTTGGAAAGACAAAATTACTATATGTTTTCATATAAATGTTAAATGTTTTAAGTTGACTATTGGTTTGAAAGTACACATGGACAGGCAAGAATATTTCAGCTTCGGTTTCAAAGAGAAAAACTTTGAAAGATCATTATCAAAATCAAAACAGGATCCTACTTCTTCAATATTCTGCCTTTAAAAGGCAAATGAGCACAAATAAACAGCATGACTAATATTTACTAAACTAATTCCCAATTTCACCTTTTGAATTTCTAAACTATTTACCTCATGTATCATTTTAATTATTTTTCCAGCTCATTCCCAGAGAACCTTGATGCTGGGAAATTAATTAATGGGTACAATACAGAAGCCGTCAGCTTTGTTTAAACACAATTTCAGCACTGGCCTCATTTACATGTCTTCCTTTATACTAAACAATAGGATTGCTGATTTTTTTTTGCATTAAATTGCTGGTTCATTAACAAGAACACAATCATATCCCATTCTGCAGATACTCATCAGTTATCAGATTTTGCTGACACACACAAACCAAGCACAAGAAAACCACTAGAGCTTCCAGTCCCAGGATTTCAGAGATCCTGAAACAAGTGTCTAATAGTTGTAAAATTATTTGATTAATTGATTACAGTTTTAATATAGGTTAGCTAACTATCTACTCAAAGCAGATCTATAAAAAGCACTGTTAGCTTGAAGATTGCAATCAAAAAGAAATATTAACTATGCAAACATATACAATCTACTTTTGCTGAGAGACTAAAAATGAACAGTATTAAAACCTTACAGTCTATTATTTCAACTTCTCAGAAAATAGCACGTTTAGTAGAACTTTTCCAAACTCAAATTCAAAGGCATACTCTCATTTAGAATTTTTAACGCATTACATGAGAAATCCAGATTTGAAGGCTTACCTGTTAACCTCTTTGGACAAAAATTAACATTTTGATTATAAGGAACATTAAAATGAAAGATTATAGGTCATCTGAGGAAAGCTTATTAAGTAACCCAATGAATATATTAGCAAAATCTTATCCATGGTCCTGAGATTCCCACATTTCTAAAATAGAGATGAATACAGAAATATCAATGCATAACAGAATATTTTGTGGAAATTTTACTATTACATTCTATTATTATACAAGAGCTGGCATTTACACCAAAATCTCTTGCATGGTCTTAGAAGGAATATTAAAACTCTAATTTCTTGAAAATAATAACAAACTATCAGGAAAACTACTGCCTCGTGTTTTTAAGACATAAACCATAAAAGCTGAGAACAAATATTCCCCTTATATCCAAACAGGTATTTTCTGGCAAATCTTCAAGTTTTCTTGCATAAGAAGCAAAGCAGCTTGCATAGGGTAAACAGAAATACCAAGAAAGCCATTAAGCTGGAGCTGTGGCCTTCCTGTCCTGCTTTCCAAGCTGACAGTCGCAGTCAGGACACAAGAGCCAAGAACAACACACGAGTTTCTAGGACAACTACAACAGAGCTACTCAAGACAGGCTGATTCTCAGAAGCACATCTGCTTTTTATCCCCTTTTCTCCACCATTAAAGTATGCTACATTCTCCAAAGCAGGGACAAAATGCACAGGTCCTGATTGCCCAGGATCAACCAGAGATGAGCAAGTAGTTGGAACCAGAGTTTTCCCTCACTTGCTGGCCTGCATAACTCTTATCAGCTCCTCGTGAAGACACTGTTTTCTTGCAAATCAGCACAATCTGATTTAAGACAGAACAATCTGATTAGTGTCTACGTAGATGGCAATTTGGCTGCATGTTCACTCTTCTTGGTTGCTGATGATTTAATCGCCCCAATGATGTCACAACGTTCCTTGGCCTGTGCATTTTGCATCCAGCTTCAGTTACAAGAAACATACCGATAATGCCACAAAAAAATCAAAGTAAGCAGAGGTACAAAACAGCCAGTATTATCTTCAACGATTAAAGAGCAGAAAAAGAAAATAAAATTTATGAATTAAAGAGTCAGCTGCTCTTTAGCCATGTCCATCACTCAGTTTCTGCAAAACTGCAGCCGTTTTATAAAGGGCTGGTGTGAAAAGCAACTGTAAAGCCAACATTACTCCTTTCAAGGATCTTAAACACCTGTATAAGGAATCAGCCCTGAATGCCACAGCACTTTGAAGGGAATTCACAAGTCGGAAAAGCTCTTTATCACATTCCTAATTCACAAGGAAGACATTCAAATACAATAATCACCATAAATCTTTAAGACACCAAAGTATCCTACAACTGTTCAAAAACAAACTAAAGCAAACCTTTAGCTTCAAAAAAGTGCTAAGTATACAATAAAATATTTCAAAATTTATTTTGTAAAAATTTTCCCCAAAATCACATGGAGGCTTATAATTACAAAAATGCCCTGTAAAAGTGGGCGTGCTTGGTTCTTTTAAGATAAAACACAAGCTATCATAGAATCATAGAATCCTTAAGGTTGAAAGGGACGGTTAGAGATCATCCAGTCCAAGCCCCCTGCACACACAGGGTCACCTAGAATACATGGCACAGGCTGCATCCAAGCAGGTTTGGAAAATCTCCAGAGAAGGAGACTCCACAACCTCTCTGGGCAGCCTGTTCCAGGACTCTGTCACCCTCACCGTTATGAAATTTTTCCTTAAGTTTCTGTTGAACTTTTGGTGGTTTGGTGGTTCAGTTTGTGGCCATTTCCTCTAGTTCTATCAGTTCCCACTACAGAAAAGAGGCCAGCCCCCTCCTCCTCACTGCCTCCCTTGAGGTATTTATACACACTGGTCAGGTCCCCCCTCAGCCTTCTCTTCTTCAGGAGAAGAGGAGGCTCCCTCAGCCTTTGCTCATGGATGTTCCAGGCCCCTGATCATCCTCGTAGCCCTGCGCTGGACTCTCTCCAGCAGCTCCACATCACTCTTGTACTGGAGAGCCCAGAACTGGACACAGTACTCCAGATGTGACCTCACCAGGGCTATGCACAGGGGGACAATCACCTCCCTCGACCTGCTGGAGATGCTCTTCTTAATGCACCCCAGGATCCCGTTGGCCTTCTTGGCCACCAGGGCACACTGCTGCCTCATGGTCAACTTGTCGTCCACCATGACACCCAGGTCCCTCTCTACAGAGCTGCTCTCCAAGAAGGTCAGTCCCCAGCATGTACTGGTGAAACAGGAGAAAAAGATTTTTCCCTGAAACATGAAACTGAAGTTAAAACATGCTTAAGAGGTATTTTTCTGCACCTGCAATCTAAGCTTTGGAAAGTATCATTAACGAATGTTGTTTATATCTTCCAGAAAGGGCAGATTGATTTGTTTTCCACTAACACACTGGGTTTTTCCACAGGTTTGATAAAGTACTGTGAACAAAGGAAATATCCATTTAGGAAGAAGAAAAGAAAATGCTTATTAGCAAACAAGAAGAAGATTAGAAATTAAATTTAAAACATTGATAACTACGCAAACATTAATTTTAATGTCAGAGGATATTTCAGCAAAATGCATATGAAAAAATTTCAGTTATAAGAAAATTTATTCAAGTATACTAAGAAAAATACAATCTCTATTGAGCTGTCGAATATTTAATAAATTATACACAACACCTTTTCAAAAACAAATAGCTCTTCCCCATTTATAAAGAGAAAGGAAAATTGTAGGTTTTTAAGTATATCTGGCCGTTTTCATCCACAACTGGCAAAAGACAAAACAAAGAAGTGACATGACCATATTTAAGTACAGAAGCAAGAAAAAAAAAAGGTCTTTCAACTGTTTTCTCTATTGTTCTAACCTACAAGACCATATTTCTATTCTGAAATAAACTATGTATTTTGTTTAGAATGCAAGAAAGCAGCCATATAGGTTTTTATATCTATTTATCTTAATCAAGATATTATTTCTGTTTCTTAAGTCACTAAATAAAACTTTTCATACTATAATATTATATATTTATTGTGTTTCATAAAAATACTATTAAAAACAAATTCAGAGCAAATATAAGTGGAAGATATGACTTCCATTTATTACTTTTCATAATACCTTCTTCTTTCAGAAGTATCAACATGATCTACAGAATTACTGTTGTTGTTCTCCTAAGATAGATGAAGGGCAAAGAAATCAAAGCATAGAGTCTAATTATTGTCATCTATCAACAACAGAAGATATATTAAAGTTACACAACACTGTGTACAGTAATCATATGGATAATTATGAAGATCCAATTTAAGACTATTCTGAGAGTGTACATTTTACTGATCTGTTTTCAGCTTGTAGGAGCTATTTGTCTTTCCAAACAAGGATGCCAGAAGGGGTCCTCTGAAGGGAAAGGTGGATTCCCCCTTAGGAACAACTGAGGGCACTTAGGAAAGAAAAGTTTCTGTGATCATAGCCAAAAAGCAGCAGAAAAATAAAAATAAATAAATAATAAAATGTATATTAAATATATATATATATAAAAATATATATACATATAATACACATACATATGGGGACACCCCCCAACCAGAGACAGAAAGACTAGCAGGAGGAGCAGAAAGTGCAGAGGAGTCAGAAGTGAAGACAAATGTCTGATACAGGCCAGAGAGGACTCCAAAGACCTCGCTATGATTTGGAAACTCATTAAAGAGACGCAGCAGTGTTTTATTTTGGCTCAGAAGTGTTGTTTTGTAACGTATCTCACAGTCTTCCCAATGTACTTTCACATACTGAATTGTGGTTTGCATTGCAGATCCACTCCTACTGCACTGCACTATTTACTAACACGGACAGTCAAACGTAGAAATCAAACCTGGAAATAAACCTACCCTAAAAAAACTCTACTCAAGAGGGTAAGAACTGCATATAGGCTCCTTTCACTCCTGGTTCTATCTTAACTATTCATAAAATATTTCAACTTAAGAAACAAAGTATTCTAGATAATATTTAATAAAAATCTGTATTTAAATGAATTTGAAAGCCCTTCTAGAATACTTGCAAGTAGGAGACAAGGGGCTGTTAGCCCATCTCAAAACCCTAAATAATATGAGGTTTAGTACACATGCAAGGACGTGTCAGAAACTATACAAGTAGTAGGAGCTATTTTCTTGCATATGACAGACTTCCCACAAAGTCTTTACATCCTATATTTCCATTAGTTTTTGAAAGCAATATATACATAAAAGAAAGAGAGAGATTCTGAATGGCAATCTGACATAATGCTTCCTGCATATTCTCCCTCTGCAAAAAAAGACAACCTCACACAAATAAAATATTTTAGTTTCAAAAACATTCAGCCAAACTGCACTACAGAAGAGCCTGCAATTTTATCTCAGCCATCTGTTCAGTTTATAAGCAAAGAATGTTCCATACAATGGTATAATTTCAAAGCCTTCAATCTGTCTCCTGTCACTAGAGAAATGTAAAAAAAAAAAAAAAAAAAAAAAGGATTTCTATTAATTTATGAAACAGTCACCTTTAGGAGTGAGCTCTGGTACTCAGAACTGGAGAAATAATACAGCCACAGCTCTTTTTGTCCTCTAAAAATAAATTGAAGGTTTCAGAGGTATTACTAAGTATTTATTATATAATCATTAACAACCTGGAGCCCAAATAGGCACCACCATCTTCCCTCCAGAAGCAGCAGCGTAGGCAGCGTGTAATTGCCAGCCCGCCCTCTCCTTCATTATTCATCCTCTACGAGGAAGCCTGGACAGGCGTAATTGCCAGCCCAACCTCCAGCAGTTCCAGCATTCATCAGTAATCTTCTTGCGAGCCTTTCCGCTGGCCCTGCTACTTGACTTCAGTCAGCTGCAAAGCGCCTTTATTCTGTGATCGCATCAGCGCGAGGGAACGGCTGCGGAGGAGCGGGCGCCCTCGCGGCGGAGCAGGCCGCGCCGCCTCTCGCAGCCCCTCTCGCTGGGGACCGTGTGGGCATGGCAAAAACAACCACCTGCCACGTGAACAGGCTGGGAAACCACGGAATAATACACTAAGCACATCATATTACGACCGACTACAGCCAGAACTGACGGGCATTGTGTCTGTCAGAAAAAAAGGAGAGGCTGAGTATTAGTCCAGTGAGAAAGACACTTGGAATTTCAGTACAGAATGTCTCAAATATTAACACACAATTGTACTTAAGCTCTTTTTATTTTTGCTAATTGAAGGACCTAATAGGTCCTTCAATTATAACATAGGTCCTTCAAACATTATAAACATATAATAAAAAGAAAAAAAGATGCAGATACAAAAATGAAAGCTTTTTGATATTCTATTTATAATAAGCAGCATCTTGTGATTGTTCAGTCTATCCTCCTCTTATACTGTTTACTGACATCCACATTGCTTTCAACAAAATAAGGATTTTATTCAGTCTTTATGAAATCCTTACTAACATCTCCCCGGAATGTAGACTTCTGCAGCTACAGTTCTCGGGCAACTTAGGCAAGAAACTGAATTTTTGTTAATAATATCATTGTTAAGAACAAACAAGATTTTTGTTGTTGATTTTTTTAATTGATTAAATACACTCAGTCAGAAAAGGTAAATAGTGATTTAACTGAGAGAACAAGCAGACAAACAAAGCACACCTTTCCAGCTCAAATACATTGGTGGATGTTTAGTAATAAATGCATTATAAGATATCCTATGAAAAATACAATTTCAACAGTCTTTTATAACAAAACCATTTTCTGATCAGCTACAAAATAGTATTCTTCATCTTGTCCTATTGGTAGTTATTCTGGAGATCAACTCCTGCCTCACTACAACCTCCTTTCAGGTCTCCCTTGAGTATCCTCCAGACTAAATAGCTTCAACTCCCTCCGACGCTCATCATAAGGTCTGTGCTACGGACCCTTCATCAGCTTTGCTGACCTCTGGACACGCTCCAGCACCTCAATGTCCTTCTTGTAGTGAGGGACCCAAAACTGAACACAGTTTTTTGAGATGCAGCCCCACTGTGCCGAGTACAGCAGAACAATCACTTCCCTGGTCCTGCGGGCTGCACTATTCCTGATATGAGCCAGGGTGTTCTTGTTCTTCTTGGCCACCTAGGCACACTGCTAGCCCATGTTCAGACATCTGTTGACCAACACTCCCAGATCTTTTTCACTGTGCAGCTCTCCAGTCACTCTGCCCCAAGCCCATAGCATTGTGTGGGGTTGTTGTGACCGAAGTGCAGGGTCCAATACTTGGCCTTGTTGAACCTCATACAGTTGGTCCCAGCCCATCGATCCAGCCTGTCCAGATCCCTCTGTAGAGCCCTCCTAACATAAAGCAGATCCACTTTTCCTCCTAGCTCAGTGTCATCTGCAAATTTGCTCAGGGTGCACTCAATCCTCTTATGTAGATCATTGATAAATGTATTAAAGAGGAGTGGTCCCAACACTGACCCCTGTTCCCCAGCTTGCTGTGGTTCTTTTCTACTTTTTTCTAGTTGTTAAAAAAAAAAAAAATGGAATAAAGAAAATATCTCAATTTCACTCAGAAAAAAATCATCAGTAACCCTCACACCAAAATTAGAAAGCTTACAAAGAAGCTATTTTTAAATATGTTTTAATATTCAGGCTGACAGATCATCATTCAAGAAAGTAATGTGATCTTTGTATCAATCACTGCCAATAAAACAATCTGTCCCCTAAAGACAGAAAGTGATAGAATAACTGATTAAAATGCCACATTAAAAGTCTACAAAACTATGTATAATGGTTCTTTTTTAATATATCACATGTACATTTATGATTGGTAAGATATAGGATTTTCTGTTTTTTCCCCATATTTATGTACTTTTTTGCCAGTCAAATCTTCCTGAATATTCTCATTCCTAAATCCTTTTCACTTTTGACAGTGATCCAGGCTTACTTTCTGCTGTGGAAGAGGCATAAAAGGCTTACAAGTTCAAACGTTTAATGGGTTTATGAAGAAGAATGTTGTAAGCAGGATTGCTTTGGCAGTTTGATAAGATTAACGCAATCAATCAGTTTCACCAAAACATGTTGCTGTTAGAAATATTCGTACTGTAACTTCCTTAGTGGATGCTGCTGTATTAAAATGGAAAAATGACAGCACATCTTTTAAATTCAATTTTACATGGAAAATAAAAGGAAGCACATGGAATGACGGCATTTGTAAACACCCTTCTCTCCCCAAAAGAATAAGTTATGCTTTAAGAATAAAGCATAACAGTATGTATGCTTGTAAATGAAGATGCATGTATGACTTGGTTGCAAATAAAAATATTTACAAAGTACTCTGTAACTAAAGCATGCAGTGTGCTTCATGGCCACACACTAAGCTGTAAATGAGAATACATAACGTTGTAGCTCTATCTTCAATTAGAAATACCCAGGAAGCTTGAATGACCAAGCAAGTGACCAAAATATTTAGCAATTGATAATAATTTTGATTCAAAGAATTGCAGAAAAGAAAAGGATATCACATCTCTCTTATAACCTTGCCTTCTTGGATTTATTGTTCTGAAACTCATAATATTATCTAAACACTATTCTATTCCCTCCAACTTGATAATTTTATTAAATCTTCTATTTTAAAAGATCATTCACTTTCATAAATAAAATTAACATGTATACTGGTGGTAGCTATAGCACAATCACACCTTGTGCATTTATAACCATCCTGTCCTAAGCAAACCCTTGCTACTGAAAAAAGTAAAATATGAGGCAGGATAGAAGCAGGATAAACATTTTATATAGTTCTTAAGTTGGAATAAAAATAGGTCTTCCTCATTTTCAGACACTATTTCCAAACAGTGTCTGTGTCCCACATCCCCGATGGGAACGCTAAGAAGGAAAAACAATTACACAAGTTTGCCAGTCTTTTCTTGCATCATGTAAGCCTTTGGGTATAAGGTGTTAGCATTTTAATCTTGCTGACTCTTCTCTACAGGATCTTAGAGATGTGGTTTTACAAGCCTGTGGTGACACGTCCAGACATCTCCCAGGCTTCAGAAAATTCCTCTTTCTCCTTCCTAGTCTAACAAACTTCCGCAATTATGCTCTGCATCTCTTCTTTCATCTACAGCACCTCGCAGTAACTTTATATCATCAGCCAATTCCAAGCACATTTGAAAGAGAAACAAAAGTCTCAAACACAACTGACAAGAAATTTCATAAAAAAATGGTGAATAGACAAAAGACCAAGACTCTATAGCTATAGACCAAGAGCTCTTACAGACAGACACAAACTAAAATGCACTGTGTGGCAGCAGTGCCCTGGAGACCAGCATTCTCTTAGCTCTCCACCACAGCCCAAGTTTTACTCTGCCAGTGAGGAGTGGAAAGACTTGGAAGAAAACTAGGAGGGAAGAAGATTGTTGTAATGTGGGAGGAAGTCCTCGGACAGAAGTACAAAGCAAGCCAAACTCCATTAATTCTGCCGCAAATTAGCTTGTTATTTTCACCATGCAGATTCCTCATGGTATCTTGGACATCTGAAGGGATCATAAAAACTAGAGGAGGAGGAGTACTATGTACGCTAAAGATAAGCATTTTTTGCCCTTCATACTAGCAGGTATTTCAGCAAAAATGATTTAGAATTCCAATTTATGAGCTAAACTGACACAGGATTATGAGTAGCTGAAGAGGTCTTTTGGTCAGATACAGCATGAATAGTTCTACCTACCTACATCAGCATATTTTCTTCTTAAAGAGGATATTGCTTCATTGAATGTGGGGATGCACAGTGAAGACTCATGTAAGCAGGATTCCATTCCACTAAGCTGGCCTTGCAGAAGGCCGGTCACCCAAGCTGTCAGAACTTGGCAACTGACCCTATTACTTTGGAATAGGACATATTCTGTTCATAACCAAAACAAGTATAATAAGTGATTTAAAAAAAAAAAAAAAAAAAAAAAAAGTATGCCTTAATCTTCCTGTGCATTCCCTCATATCTGTTAAATAGCAATGCAGCATGAATTTTCTCTATATAGCCACTATTTTCATTAATAATGATAACAAACAATGGATCAGGTTCTGATTTATGTGATTTATGCTCGCACAAAAAGAGGATGTATTTCATCACATATAATGTTGCACAACAATTTTATGATACAGCAATAAGAGTAAAGCTAGATATGTTTGGAGTTTTGTTTGCAAGGCACAAATAGTCAGGAATGACTACAGACCAAATGCCCTCAACTTTCTAATCTTTTCAACAGAAATTGAGATGCACTGATTAACACGAGGTAAAGACTTCAGGCCATCTGATAGAATGCAGAGAACATGCTGCAATAAGTTGCACTCCAGTTAGAGGTAATGACCACTTAACCCAGCGTTGGATAAACTGGAGTAAATCAGATATCTAAAAGTCTGTGTCTGTGTTTAAATTGGGAAGTAATTCAGTGCGATAAGGGGAGCTGAGAACAAAGTCATTAGCTCTGAGGCTTCCACGGCTGCAGCTGCAGTATGGATTTTACTTCAAATTAGATGTAGTATTGCCCCCCTCAATGGAGCATCCCCACCATTCACAAGATTCACAGCTGTCCCGGCGATGAATCTTTATCTTGGATGTGAAGGTCTCTATTATTTGGTGTCTCTGTATGCTATTATTTGGTGTCTCTTTAGTACATATTTGGAAAAGGGCATCCAGAGGAGGAGAAACTTGTCTTTGAAACAACAGCTGATCCTAAAATTAAAAAATATCTTTAATCTATATTAACAGATGAAAAGGGGAGAGAGTTACCTGTTTTGGTGCTTTCAGTTTGAGATAATTTAAATGGTCTGATTTTCATAGCTAATTTCATAAGCCTCTTTCAAATAAGGATCCCCAAAGCATATCTGAAAATCAGTATACATGAGTGACAACCTTTCGCTATGGTCAACACACGTTTCTACATCCATCTCCCTGCATGACCTCTAAAGTATTTTTTAAATGTTACAGTTAATACGAACACTATATAGAGAGATCCCTATTTCTCCTTCTCTACTGTGGGAAAATATACTTGCAGAATTTAACCCATGTACCTCCAGCTCAATTCAAAGTTTATCTTCTTTCAATTATTGCCACAGCTGTGGCTTTCAAAAACAGCAATAGCAGATGTTGAATCACCATTTCTGAAAGATACGGTTCCCACAACAGCCGTTTTCATTCCATTTGTAAACTACTTGATAGTTTACAAAGTCATGAAAACAGTGTCGCAGGTAATGATGCTAAAGTTAAATCTTAATTCACATAGTATGATGTTGAGCGAATGTTTTAATGGGGTTATTTAGATTTTAGAATTTTTTTTAGCCTCACAGAAACTGTGCAACATTGCTAAGACCTGGAATGTTACCTGGAATGATTATAAACAATTGACTTATAAGGTAGTCAACTGTTTTAATTCCTACAAATTGAAAGTATATTAGACAGTAGCCAAAAATACTGAATACAGAAATGAAATTCTTTTACATATACTCTTTAAAATAGGAGAATAAACTAGACGAAACAGGAGAATAAAACAACAAAAAAAGTTAAAAAAAGAGGAAAAAAGTATCGATCTAATTCATTAATTGAAAATGTGCCAGCATAAGTTATAATAAATAGCTGCTTTATAGATTTAAAAAGAATAACCACTACAATAATCAAATACTTTACTCATTTTATTCTCTTGCATGTCCTACATTGCTCTGTTCAGAGATCTGAATAACCAGGAGAAAAAAAAAATACTTTCCAAACTGATGAAAAACTTAAGATCTCTAGATTTAGTTTTTGTTTGGTTTTGAAATTAATCTAAACTGTTAAAGAAGGAAAAAAATCTAGTGAAATAATACATATTGAAGACAATTTAAATCTGAATTTGGCTGCCCTTTTATTTGAAAAGCATTATCCATATCTGATCCTATGCTAACATCACTTTAGAACCTCTGCATCGTCACAGACACATTGTAACATATTTAGTGTTATTTCATTTTATTTTGCTAAAGAAAATAAGTATATATTTTTGAGCAGCCAAAATTTAGCAGAGATATGTACTCCAAAACTTTTTTTTTGACAGCAATTCCTCAATTTTTGAGAACTTTTTGAGAAGACACCCTGAAGTATGCTCCACAGGACTATTTCATGGAGAAAAATGGCAAGCAAATAAAGGAACCGAGAGACAGAAGGCCTAAATAATGACAAAGGACGGAAATTAAATATTCTTTATGTCTTAAGAGATTCATATTCTTCAAATTGCACAAAGAGTTCAAAACAAGAAGTTGTTTTTGAAATTCTGTGAGGGGAAGTACAGTACAGATCTACAAAGATATGTTGGAAAAAGAAATTCTGAGTAGGTTCTTATAACAGAACTAAGATCTCTGCTGAAGAAAAAACAATTCTTTGTATCAACATATCACTAATTTCATCACCTTTCTACGGAAAACTGTCATACAGAAAATATGAAATGGATGATTTAGTTACAGGTGAGAAATAAAAATAGATATGCAGATCATGAGCATAAAGTTGACAGTTATTTTGTAGAAAAGGTTCAGAATATCCATGAAAAGGAAGCAGCAAAGAGTCACCAAGAGCTCCTGGGAGACTGGAAGGGTAGAATAGCTCTGAAACAAATGGTCAAGGGCAATTCCAATGACAGAAGAAAACACAGGTCTGCATTGCATCAGAAATGCAAGAGAGGCATTCCTACCCTTTCTTAATATTCTGATATTAAGAACACTAGGATTAAAAGTTACAAGACAGACAAAGGAAGGCAAGGTTCTTAAATGTTCAAATAATACAAATAATGTTGTGCACTCAAAAAACAAAAATCCTCCCATGGGTATTTATAGTGGCTAGTAAAAAGAAGCATACTTACTGAATATGTAACAGATCTGTTGAATACAAATTTGCCATATCTATCTCTATAAAGGTTGCTTTTGGATACAGGGACTATGTCTTGCACAGTGGAAGAGTTAAAAAAATTTATTTTGACAGCTTAATGAATTTTCTGTGCAGAATGCTCTAGAGCTTTGTCACTAAAATATTCTGCACTGAAACAGATCTGCTTAGCCCACACACCTTAATCTATTAACCTTCAGTTTAGCAGAAGGCTTTATGGTATAAAAATTGTCACAAATATGTATGTACTAATTATTTTACCCATGGCTGTGAGGTTTCTTAGTCTTGTAAAGTGGTATCAACTTCAGATTTCTCAGCTTCACAAGTCTGTTTTATAGTAATCTATTTTGTTCCTTGTTTGGTTGGAGTTCTGCTATAACTTTATTATGCAGAATAACACAAAGCATATATTCAATATTATTTCCAATTTTGTTGTTCATTTTCAAATGCATGCTTATATTTTTATTCAGTTGTTCATCTTACAGCTATAAAAACTTCTGATCTGATTTAAAATTTTGGCTGCTCAAAGTTATGTGTAATTTGGAAACGGTATGCATTCTCACATTAAGGTAATCTACATCAAATGTGCTAGCTATAAATGCTTTGGTAAATTTGAAATAAGGGACTGGAGAACTGTGCAACTTGTTTAGATTATCATTTCACATTTGTTCAGGTCCTGACAACTACAACACACACAAGAAAAGGGGGGACAGGGAATGGTGGTTTAATTGCTAGTGCTGTCTTCCAGAAATGCCAATAACTGGCATAACTATTACAATACAGCAATTTCAGGAACTAATTAAATCCTGTTCTTGCAATACTAAATAAAACAACTAAAAGCATTCAGTCTAGATCTACAAGAGCTGCAGTCTGTTGAGAAGTTCTATTTACCAAGCAATTTAAATGATCTGGAATTGTATGCAAACAACGTTTTCTACTTTAGCTGGAAACTGCCCATACTGCAGGCAGGTAAATTATAGAGGATTGCTGGGCATATATTCTACATACACACACTGCATGGTGTGTCCTAAACTTGCAGCGTCATCTCGTATGACACAACTCATGGTTAGCAGGGAAAGGTTCTGTATAAAAGGTAAGCAGCTCGGTCCTGCACAGCAGAGCTTCCATGCAAAGTTCCTATTTCCCTCTGGCTTCTTTTCCTGGATGTTCAGAATCAGGCACCAGCAGAGCATGTCTAGACAGACCCCGTGTCTGTCCCTGCACCCATACTGCAAATGTTCAAGCTACTACAAAAGTACAAAATAAAGAAATCGGGAATAAAATCAGGTCTAATACCTCTCATTTAAAGAATATTATGAGTATGAGAAGAAAATTCCGAATCATTGAGCTCCAAGAAATTTCAGACAAAAATGCTTCAAATGGAGGATTTCCCTCATTTCTTTGTTTTCTTCCTTTTTATTTTTAATTGTAAGCAATGATAAAAAAAGAAACATAAAAGCATAATTTAAAAGGCATCCCTTTTTATTAAAATCAGTAAAAAATCATTTTTCTAAGTTGTACAAAATGAACTTCAGAATGGCTTTGAAAAAATGATTTTGGGTGAAGTTTTCAAATACGTTTCATCTCTAATGATAACACTCTGTTTTTAAAGTAACGAAGGAGGCTTTTTCTCTCATTCTACCCACAAGTAAAATCCATGGAGATGTAAAACCATGCAGCTGACAAGAGTTATCAGCTTGGATCTGTGCTTTCTCATGCATCAAAGGTACTTTTCACCAACAGCTAGTCAGCTCATCCTGAGCAAATCCCCTGAAGACATATCTACCTGCCTATCTATTCTGAAGCCATCATTTAATTTCAAGAACTTTCACCATGGGTAGCAAAAATGAAGGAGTCTCTGAATTCCACATGCTAGTTTTAGTTTACTGTGTTGGCAATTAAAAAAAGAAATCTAATAATTAAAAAGAAAGAGCATTTTAAACTCATTGGAACACTGTCACTGGGATAAATCAGAAATAACTAAGGTCACACAACTTAACAATAGTTCATGTAGAGAATGACCTACCTTTGTGCATGTACTGATCTCATACTAGGCATTTTGTACAAGTTTCTGAAAATTTTTTTCTTTGGCCAAGCATATTTCTCCATGTAGTCATACCATATAATATTAAATACTGAGGGTATACTGCTGGCCTACTCGTATAAAAAATGGTAACAAAGGAGTTTCCCATTTAACAAAATGGTGACTCCAGGCTTGCTCTGGAGCTAACAATCAGCTGTTGTCTCTTCATGGCAGGTGGGCGAAACAGTCTTGCTCACAACTCATGTGTAGAGGAGACTGTGGGTGTGCAAAACGCACCCACCCAGACATGCAGACAGAGGGCAAAATAAAATAAATCCATGCACCACCTGGTGAAAAATTTGATACATTCATTTCCACAACTTCTTCAAGGCAATACAAAAGTAGGCCACTGCTGAAGAGGTATTTTCACGTAGCCCTCACCACTTGCCACGTACATGTGTGACTTGTTTTGTGCCAGTAAGAAGGCTTATGTAGCCATGCAGAGAGATAGATCATTAAATTGAACCTAGTGAAAACTTATCCAACAGAAAAGGAAAAAGTTATATCAGCTCAAAGAAACAGTGAAACCACAGTTTGAATGAACAGTTCAGCATGTCAGGAAGCCTCTTACAGATCATTTACCACATTTGGTGGCTCAGATGCTTCAGCTCCCTGTGGAGCAGGAAAGCATCAGACCAGTGTAAGGGAAGTGCAAGAATTGATGATGGTAAATGCAGAAGCAGAAATATCTGCTAGTCACTGCTACATTAAGGTGCCTCATTTAAGCAGCAAATGGGACTGCCGTCCTTCAAATCATGAGCAAAGATCAAAAGGCAAGAAGCCTTTTGAAGCCACGCAATAAATTTCAAGTCCCTGACTTCCCAATCTGCGCAGGCAGAAGCAATGGGAAGCAGCCAATCTTCCTACATACCTGGTTAAGAGACCACTAATACGAAACTCATACTGTTAAAAGAAATAAAATAGGGTTATTAAGCTCTAAATCTTATGGAACTAAGAGAGGCTTATCCAAAATGCTTCCCATTAGGAAATACTGACTTTTCATATGTATGCAATTAAAAATCTTTCAGGCCTAGATGTTATTTTGTTCATGAAAGAACATGAACATTTTCAATTCTCTCTTTCTCAGATTAACCTTAATGGGTTTTTTTATGCTTAGGAAAAAGAACAGAGTAAAATTAGATGCCCAGAATTTTCTGCTCCTTTATATATATAAATCTATTCACTAAAAATAAAATTGGCTATGCAAACATTAGATAACAATCAGAAGAAAGTATGCAACAGAGGAAAGCAGTGGCATAGTTTAGCCACAGAATATTACAAAAGCAGTATTTGTATAGTTACTTTAAGAATACAAGACTTCTTACAAAATTTTGCAAAGACAAGAACTAGTCAAAAACTAAAGACATATTCAGAAACTAAAATACTAATTTTAAACCCATCTTAGAAACTACAGAAAAATATTATGAAAGTGTGATGTGTACAAAATCCAAGAGATGCACAACATTTATGGGCACACAGATGCAAGAAAAGAAATTTTCCTTTCTCTTTTCTTGGACAGCAGCATGATTCCATTTCAGAATTTCTTCTTTGAGAGAAAACAATATTAAGTCTAATAAAAAGAAACAATCACAGAGACTACTTCAAATTAGTAATGAAGCAGAACAAACTATTTTGTAGACTATGTATAACACTAGATTAGCATCCTACCAGAGTCATGCATTAAGATCCTGATCAATATACCACTTTACATACACACTTAGTTAACTAAATTCATGAGTTGTTCTACTGAAGTCAATGAGATTACCCACATTTTTAAGACTAAGCATAAGCAAAAATGCTTTATCTGATGCTCTCTACATTCTCAAACAACTTCTCATTTACCACAGAAAACTACTATTTACTTCAATAGCTCTGGAAGCTGCCTTTAGAAGTTGAACCTAGAAAACCTAAAAGCTTCCTTCTCTGTATCAGTTTCATTATTCTGTGTATCAACACAAAGTCTAAACATTTTCCTCATAAAACAGTGTGGCTACACTAGAATACACCAAGTTCTTTTTAATTTTCAGAAAGAAATTTTAACTAATAGTTTGAGGAAACTCTGATACCTTCAGTTCTAACATTAAGATTTCTAAACTTAAGTATGAACCTAAGAAGAGATTCATCTGACTGGACACCATGGCCATAACCGATCTCTCTGCAGGCTTCGCTGAATTTACTGACATGGTCTCCATCAACTATAATAAAAGCTTAAATACTTAACACATCTACCACACAAAGAGTCCTATTACGGCCCCTTTTGGATCTTAGATCTCAAGCTGAACTCAAGTTGAACTCCACTGTTGCTATTCACAGTAAGCCCACAGGTAGAAAGACCAGAGGCTGAACACCTGAGCTGCAGATCTTACAGACCTTTAAAACTAGAAATTCCCTAGTATAATGGATAAAAAGTATAATGGATAAAAATATTCAAAATTGCCTTTGTGCCAAGTGAACTGTATCAGTTCTTATGTGGAGACAGATTTAAGCACCTCATATAGACAGCTCCTGCCAGTTTGATGATGCCAGGGTGAACATACATCCCCCTCAGAGTCCAGGTAGATACCACCAAGCAGGCATTTACTCCCTCCCTCAAGGTTGTCTGATACTGCAGCCCAGCCTTTGTAGTCCCGGAACTGCTCTCTCCACCTCAGGAATCTAGCAGGGATACAGGAATTGCTAAGATCATTTCTTGTAGCAAAGCCAAGAAAGAACGTGAAAATGAAGACTGGGCTAAGCAAACAAGATTTTAGCATTTTTTTTTTCTGTTGCTTGCTTTTCTTTCTTCAAGCTAGTCTGTTGAGGCAAAGCAAATAGGACAAAATGAGGGAAGGTGAGGATGTATAACTGAAGATCACTTGGATCAGTTTGAGATTTATTGTGCAAGAGTGAAGAAGCCCAGCTCTGAATCAGGTCCTGCTTACTTCACTTTCAACAGTGGCACCTGAAGCACTGGAATTTAGAAAATCTGTCTCATATCTCATCAGGAAATTGAAAATATTCTCTGAATAGGAATGGCTAATGAGCTGGACTGAATCATTATTATAATTCTGCAAAGAGCATCCAGCTTCCTTCCTTCCTACAAGAAAACTGAGAGCTTACACACAAATAGGGTTTCTGCAGGTCACAAATCAAGTATGCAACAGTTGAATCAATGTTCAAGAAACTTCTTTTTTTCCTCTATTTTGCACATCATCATTATGTACATTAAAGACTGTATGTAAAGTTTTAGAAACAGTTCAAGATAAAGTAGTCTTTTTTTGGACAAACATTTTACTTTCTTTCATTTTTCTGTTATTTCAGATGGCAGTTAGCAAAAGATAAACAGTAAGAGGTCACTGACTTAAGTGCTTTACCACTAAAATATAATTGCCTGAAATAATAAAGTAAGTCCTAATGAGGACCGCTCTTGTCAAGGGCTGGTTGTCTTGGCAACAAGGTTATCCGGAAAGACAACTTCTTCCTGGGATAGAAGGTGAAGAGAGTCAGTTGTCTGGCAGATTTGAGAAGTATCAAAACTTTTCAACTATTCAAAGCTCAATGTATCCAGAGTCTAGTGAGATAAGGGAAAATACTGCCTTGGTGAACACAAAAAGACCTATTGACTTCTAAGGAAATGCCAAGATAGAATAGGGATATTTCGTTTAAACAGGGACATGTTTAGATTGCCGTGCTTTTAAGAAAAAGGTACAGGTAGTCAGTCAGAGGCTCTTCCTTCTGTGTCCAAGGATTAAGTTTGATTTAGATCATACTCTAAGTTTACTTTTGAAGCATACAGTGTGAAAAGGTACTTTTGAATTCTAGTGGAAGTGGGAAGATGTGAGCTGGGCAGACAGGAGGGCAATGAACTCGAGCTGTCAGGGAGGAAGGTAGAAAAAATATCCCCGAGAGAAAACAAAAGGTGCCAGGACCAAAGGGGAAGGCATAAGCGGGCACCCCGGAGGCCTCTGACACTTCTGCATCCAGCTGCTGGTCTCTTCTCATGGCACTGGGCCAGGAAAGTCACTACCTAATTCCTCCAATATTTTTGAGCTTTATTTCGTAAGAAAAATAATATTCTGCAGACACACTTAATGTCTGCCCTGGAAAGACTAGGTCTGCCTGTGTCTGTCCCCTCCATGTCGGCAACTCTTAATTTGATGGCCTGTTCAAACAAACTGATGAATGCCTAGAAAACCTCAAGGATATGATCCCACCTGTGTCAGTAATTGGATATTAAACATTCAAATAGCCAGATTCTTTTCTCGCAGAAATCTGGCTATTCAAATAGCCAAATTCTTTTCTTGCAGAGAGCAGTTTCTTGCAGAGAAGAAAGATAGTCACAGAAAGGTCATGGTGTAGCGATTGTAAGTAGAGAAATTTTCAACTTGAAACAGGGAGGACAGCACAGAAAGAGATAAAAGTTTTGAAACAAATGGTGTGGAAAACGCGAATGGAGTGATTTGACACTAATTCTCATAATCAAATAAGGGGAAATGAACTCAAAGATAGAGAATTTCCTTCACATTGCATAAAGAAATTGCAAAACTCAGTGCCACAAAATATTTCAAAAATAGTAAAATATGTTTAAAAAAATAAATATTTAATAAAGCTTATGGGATATTTCTTGAGTTTTCTTGAAAAAGAGATGTTAAAAATGCCATTAAAATATGCAGAGGTCTTGGCAATGATAATAAAATCCACCTTTAGTACTATCTTTTAATTCTCTGGCATCTCAGCTGGCTTACGCTTTGATGGAGATTATGGTAGTAATAACAGCCTTCCTATGTTTTTCCTACAGCTTTTCCTACACTAATCACAGGGCAACTCTACTGGAAGTTAGACTTACATTATCTCACATTCAGGGTATCAGAATCCCTGTTTACCTCTATACATTGAGTGGAAAAACATAAAAAAAAAATGAAATGTTCATGTTGGAACATTCCTTAAATTCCAGTGACTGACTTTCCTAGGCAAGTAACATTTGTATATGTAGCTTTTGCTCACATGTGGGTGTGCTTGTATATAAATACAGTAGCCAAAATATTTTTAACATGTCTACAGAATTAAGTCAGTAACTTTTCACAGAACCACACAGAACCACAAAATGGTTGAGGTTGGCAGGGACCTCTAGGGATCATCCAGTCCAACCCCCTGCTCCAGCAGGGACACCCAGAGCACGGGGTACAGGGCGGCATCCAGGCGCCTTTGGAAGATCTCCAGAGAAGGAGACTCCACAGCCTCCCTGGGCAGCCTGGGCCAGGGCTCTGGCACCCTCACAGCAAAGTAGTTCTTCCTCACATGCAGATGGAACTGCCTCGGTTTCAACTTACCCTCATTACCCCTTGTTCTGTCACTGGCCACCACTGAGAAGAGCTTGGCCCCTTCCTCCACAGGGGATATATTCCCCCTTCATGTACTTATACATATTGAGCAGATTCCCTCTCAGCCTTCTCTTCTCTAGGCTAAACAGGCCCAGCTCACTCAGTCTCTCCTCACACGAGAGATGCTCCAGTCCCTTAATCATCTTTGTCACTCTCCACTGGACCCTCTCTAGAAGCTCCACGTCCCTCTTGTCCTGGGGAGCCCAGAGCTGCCCCCAATACTCCAGATGCGGCCTCACCAGAGTTGAGTAGTGGGGCAGGATCCCCTCCCTGCCCCTGCTGGTAACACTGGCAACTTCTAATTTGTGGAAAGAGAAGACATAGGAGAGATTTCTATAAAATATTTACATACTCTGCATTTTTTTAATTAAAGAAAACAGTTTCAGATCCAGATAAATGTTAATGCCTTAACAAAGACAAAAGTCTGGGTAAACTTTTTCCTATGGAAATCCTGTCAGAGATTCTTCAGCAAATTAGGTGCTTCTTTAGATTTATGTACACATAAAAACTAACAGATGAAAAGACAGCACAAAAAGGCATTCATGAACATTAGTGTAGAAGGAAAACTGCATAGTGAAATATATATTTCATAGTGAAATATATGCTATATGTGAAATAATGCATAGCATTCTTCAGAAAAAGTAACAAAAAAGTATTGAAATGCAAATCAAAAAATTAAATGTAACTCAAAACTCTTATCATATTTCAAAAGTTGTCTGTGTAACAGCTCTTACCAGGATGACTACCTGACATTGACGGCATGTGAGATGCTGCCTTCCAGCAACTCATTTAGAAGTCAATACTTACATATGGTTTAAATAAATAAATAAATAAATAAATAAGCAAGCCTATATGACTATTCAAATTGGAGTAAATAGGTATCTCCAGCATATTCTAGAACAATATAATGTGCCTTTTAAATTAGGGATAAAAGCCAACAAGGCCATTGTTTTAATATGCCATGAAATCTTCAAATCAGTCAGGGACACTATCTGGAATGGAACAAATATAAAACTGTTCATTTCATAAATGCAGAAAAATGTTAAACATTGGTATATTCTGAATAATTTAGTCATCATATTGCCAATCCTTTATGTTAAAAAGGTGACAACACATAGGATAAAATGACAGGAGATAATAAAAAGATAAAACTGAGGTCTTGTTTTGTACTATTTTAGCTTGTAGAGAGCCTTTTACATATGACAAAGTCTATGAAGATTCATATAACTCACTTTCATAGACTTAGAATGGGAGTGTCCTGAGGGAACTTTACCAAGCAATTTTACTTTTCAAAGAACATCTTTTGAGCAAATGCTTTTTTTAAAAAAAAAGTGAAAATGTCGTTATTTACTTTTGTCGAAGTGCAATTCAAGGCAAAGAATAAATTCAACTAAATATTTGTGGCTTAGAAGCTTTTGAAAAAACTCCTATGTAAGCAAGATATATAATTCTTCATTTTTTTCTCCTCTGCAAAGCTCTACTATAAAAGACAGTGATATACCTTAATGTATTTTGGAGATACAGTTTTAGAATACCAAAATGTTAACTTCAGTAAAGGGAAAGATTTACGAACATTTGCGAAGTATTTTCTCTCAACGATAATTACTTCAAGTACAGATACCTGATCATACAAAGAGCTTATTTCACAGAGCATAACAAGTGACCGATGAATTAAGAATTAAACTAGACAAAAGACGAAATAGGAGCCAGAGTACCTTTCTTAAGAAATAGCTGGACATCATTTAAGTGTCCAATGCTGATTGAAGTTCACACAAGAACTACAAAAAATATCAATCTACATTTCAAACAAGTTTAAAGCGCAGCGGTTATCTATCACAGCAAGCAATACTTAACAGCAGAATATGAAGTGTGCTGTCATGCCCCTAAACCCCCCTAGCCCTGGTCATGAGAAAATGAGCTCTGCTTTTAGCACAAGGCATTGCTTTGGAAATCTAAGGCAAAATCCCAAATCCGTTTATTTTCTCACCTTAGGACACTACGTAGCAAAACCAGTACTGATAACTGTATCATTACCCCTTGAGCACATTCAGGAAAACAATTAAATAAGGAGTAGTATTTAGGCTCTTGCAATTTTTGCTAACATTTGTTTTTGCTAAATGTCTAGAAAGCTAAAGCTCCTTTTAAAGATATGATAGCCTATGATGTATCTGCCTCTACTAATTTTGAATATCTCTTTCAAATCCAGCCTCACAGGTCCATAGCTAGTCTCAGCAAAACTTCTTTACCAACACATCTCTAAAATGATATTTTGGATTATTTGGATTTACTGTTAAAATCACAAATCAGAAGATGAAGTTAATTGAAAAAATTCCATCTCCAAATCTTCTCCAAAGTCACAGTCTGAATACTTCTATTAAATGTGAAAGATTAAGTTAAAAATTATATACAACTGAAATGGCTTAATGACAAGTTATTTGTACAGAAATCTATAATGTTACTGCTTAACATATCAGCACAAACTTTACCAGCTCTTATAGTTATACTGCATTTATGAGTCTTATTATTGGTACTGGATGAGAAGAAATTCGATGTAAGTGCAAATGAAATCTGATAAGTAATTTGTAATATTGTTTTAGTTTTTTTCAGAAGGTGACCTTCTACAGTAAGATATCCTTTTTGGGTTTAATTACACAATTTAAAAAGGGATATGGAACCGTACACTAAATAACAAAATCTAAGAAATAATATAGATCTAATGCTAGTACTGAGTTAAAATAGAAAAAAAGAAATACTCCTTCTACAGGTATTTATAAATAAAAAAAGTAATTGGGTATCATAGATTTTAATTTAAAATATGAACTTGGGAATCCCAAGGAAATAGGTATTTAGTTTCTAAACACTATACATGACTACTATAATAAAACAATATTTCCACCAACCAGAAATTAAATAATCAGAACCTCAGAATTATCAAATTTAGGTAGTTTGGACTATTTTTTCAGTGGGATCTACTTTAGATCCCACTGAACTAGAATATGATGGTTGCCTATAGACTACCATGCTTTTGGATAAGAGATGATTATGTTCAGCATGGCTATAGTATAAGAGAGTAAGATAAAATCTTGGTCTTTTGTGGGAAAAAAAAAAAAAAAACCTACTAAGGAATTACAGTTCACACATCAGAAGCTCAGAGTGAAAATTTGACAAAGGCAGCTAATGCTTGGATACATCTGTGTAGTGATCTGGAATAAGTAAGAAATTTTACATCTCTGTGTACAGCATATTGATGAGTGCTAGACTCAACAAATTTGAAATTTTGCAGCAGTGGCAACAAAAAGTATTAAAAGACTAAAGAAATTAGCTACACTGAAACACCCGAATAGCTTAAAAATGTTAGTTTATCAGAAAGATCTTGTGAAGTAAATCTACTTTCCACCAGAAGAAATTTCTATGTATTAGCAGATGTTAGGGATTAATCTCGGACAATAATAGATTATTATCAGACAAAACAGGAAATGTTGCATAGGAAGAGACCCCAAAGGGAGGCAATAGTTTAATTCAACAAATTTGTTGAAAATAAACCACCAAATATAACTTGTACCCGGAAAAGTGATAGCTTCCTCATATCTTGACATTTTCATATAAGATTGTAGACATCTTTCTAGAAAATACACTTGATTGAAACAACTTATTGGATTCCTTAAAGAAATAACAAGCAATTCAAACTCTCTGCCATAGGTTCAATTCTATGAATTCTGAATTCTCTGAACAGATGGTCTAAATGCACTTACTTCCATTAAAGTCTGACTACTAACTACTAACTGCTACATAACAAGCAGTTGTAGTGACATTGATACTAAAATACTTTACGTCCCTTTATGAGACATTATTATGAGTTACTCCAGTTACCCCTATGTCTATCACAGTAATTCAGTTGAAATTACTCATAAATTATTTTTAAGCTTTTAATCTTTATAAGCTAATTTTAAACACACTAGACCTACTTACTAGGAGTGCATCGCTTAAATGTATATTTAAAAATTGCAGCCAGAAGTCAGTGAAATATTAAGAAACAGAATTAAGAACAGGAAAATCTTTTTTCTCTGATATCAGTTTTTCCACTTACTACTGAGAAAAAAAAATAATTATCTCACTAAGAATTCAGTAGCATAAGGTGTCTAGTGCACAGAAATAATAAGGCAGAAAACATGATTGAAGGATGAGCACTGGGAATTGAGGACTAGAAACTAATATTGGAATGAGCAGCTAACTAGGACAGAAAGAAATCTAGAACTTAGAATCAATGGAGGGCATTAAGTAAAATTTAATATCTTGCTTTTTGATGAAGAGCTAGGAGAGGATATTGACATTAAATCACGTTCTGAGTAGGTGTTCACTTCAATACCAAAAATTGTGATAATATCACATTTTACTTGTTTTTAAAGGGCAGGATCAAAATAGTAATGATCACTGAAGATGTTTTTTCCCCCTTGCTGCTATGTTCTCAGACACAAAACATTCAGGAAAGTTAATAAACAAAAATACGTACATGTCCAAATCATAAAACATTCAGAATTATAAAAGTATATGTTTATGTATGCCTAAACATATTATATGTACATATATGTATATGTATATGCACATAATATATGTATAAAAGTAGTCCTTACTTGGTATGTGTCCCACAGCCTGATGGTGCACCGTAAAGGGACTTCTCTCATCAGCAAGTTATTCATCCAACGGAAAGCAAATTGCAAGTATTTCACCTCATGCTGGTCCAAGTGCCTGTGAACTTGTTCTGAAGATGGAACGAACAGGTATTTCAGTTAAACTTTTCTGCAGTCCATGCTTATCAGATGCTTTTTGAAAAACACTTTTCCCACTCAAGCAGATAAAATTGGTGTTGAATACACATTTTTACAACTAAATGAAAATCCAAAAAGGGGCAATGACTTACAATGAACATTACACTGGATTTTTTTTTTTTTTTTTTTTTTTTTTTTTTTTTTTTTTTTTTCTTTAGATACTTTAAGCAACTAAACAACTGCTCTCAGTTATGCTCTTTTACATTCAGATTGAGGTCACTACTTTACAGCATAACATAAAACAAAATATGCAAGGCTATAAAGTGAAACGATTAGTTACACATATGCTTGGACTATAATTTATTTATAGCGGGAATACAACCAAAGTTTGCATATATCATAATTGCTTTCAAAAAAAACTGATAAGGAGAAAGCAGTAAGTAATATAAAAGGCAGAGAAATCGTTATGTTTTCCTGAAAAGAGAAAGAATTCTGGTCCACTGAAACAAATGTTTAAGATTAACGTTTAAGAAATAGAGTGAGGAGATTTCAAAAACATGTACTTTGAAAAATTTCTTAGTATAAAAAGAATACAAATCTGTACAAATTGGTGATTTTTAAAGTAATATTCATAAACATTTTAGTATATCACGTTTAGTATTTGAAAGCTGGGAAAATCACGTACATACATTATTTTTACAGCTAATAGAATTAATATATCAGTGCAGCTTTTACATGTTAAGCAGAATTTGTCCCCAAAAAGAATCAAAGACAACCTGTTCATAAGTTTTAGGTAAGACTCTTCGGAATTTTAACAGCATGATGTAAATTACAACTGCAGCTGATATACAAAATGTTAGGCACTATTTTGGATGAACATATGACAAGCACTCTATATTAAGGTCTAAGGAAGGCCTTATTTTTTACAGAATTTCTTTATGTAATACATTCTTCAGAGATTCTGCACCTCACATCATCCTTCACCTACATTCAAACAAAATTTGCAGCTAAAACAGCGAGTATGAGCTGAACTTCCGAAGTTCTCATTTTTCATAGCTCAGGAAGAACTTAAAAGGCAACAACAAACAGAAGAATCCAAGAGTACCGCAGAACTCTCCTGTGGAAACACTGCCTAAAGATTAAGGTAGCAGAAGGTAAACTATTTATTACAGCAGCTGGCTAAAGGCCTTTGGAAAACATCTGAAACATCTGAATCTTTCTGAAAAGACACATCAGTAGCAGGACTACACAGGCAAGTTTTCTTCCTAGACTTCTATGTTGAACTAGTTGCAACAGAGAACAGAAGAGATGTGAACATGCACCAGCCTAGGGAACAACATTTCATTCAGGTTAACTACAATTAATTTTTAGCCTGTATTTAAAGAATTGTAGGTGGGTCCAATAAAACAGCCTAACAAAACACTATTTTTATTTATTTAAAGATTCATCGGATATTCATTAGTTAAGTATCTAGACTGAAGTTATTCATTCGATTTATTTCTCAAGACACTTTATATGGATACAAGGAAACTTCAACCAACATGGTACAGACATTTCAACACGAAAGAAAGTAGTAAAAACCTTTCTGATATCAACAACAATCACAATGAGCACTTTTTTTTTAAAATATATATTTATACATATATATACATACATACACACACACATATATATATGTGTGTGCAACAAAATACCGAAGTCCCTCTAGGGAAACCATCTTGTCTCCAACAGAGGACAAATCCAGACATCTGTATAAAGCAAAGACACTGCTCCATGGCACATTTGGCCTCTAGTTATCTGTGGCTCAAGGCCTTTCCTGCTCAGACTGAATATCAATTCTCAATATCAACTCATTTTCTCTTTAACGTACTAAAGTATCCTTCTAAAGTACTACACAGACATAAACAACTAAATAAAATTGTTCATGTGTTACTTTTAAGAAAAGTTTTAAGAATTGTAATTAAAGATGTGCAAACCATCCTTAAGTGATTCTCTTAATTTCTATATATACCTTCACGTAATTAGAAATTGCTGTTATATAACAGACTGAAATATTAACAACAGATATGAAAAAGTAGAGAACAAGGGTAGGAAGACAAGGCACTTTTAAGTCATATCATCAAATTGTGGGTAATTCTTCTCCTCTTAGTCCCCCAGCATACAGGAAAAGCACCACTGTGTTACCATGGTATTTGGTACCTACCAACTTGCATTCCATACTTTTAAAAGAAAGGTGTGATCCACTATCCATAAAAAGGTGTGATCCACTATCCATAAAAACATCCACTGTCTGGTCCCACGATTCAGTGACTAACTTGATCCTTTCTCTAGAAACCCAACCTCTTTGCGTCACCCTCACCCCTTCCTTCCTGGGCTCTCTGTAGGCTCCTGAGCTTATGTGCTCCAAGGATCCAGCCATAACGAGCCCTCCAAAAGCAAGAACTACCTGCTGGAGCTGCTCCACAGCCTATCCTCAGCAGCAGTACTAATCTGGGAGGCTTTCTTGCAAATTGTGGAATTCTGCATGGTTGGAGGCTGCTGTCCCTCCACAAAAGGCTGATGCAAAATTTTCAGCTCAAAACATTACTGGAAGGATAGATGACATGGCAAATACATAGGCCCTGTCTTAGAGAAATGAATTTCAAAATAGACCAAGGCAGTTTATACTTAGAAGTTCACATTTTGAAGACAGTACAAGCTTCAGCAGCTCTTGCATTTTCATTTTCCACATGGTTAGATGCCTGCATGGCTGAAAGCCACTAACAGCTATTCAAGCAAAATACAGAATTACTAACAGGTATCTGCCTTTGCTCAGGCAAATTTACCCAAAAGTTTAATAAAATGAAGTGAGATACAATGTTAATGTTATCTTAAAAATATCACATTTATATTTCTATATTGCAGACTATTAATTAGATAATCCACTACATCAAGCAGGATACAAAGACTCAGCTTTATTTTTAACTGAACCTTTAATTCTCAAATACTACCTAGCATTTTTGTTCTTCACATAGCAGAAAGAAATCTCCCTTGATTATTCACAGCTATTTAAAGTAAGTAACGAAGAACTATAAATGGTGTCAACTGTGATATTTCAACTACAGCTCTTAATAGCGTTAATGAATTTTTTGAAAGTTGCTTTCTACTCTGTGTGGAAAATAGGCTACTAAACTCCACGCATTACATACAATTGATATAAGACTGGAATGGAAAATGTATTGACTGAGAAGACTCATTCTTTCTACTTTGTAAGTAATTGTGAGTAGAAGCTATTTTAATGCTAAAGGTAATTTGGAGAGTCATAATTCTACATTTAAATTTTCCATTTTTCTGGAAAGAAGTATATGGAATGAGCAAGCAAGAGATTACTGTCAACTTTCAGACTTAAGTTGTTTTATTTTTTAATACTTCTATTGCAGTTTCTGATAATAAAATTATGCTGTAGGTTTTTAAAAAGTGAAAAAAAGATTTTTCAATAATCTGAAAAAAAATTTGAAAAAAAGAAAAATTTTTGTCTTGTATAAATCCAAGAAAAACAAAAAGGAAAAAATGTATTTCTTTAAACCCAATTTAATCTGGAGTCTAATCTAGTATCTGTGGAACACTTAAGATTTTAAGATTAAACTTAAACATGAGTACAACAAAGTAAATCTGATCTGAAAATACATACACCACTTATATTTATCTTGTGCTATGGATACATTCCAAGGTCTACTAAACACTTCTTTAACTGCACAAACCAACTAGATGTGTTTTAATTAATGCAGTATTATATCGTTTATTTCTATCTACTTGAACTTTTCCAAAGTGTAGTGAGCTACTAAAAATGTGACACAAACAACAAACCGCCTACTTTAAATCCTGCTTACTTTGCCTGGCATTACATACAGGTGTTGTCCCTGCACACATATATTTGTTAGACGATAACCTCTTGCAAAGCAGAGGCTTAAGGCTGACCTCTGACTTACCACAAACACTTGATAAAACTCACAAGCATGGCTTGTGAGCTTGCCAGATATCTGTAGGGAAAAATAATATCTCTTTGGTCACTTTAGGCCCCAGACACCTTACTGGTTGTTCATATTTATCTTCTGTAATTCCAAAACACAACATTTTGTTCAAGTGCAGACACGCTCTTTTCCTAGTTGGAGTGGGCTGGGGCTCCACTCCAACTAGCTACCACCAAATGGAAGTGCCACATTGCTCTGCTACAAATTCCCTGCAAAGTTTCAGTAAAAAGTCAAAATCTTACTTGGCCTTCTACTACAACTAGATTCTTTAAATACTGTAAATTCCTCAAAATTCCTGTTTGGACACTGAATCTTGCCAACTGAAATAATGAACCTTGTCAGCAGCAGCTGCTGGCTTTCCTTTCGAATACTCTACCTACCCAAAGCAATTTTGAAAATCATTACCACTCTTCCCAATTACTTCTGTATTGTTCAAAGCTAAGATGCTGAGGGGAGACAGAGGTAAGAGTTTGGAGTAAAAATTAGACACCAGATGTTGTCAGATGCAGATTCAGCTTTCCAACCAGTGAGAAATCTCCTAACTGGTACGAAAGGCAGACTGGAAGTCTGAAAAAAGCAATTCTGAAAAATTCTAGCAGGAATACCACAATTTAGGAACTAGTTACCTAAACAAACTATTATTAATATGCCCCAAGAACTTTCCAATGGTTAACAGACAACCATTGCACGTTTCTGCTAAGAACTTAATTTCAGATGATAAACTAAGCCCCAAAAGTATTTAGAAAAACTTACTTGATAGTTTTGATACTCTGATCTCTAAAGGATAATCCACTTCTATTCCAATTGAACTTTTTTAAATGGAAAACTCATTTTGCTTTTCGGTTTATGAAAATCTGAAATTACTCAAAAAGGCAAAATATCAACCAAGACATATATTTTCTTATTGCAAACCTTATTAGCAATCAGCTCAAAATCCTGTTATGTGTATAGATTAACTAAATCGCTTGCTTTTAAACTTGAATCTTGGGATTTCATACAACGAACTGGTGATGAAACTATGGTAGCAAGTGACATTTGATCAGTCTTCATTATGTATTCAATCATGCTAACGATTTCTAAAGTACAGTTACAGAATACTTAATTGTGTGTGCAAAATTATATTCATGTTTAATTATACTGAATAGCATTGTACTGACACCAACAATTTGGAACTATAATTGTTTTCAAGGATATGAAAAAATGTTTTTTAATTGTAATAGAAAAAAGGCTTGCTTTATATCATACTTTATGCACTGGAAATGAAACTAAATTTATTTAGAATTTGGCGTTGCTGTTGAAAGTTATAAAGCTTAATAAAGTCTTTCTCTGCCCATCTTTATGCACTAGCTTGGTGCAGAAGTGATTAAAATCTTGTAAGTATGTCTTAATTAATTAATCCATACAATATAAGAGTTTCAGTTTTTCATTCCAATAATGTCATCTTATTTAGCTCTTCAGTATTTACTTCCATCTGATTTTGTGATAACAGCTGTATTATACTTTAATCCACTCTTAAATGTTGCCCAGCTGCATTGTAAGTGACATTATTCATTTAATACTTCTTTTCAAGCATATGTTATCTTTTATCATGATGATTATATTTGTGTGCTTTTACTGAGTTCAGAGAGCTTAGCAAGATTTAAGACTGAAAAATCAATTGCAAGTTACTGACCTGTGTAAACACTCGAAGACTTAGTATTTTCATGGAAAAAAAAATAAAAATAAATGCAAAATTTTAAAATATTTAAAAGATCTAATACTATGAATGTTCACATTTATGATTTAGGAGAACAGTCAATAGAAGTACAATGTTTTCTATTACAAAATAGAAGTGTACATTCAAACATATTTCTCACTGCTATTTATTGTACCTGGAATGTTAATACCTAAGTTCCAGTTCCACCTGGAAATTGGTATTTTTAGCTTTTGAGTTCCTGTGCTCAGATAGCAGATCTGAACAACACTAATAACAAATAACATGGGATTGTCTAGAATTCTTCTATATTTGTGAAATAAATTATTATAATTTATTTTATTAATGAATTACATTTATTAAAAATAAATTATTATTATCTCTTGCATCTCCTTCTTCTTCTTCTAGGTGTCCCAGAACTGTTGTTTTCCCTTGCAACCTGAGGCAACGGGCTCTCCTTCGTCTCCTTCTGTCTGTATTTAGAGATTTTGCTTTTGAATCAGCTTGTGGTGTTATAATAATCAGAATATCACTTGTGCCTTGGGATACACGGAGAGAATGTAATTTAGTAATATTTTTGGCTTTGCGCAAGTCTTACTTTCATTTTGTATAGGTCCTTCTAAGGCCTTTTTTCTTTAATGTTTTCATGGTTTTCAAAGTTTACAGGGGGTTAATTTTCCCAGGTATGAAAAGTAAACTAATTCTGGGCCAAGACAGAATTTTTAAATCTTTCACATGGATCCCTACTATTGCTTGATGCAGAATTGCATATGATGCACACCATGCATCAACTCCAAGTTCTTTCTGGACTTTTAAAACTCCACAGAAAAAGCCGCATAACTCTTTTAGATCCAATGATCCAATTACGCAGATGTTACAAAGGATAATTCCACATAAACTAATCACATGCTAATGGAAGTTGCTTTATAAATATCCCCAATCAAGAAACCTTAACATAACACATAAATATCAAATACTGTATCAGATAATCTTTTACATGCAACTAGTGTAGTTGCAAAAGTATAAGCACATAGAATGGTGCAACTGAATAAGTACTTTCATTGTATAAGTAACACTACATTAAAAAATGAAAAAAATTACCTTGGCTGGGCTTCATAAAGTATTCATCTTAGACATATATGCAAGCGATTATATTTCTATGTATAATAATTTTCTATATTCTATATAACAAAATTACATGGAAAATGTAAATTAAAAGTCATTAAAGATAAGTGCTTTAGAACAATTTGCTTGGTTGACAGTCATTCTTTGTGTCGTTATTCAGAAGGGCAAACATCTGAACAACCAGGACACTTGTATCCCAAGGCAGAAATAGATAAATATCTTGCAATTAGTGACACAAAGACTGATTTGGCCAGAATACTAAAAGAAAATGCATTTTTGAATTTGCATTCTATTCTAAATAAATAAAAGAAACCATTTACAATATGGCAGTAATAAAATAAATAGATAAATAAATCAGTGGAATCGTAAAATCATTAGTATCCCAGGCTTTTAAAAGGACAGTGGAGAACATTTTATTTCAGCTATACAACAGCTAAAACACTTTCCCAAACAGTACAATGATGGAATGATTATTAATCTACTTTCTGAAATGACTGGAATAAAATAACTTCTTGAATCATTTCAGTTAGCCCTAAACACAAACTTACTCTTGCATAATTCGTAAAATTTCTTTTGCACAAACTTCAGTATCATATTTTCAATATTTTTTATTTTTTGAGTAACCAGAAATTGCCTCAAATGAAATATCATGTGTAAGAATACCTTTAGTTGATTCTTTTTATATAAGAAAGTTCAACCTTCCCTAAATCATTATGTGAAGCTCTAATGTAATTACCAGATGTCCTTCACTAAACTGAAAAAGCTGAGACTCCCAGGCATGAAGCTAGCCAAATGTTAAACATCAGTAAATACTAAAAGTCCTGAATTAATTTCAACACTGCTATACTACAAATTTCTTTGATTTGTAGTCTAAATGAAGCAATACTAGAACATATCATCCAATATAAATGTGACCTTTAACAAACCATGAGATGGTTCATGATTTACAATAGAAAAGCTTCACTGCCATATTACAGGAAATAGAAAAGATAATTATTTATACCAGATACTTTGTATTATTGAGTTATCTATTAATTCTCTCTCTCTCTCTCTCTTTTTCTTTTCTTTTTTTTTTTTTTTTTTTTAATAATTTGTAGAACCACCTAGATTATGACAAGGAGATAAGTGAGATTGAATGATGTTTCTACCTTCAAATTCCACATGTTCTATAACAAAGTTTTGTCAATAAACTCACAAAAATTGCATTGAATACATGGCTATTTTAACTCTATCTTCCAGAGTTTAAATAGCCAGACATTACCTTTAGGTTAGCAGAGCCTGCTTAAGGTATATTGCAGTGTTCTGCACTGTACACCCAGTTTGGTTACTTCAAGAGGAGTTGTGATCCATGAGAATGAAGTAATGAAGGTTGCCTGGATCACTGAAGTAATGCATTAACACTCTCCAGCAGGCAAGTATCATTTTTGATATGCTGGTAAACCACCACAATTAAGAAACAAGCTGTACAAGCCTCACCCACTCAAGCAGCTACTTATCATATTAAGTTTCTCTTCACCACTGGGTTACTCAGCATCAAGAAAACAGTGGTACAACAATAACAGGAATATTATTTTCTTCTTTATAATAATATAAATATTCATCTTTATAGTAATATAGATATATAATATAAAGATATTTATATTTATTATTATTTATATTAAAGATATTTTTATCTTTATATTATATATTTATATTATTATAAAGATTCATAATAAATATAAATGAAGAGATAACTTTTTACAACCAAAATTCTTGAGTTCACACCAATCACGTATTTGACTTAAGCTACAACATAGCAGACCTAGTATAAATAAGAAAAAGCAATAAACGCATGAAGCGTGGTAGAGTACAGGAAAAAATCAGTTTATTCAAACTATATTGTGCTTCCACCAAAAAGTCAAACAGATGCTGATCTCTTTTTTTGTATCATCGCTACTACCATTTTAACAACTAAGAGGTTTGCCGTTCACATATTTTCCTGTATTTTTCTCATAAAAGTGAAAATTGAGAGCACAAGCTTCTAAGGCAAGAGACACAGCCCTAAGAATTTTGAAAACTGCAAATCTTATACAAATCAAAGCTTTGTCTGCACTGTACAGCTACACAAGTTATGGACAGCACTACAAGGTCCTCCTTGGGTGGAGAGGGCGATATGTTGGAAGTCAGGACTGCAACAGAGGCACCACAGAAGTGAGCTGACATGCATCTTGAGAAGTCCAGTAGAGGCTGAGTCTTTCATGGGATGGAAAAGCCCCATGCAACGTCATGAACTGGCTGAAAGGCAGCTATAGACCTAACGGTCCAGCTGGACAACAGGTAGTGCCCAAGTCCACATTGCACCCTGGCAGCAAGAAAGATTCTTCCTCTCCATTGAGCTCTTCTGAGGGCACACCTACAATATTCCATCCAATTCTGGGATACTGAAAGAGGCCAATGGAGGGCACCCAAAGAGGTTAGGGAGCTGGAGCACCCAAGGTAGATTTGGTAGACTAGATTTGCTCAAGAAGGAAAGGCTACAGATGGATCTTAGTGCTACAGCTACCTAATGGGTGAGTGGAGAAGAAAAGGAGATACATTCTTCCTGAACATGAAAAGAGACAGAAAAAAACAGCAGTGGTCATCGTTTCATAAAATTAACTTCTGATTGGTATTAGCAAAAAAAAAAAAAAAATACAATGAGGGTAGTCAAACTCTTTGACAGTGCCCAAAGAGCCTATGCAAACTCCACCCTTAGAGTTACTCAAAACCCAGTTGGGCCAGAGGTTCCGAGGAGCCCAACCTAAGCTGTCCCTGTCAGCTTAGCAAGGGGGCTGATGAAAGAGTTTAGACCACATGACTTCCAGAGACCGAATCCAACCTAAATTGTTCTAGGACCTGCAATGTCAAGTCCATACTCCAACTCTTGTAGGTCCATTTCTCAAAAGTCACTGTTTTAAAAATCTTCTATATTTTCCATACATGTTTACAGAATAATGAAGTTTCACTCACTTTGATATGTTATATTCCCCATTATTCTTTTTTAAGAATTCCCTTTGAGATCTATTATGCGCTGCAGACATGTCATATGGATTACACACGCTGTAAAATATATCTGCTATAAAACCGTTTCTTGAAGTTAGGATTTTGTTTTGCTTTCTTCAGCAGCACCACTCAAAGCAAGAAGGCAGTTTTAAACTACTCAACTATATGAACAGTTTAGATTTAGAGGTTAATTTAAGATATTACCTCCTCACTTCTGCATGCATCAACATTAACTAGTAATCATACCTGAGCTCTAAGCGTAAGAAAATTAAGCGTAAGAAATTAATATTTCTAGCATAGAAAAGGTATCAAAGCACTAAAAGAACAAACAAACCTTTAGGATTTCTTCCCCTTTTAGAGGCTATTTTTAATAAACAATTAAAAAAAAAATTGATCATCAGAATATTTTTCCATCTAAAATGTTTGGTTTTAAGGAATTTTTTATAAATGCTTCATTATACTTTAGAAAGTCTATTTTGTAGGCATTATAATTACTTAAATATACAAATACGTGCTTCTACAAATAACCAATATGAAAATACTAATATCAATAAAAGCATAAAATAACACATATAAAAAGACACACTCAAAGAAGTTAGATTTTTTTAAGTGACCAATTACACTATGTTGGACATATTTTAATATAACTTTTACTTCCCTATAGATTATAGATTATAAAAGCATTTCCTTAGTTTTTTATATTAATTTACATTTAAGATAAAAATATATTTACACAACAGAGTTTTATACAGTATACCTTCATACTGTAATACTACATAAGTATTGTTTTCCTCCCTTATTTTTTTGAATATTAAATATTTTATCACACTAAGAGGACATAGAAGTACTATATCAAATATTCAGTATGTAAATACGTACAGGTCAAACCAAAAAATGCTACGGTAAGCACTGGCACAAGGAAAGCTCACAGTATGTAAATGAAAAGATGGAATTAATCTTTTCAAGAAGATTATAGAGTATTAAGCTATAGAAGAAATATTTTTTCTATCTCATCATTGAAAGGCTAGTATCACAAATATATGCTTGGTACTGCTTGGCAACATTTTGTTAATACTCTGTTCATTAATTTAACAAACTATCAAGAGAGTATGTTTAGAATGGGCAAGCATTATCTCTTGCATTTCATTTAATTAAACTTTGCTCTAGCAATATGACAGTCAGCATTTCATGAAGGGAATTATTTTAAAGATGAAGGTAGAAAATATTTCAAAGTGCCCTGCTAAAACATGAAAGCATAATCTAAAATTACCCCTGCACACACTGTAATTTATCTATAATATTAAAGATGTTATTTCCAGAGTTCATAATTAATTGGATTCCACAGAGAAATTATTCAGGCTTTCCAGAGAGCAAAATGATGCACAAAGGCACAAAACATAGTGCCGAAGGACAACCATAAACAACCACTGTGACTCTCTCGAATTGCAACAATCGTTGAGCTTAATGTGAAATGAATACTGGCTGCCTTTTGTATGTGGTCATTACTCTGCTGCAAAGAAATTGCCATTGAATTTTGATTATATTGCCTTAATAAAAAGTAATGAAAGTGGCTCATGCTCTAGTGGCTTTCTTTTAAATGATACACGATAGTGATCCTGCAAAGGCCAGTGTGCCACAAATTGATCGCGTGTGACAACTCATCTGAGGAAGGCTACGTTACACCACCATGATAGGTAACTGTAATGATGTTGGCTTGACTTCTCGCAAACGTTTTAACTAAGCACTTGCAATGAAACACCATTTGGAAATTAGGTCAGCTTTTAGGACTTACCATCGATCCGTCTAACAAGTTCTTCCAACATTTTCACTTTCTTTTGAATTCCTGGCTGAGCAAATGTGTAATTATCCTAAAGAAGAGACCATATAAAAGGATAAGTTTGTTAAAAGTTAACATTTCTTTTCCCTCAATTACTTAGCTAAATTCATGTATTTTTTCTATGTTTGCTTAAGTTGTACTTTGTTTTTACATTTTTAGGCCAGTTTTCATCCATTAAGTAGTAAATGGTCACATTTTACAGTCCTGCTTAGAGTCTCTGTCTCCAAGAGAATAACTTCAAGCTGCTGCTATCTCTGTTCCTCTCTACTTGCTATGCCACTGAGGTTATATCCTATATTATAGATGTAAAAAGAGATTAAAAGGCTGTATATTTAAATGATAAAATGTGCCATATTTGAAATTTTTAACATTTTACTATTTTATCAGAAATAATATGGGAAGTATGAAAAATTAGGCCCTAATCAACAACAGGGTAAGGATTTAATCTTTAAAGCTTCATAATAATATTTTCCAGTGGCATAAGAAATCAAATCTCTAATTCAATCAAAGAATGACTATTGTGAAACAAAGGTCACAACCAAGATCATTCATAAGAAGTGAATATATATATATATATATATTATACACACACACACACACACACACACATATAACACAGCTATAATGACAGGATAATTGCACATTTGTTTGAACGCATGAATTCCAACTGAACTTTTTAAAATTATGAGTTCCTATTTTGTAGCTCCACAATATAACAATATTATCTGACATCCTGAAAAAGATCTCCACTTTATCTGCAGTTGTGATTTTTTTAAAAAAAATATATATATAATTCTTAACACACACATCAATATTTTAAAATATTTGATAGCAATCTCCTCCACTGAATTTATTTGATTATGTATGTAGTGAGATTAAAGAAATCAAATAACTCAAAATACGTTCTTATAAGAGAATTACTATTTATAGTTGTTTTCACGTACACACTAGATACACAGAAAACCCATCTGGTCATCTGCTATCATATGAGCAATTCCCCTGTAAAATTCAAGTGGTAAGTTGAGCAACTATCCTCAAAATCATGCTAACAAAATCTTCACTGATGTTGGAAAACACATTTTTTGTGACTTTGCCTTCAAATTTTAACTAGGTTATTGTGCCATTAATCGGAAAGTTAATACAGAGGTATGATACTTAATCCTTTTCTATCACAGGACACAATTTCATTTCTTAACATCACTAGACACTATAAGTCAACTGAGTACCTATCTGCCTCAACTCCCCATGGCAGCAAGCTCCAGTTCACTGACTAAATAAAGAATATGCATCTGTTTTATCTAATCTCATGCTAATTTTGTCAAGTGTCTTCTATTTCTTGTCTTCATGAAGTCTTGAGCAAGAATTCTACATAAATCTCATCAACAATGACATTTAGACGTGTATCATATCCTCCCCTAACTTTTTCTACTCCTAACTACAGCCCCAACTGTTTTCCCTGTGAAAAAATACTCTGTTCCACCCCTCTCAACATTTTATTTGTCCTTCTCTGTATCTTCTTTTATTCTGCTACATCCTTCTTGAGTAATAGAACTGTACAAAGTGCTCAAGGTAGATGGAACAGAAGAATTTATATAACAAAATGATACTCTCATTTTGTTCTCAATGTCCTTTCTGTGATGCCCAGTGTTTTGTTGCTTTTTGGGCTGCTGTTACATGGTGAGCCAACAATTCTAAAGGAATGGCTCTAATATTTTCTCTGAGCGGAAACTGCATTATCTCCTTCTTGAGATATAACTGACAGTTCTAAGGACAGAATGGGCAGAGTTTAATTTTTTTTTTTTCTCTAGAAAATAAAGTCCACACAGAATGGACAAAATCTGAGCTTGACGGATAGTTTGTCGGAAGTGAACGGGGAGGCTGCTGGGGAGCACTGCAAGACGTCAAGGGGAGCCTGCACTAAGGGGAGTCTTTCTCATTGGATAAAGAGAATAAAACATAGAAAAGAGTAACAAACTTCCCATATAGCAATGTGAAGAGACTGATAAGACGGTAGAAAAAAAGCAGGCTTGATCATGAGCTTTGGATTAGGTCACGATCAGGCCATTCTCACCACAGAGGATGCTTCTTTCCTACAGAAACTATTTTTCTCCTGTTCTTTTGCCTGAGACTCTCTCCTCAAAACGTTGTGTCTGCACAAGGAGGAGGATGCCAAATTCCTGCTTTTCTTCCTGTTTTCTAAGAATTGAGAAAGGTTGAATTACCTTACCTACAAATTAAGGTTGAATTTCCAATCCTACTTCGTTGCTTTCTATGCAGCAGCACACTAACACAGGTCACACACAGATAATCCCTTAATCTTCTTTGATTGAATACATTTCCACATTAAAGTTCTCCATTGGCCTAACAGTAGAATTCTCATAGTTTGATAAGAGAAATAAGTGTAGTAACTAAGGCAGTGTTGATGAGAAAAAGCAAGATAAAAAACACTGAACTCTGGACTTTCCCTCTGGAAATGGGCAGCCCTCACATCCTGCTGGCACTGCATCCCAAACAGAAGCTGAGCATCATCTGTACTGCAGCAAAATGTCAAATGTGAAAGATGGAGAAGTCTCTCAGAGAAACTAATCTAATCATCTTCTCATTTTGGTAACAGGGAAACTATTGGGCACTTTCGGGAGTCTTGCACATTCTGTATTAAAGTCATAAGTCATATTGAGGATGCACAATCTTTGGGAAACGTTACATTCATGTTAGCCATAGAACCACATTCTAACAAAGAAAAAAAAGTATTGGGGGGAATTTTTCTCGACTGATTCAAGTTGTTATTTCCAGAAGTACTATATCACTTATAAGGGATTAAAAATGCACTGAATGATTTAATTTATAACAGATTTGGGGTAAAAGCATCTTCACACATTTAACAGCATGTATCAACCCAGAGCTAAACACACTACCACTTCAATCAGACAGTTTAACTCCTGGCTGTGATCTAACAATGTGCAAGTGTTCTTTTTCTCAAAGCAACATTTACTCCAAACACCTACAATTATAACCCAACACTTGGATTGTAAAACAAGTTAGTTTGCTCTTCACGGTACCTTTTTCCTCCTTTTTATTTTTCCTATTCTGTCCACTATTTAAGCTGCAAATGAACAAAATAGGAGCCGTTATTGGTGCTATCTCAATCGTCTAAAAAGATCCTAGTTAGCTAAATCCTCTCTTCTTCTTACACACTTCCTCTTCTATAGTGCTTGTAACTGATCGACTTTCCAGAGTCAATCAGAAAGAAAGAAGGATTTTGTAAATGTAAAAAGAAGCATGCTGCTAGCTATTATAGGTAGAAGAAAAAGCTAGTAATATAGGTTTTAAAAAATACAGTAAACTCATGAATTGTACGATGAGTGATTTCTCAAGAATCTTGCCCTGGGCTTTAAATTCTCTTACCACATATTAGTGTGTTATCAGCTTCCAAACTTGGTTAAAAAGTTCTTCAGAAGTTTGTACGTGTTGCATTGACAAGTCTTTTTTCAATATACTATGTCTGCAGTACAGTTTTTTTCTTTTTTTTCCATTAACCTTTGCAGAAAAAAGAAAGCTCCCACATTATATCTCCTACTTATTTCCTTTCACACCTGTGTGAAGGAATCTTTCCCTGCATATCACATCTTTCAAATTTTTGCTATATTTCCTCATTTATTCCCTTTTTCCTCTGAAAAAAGCCATAGAGGACGACAGGATTGTCTTAATGCAACCTCAGCAAACTGTCAACACGCTCACAGAGCCTCACACCTCTAAACACTTACAGATGCTTCCCAGTAAGTGTTCACATATGATAAGGCATGCATGAGTAGACAAGGGAATATTATAAAATATTTATGCACCAGCGTGCAATATCTAAACTCCTTGATGTTCAATTCACAGAGCCTGCAACACGCTTCCAGTGAACTATGCTAACCCATTTCACAGCCCAGTGGCTAATTTCTAGTTCCGACTCTTAGCATTAAATTCACCCTCCATCACGGGAGGTTAAGTCTTCACATGTCATACGGACCCAGAACTCGCTGCGCTCTCGCATCTTTGTGTGTGCACAGCCTGGGCTTGCTCTCTATAATCCAACATCCCTGTATACAATTAGGTCTGACAACCTTCTATTCCTTTTATTTATTTATTTAAGACACATACTTTCAAGCTGTTCTCAGTTCAAAAAAAGCCTTTATAATTTAAAATAGACCGTTCCAAATATAGCCCTCATTAGACATGATAAAGGATATTATATAACTCCTTACTGTAGGATTTGAATTTTTTAAATACTTCAACTGAAGCTATATTCTCAAAACAAACAAAGGCTTTGTAAGGCCCCACGAGCCTATAAAAGAAGAAAATAATGTGGTATTTTCTTAAATGTTATAGAATTCTAAATGGAAGAAATTTGGATAAAATGAAAATAAATAAAAATTGACTGAACTACCTTCCTATACTTCCCCTCCCCCCCCCCCAAAAAAAAAGGAGAGAGAGGGAAAGAGAGAAGACAGAAATATCAAAGTTTCTAAAATCAAAATTCTAAAAAACATGGGAATCAAATCCTGTTCATTCCACCACATACGAATGCTGAATAATTGTCCATAGCAAACAATATATTGAAGCAGATTCAAGATTTTTAAACACAAGAAATCAATGAGATTCTTAAGAACCGCTCTGATGAAGCATTATTCTGCAACTCATTAGCATGCCATGCATACCATAATAAATATCTTCTACTTTCTTGTCACTATATATGCTACAGGGCTGACAGCTAGCTATACAAAATGCTACTAACTAATGATGGAACACTAGAAAGGATGCAGGTGCATTTAAATGCATGGTAAAAGTACTTCCAAAACAACTGTTAAAAGTTCTAAAATCTCCATGTTATTTTAACTTTCAGCCTTTTCCAAAATACATTACAGAGACTTTCTACGCATTAGTTTATGAGTTTTTTTTCTTCCCAGCTTTCTGAGAAGAACTTGTAAAATACATGTGAAAAATGAATGTAAAAAAGTTTTGGTGAATATCACATGTGTGTGCTTGTGTGCACAAAATACTCATTGAAATGTATGCACACACATGCATTCACACAAATACGTACATATCTGTATTTCTTTTTCTGCTCTTTCTTCAGGAAATGTTTTCAAACATCAAAGAGCAACATTTCTTATTATCCTCCACATCAGAAATGTCAACATTTTAGATTCTTTGCCCTTCCACACTGATTTATGTTAGTTAAAAACACATAAAGAATTTCAGAGTATTATTTTCCAGGATCAGAAAATGAAGTGAACTTGGAACTCTAAGCTAAGGGCCTTGGGGAAACAGTGCCCTCTGAATGACAGAGCAGCCTTTGCTGCACTACTTAATATATTGCATGTGTGACCTTTACTACAGTTTTCATTAGCAAGAACATTCAGATTCTTTGCAGGCTTTGGTTAAAGATAGTCCACATCTTTTTCCTTTAGATAGGTGATGATGGAATAATTTTACAGAGATGAAGGAAAGAGGGGAAAAAAACCCAACTTCTTATGTCACCAGAGAAGAGAAAAGAGCCAGTCAAATTGAAAACAAAAGACCTGTCAATAATTTGACAATATTGCCTTCAGCCAGGCATAAATACCAATACACTGCTTCTCCTCTTTCCAGGTCACATAAGATGATGGAAAACATAGCACATTAGTAAAAAGTGGGTACTGATTCTTACATTGCATTATAACAGTATCCACAGATCTCCTAACCAGAGGCCCAATCTTCTCTTCAGCCACACAACCAAAGGTCAGTTTTATGCAAGTGGATGTATTAATCATTACAGAAGCTGTTAAAAAAGCAATAAAAGTGTTCAAGAGAGATTTTTGGATTATGGGCAAGGCCAGATAACAGTTCAAATACAGATAAAAGTTACAAAGATACGTAAACCACAGAAACCCCAAAATGGGCACTTACATATGCAAAAGTTGATGCCGTAAATTTGACACAGAAGATAAAACATTTTCATTGCAGATCATTCCACTACCTTTGCGTATTTCATAGAAAAGAATGTTTTCTAGATAACGATTCACACCTGATTACAAATATACTCACTGTCTTCTTGAAAAAAGCTTTTTTTTTGAGGAAAGACTAGAAAACCGTGTCAGCAGTTTCCAAAGATATACAGGTTCTGTAGGGACTTCAAAAAACTCTTCTGCTGAGCACAAACTGCAGCCATCAGGATAAATCCCTCCGATATCCCCAATTTTGTCCTTATCACAACCCTGGCAAAGCATGTGGCTTATTGTTGAAATCCTCTAGCTGGCTATGCAGGGTCCAATCCTTGCATCTTTTGGGAGCAGCCAGAAGCAAACAGTTCCATCACAGGGTGATCTGTTGGCAGCATTTTTCAGCTTCCACCAATGGGGCTTCCCCAGCACAAGGGGGTAACTTTGCAATTAAAGCTGTTCGACAATTTTTCTGCAGCCTAACTTCAAACTGTCCAGATTTTAAATTCAAATAAAGAGTTACACAACCTTTGACAAGTGGTTCCATGCTTTAGTTACCTTTTTTTCCTTCTTTTTAAGCCTATCACTCAGCAGTTCTATGTTTAATCAGTAGGAAAGCAACTATTCCCTATTCACCTTCTTAATGCAACTCAGCGTTTTAGAGACTTTTATATACTCCTTTGCCAAGTTATCCAAGCTAAAGAACTTAATCCAACTGGCTCCTTATCGTTGATTGCACTTCTTTGTTTTCCTCCGATCCTTTTTTCAAATATCCAATCCATCATTTTGAAGGGAGATGGACAGAAGAGATGAGAACAGCACAGAGCACACCAAGCACGAGCTCATCTTTGGTTTCAAAAATGCCAAATGATGCTTCATCTTTGAGATACTTCAATAACCCTTCTCCCAGAGTGACAGACAATGTTTCTACCACGGCAGCCTAGTTTCTTTAAGAATTGCTGGCAAAGGTCCTTATTAAAATGCATTTTGAGAACACAACTATACTTTTAATTTGTTCACAGACTCCTTCAACTCCTTCAGAAAATCACCGGATCTATCACCCATTACAAGATTTATGTAAAATATTCCATAATGCTGTTTTATCCTTTAACCATTAATTCCATTTCTTATTATAGCTTCTACAAACTTAATTGATATGCACATTTAATTGCTTGGTCTGGTTTGGGTTTTTTTTTTTTTTTTTTTTTTTGTTCTAATGAATTCCCTTGAAAGCATTTTTTAAAACTAATGTCATATTCAGTCCCTGCCATTCTTCCCATACCAAAGCAATTCTGGGCCTTATATTTCCTGTTTAGAAACTTCCTAAGACTACAGCTATTAGTAAAGATCTTCACAGTAGACCAGCACTAACATATTTCAAACTGAGCAGAGTCAGCAACTGCACCTGAAATTCCTATGGGAGATGCGGACTGACAGGTTCTTGGTGATGCATTTGATCCTCTCAGATTGAAAGGACAGAATATGGACCCTCTACTGGCAATTCAAACCACTTAGGAATTTCAAGAGGGTCCCAAAGGATCTCTCACTCTGGAGCAAGTGCCAAAACCAGTAATTCTCTTGTGAAGCTTCTTGTTGAGGCTTCCTCCTCCTATGAAGCTCAATGCCTTCACAAATGCTGAACCAAACTGCAGTGCCTCAGGCTCAAAGCCTAATTTACACTTTGCAAAGTAGATTCTGCTGCTGTATGACTTGGGTTGGTTGTTAATGATAGTCTCAGTGAAGACAAGTTTGAAGGATGACTTGTCCCAAAAACCCAAGATGATGACATTTTTAATTCTCAGTCTTTGCCGTATCAAGAGGTTCAGGAGCTATGCTGAAATGATGTACTATTTTGTCATCAACACCCAACACAAAGATCTTGACTGCTCAAGTTAAATCTACTCAGAACCAAACAGGAAGACCATCACAGACTCATGGTCCACAGCCCAGGCTTTTTCCACATGTAATTTTTCTAAGTTTTGAACAGACAATAGCAGATATGTTTTACCCAATGTTATATCAAAAAAACCCCCCACAAGACTAATAGAATGATTATGTCAACTGCCTTTCAATGCTTAGGAGTTGCAGTGATTCTACCACTGAATTTACTTCCTAGCATGGCAATAACACTCAGGAAAATGCATTTTCTTTTCCTTCAGGAAGTGAGAAAGTCTTTACGGAACTCCAAGAGTACAACTTCAAGAATGGCAGGTTAAGAAATTGGAAAAACAAACAACAAAGAAAAAAATAGAAAATTACAAAAATAATTAAAAAATAAAATGAAATTATAATTAAAGTAACAAAAAATACAGAAAAACAGAATTAGAATCAATTAAAAATCAGAAGTAGTTTTATGGAACTACTGGTATTGAAAAAAGAGTAAATCCTAGCTATTTTATAGACATCTGAACAGAATGAGCTGCTCAATAACGAGCTCCCTGTGGGACAGGACAGAGCAGACAGCAGTCACCTCTACCATTACACCTATTATCATTCATAAAATTACTACAACACATGTTGCATTTCCATTCTAAAATACATAAATGCCGCTTTTATAAACATTTTAAAACATGTTTCTGACCAATCTATTCTGAAGCTTTTATTTTCCTTAGAGTAGCTGCAGCTCCAAGAAAAAGGCCTTATTTGTCATTCATAGGATGCAACTTGGACAGGACGCTGACAGAGGACAGTCTGCATTTCCAGAAACTAGAGAACAGGAATTATCCAAGAACTTGCATCTCAATTGCAACTACCGTGAGAGCGGCCACAAGAGCTGTCACTTAGCATGAGGAGATAACTCAAACACCACAGAGCTAATTAGATAACTAAATGCTAGTACTTCTCAACACTCCTGACAGGGTCTCTGCATTTCAAAACCTCACTGCCACTAGCAGCTGTTTATGCAGCAAGAAGAGGAGGATTGCGGCACGTTGTTTCCATATCAGCTATGGTTAGGGAAGGCTGAAAACTTTTCTCTGGAGACTGACTTATCACTAATATCCCAGGTCCACATTTTCCTTCAGCGTACGACATTCTTCAAATTTACCTGAGGAAGGTGAGAGGAAAGGGTGTTTTATCCATTTACACAGGCAGTGCACAAGGACTGGGCTGATATATAGCATGGATGCTGGACAAGCTACCACTGCACCCACACAGGGACCCTGCAGTCCCTGTGACACAGAAACACAAGTTGGGCATGGAGGCACAAACACACCATGCTCCAGTTCGCATGATGAGACAGACCCAGAAACCCACAGGCCATATTACTTACGTGCATCTGTCCTTTTGGTTAAGGAAGCCTTATTTCTACCAAATAAATTTGCCGTTTATCATAACCCAGGCCAGCGAAACCTAGTTGAGCTCTGATCACCTACCTACCCAGATGAAATGCAGACATAACTAAGAAACTTCTAAGAGTATCAAGAAAAAAAAGTTACAAAGAAAGAAACACTATTTTTCCTAAAAAACAAACTAAGGACCTTTGAAAGATTTTGCAAGCAGAATGAAGTCACTCCGTTCTTCCATTTATAATCCACATTCAAGGCACATGATAGCAAAAACTTTTCATAACTAAGCAGTTAGAGAGAACTCCACAGGATTGCTTTTGCCACCCATAAATCCTGCTATTTAATCAGCCATAGAAATAGCTAATATACATCTCCTTTCACTTCAGTCCTCAAAAATGAATTATCTCTCTTTTATTCTATATATTCCCAGGTCCTGATAAATAATGATATTAATATTTTATTGCTATTTTTAATACATGTGGTTAGACCATTATGAAGTGCATATATTTCCCTTTTGGTTATTTTATTACCATTACAAGTGAACTTAAAATGAAGACTTATACTCAATTTTATGTATGAATGTTACGTTTGTAGGAGGCACAGATCAGTCTGAACTTTTTATCTGAATGTTAATGGGACCCAGTTGAGGAAACTCTTATAAAGGATGATTTAGCAACAAAAAAAAAGCTAATTAAGATAGATGTATGGGAATGTCTACTTAAGTAACTGGGAAAAAAAAATCACTGGTTCTAAGTTCTATTCTTCTCATGTTCACAGTATTTCTATGGGTAAAAAAATGCAATAATATAAATACATCATCTGCAGTTCAGAGCTGTTCTGAAGAAGCAAGATGGATTGACCTCTGAAAGGGTTTATCTTTTGAGTGTTTGAATTAAAAAGACAAGATGAAACAAATTTGGTAATAAACCAAGTACAAAACTAGAAACACATTATTCTTATTTGATATATGTATATATTAAAATACTGTTACATAGATTTCAAATGTGAAATTGTGAAGTAATGTGTCAAAAACTACCAAAAAATGGTGATCTTATTTAGAGACACAATATGTGGTTACACACACTTTTAGAAATAGATTTTACAAATCTCCATTGGAGCATTTTGCAAGGGTACAGGCTGGACACTAACTGTCTGGAGAGGAGTTTGGTTGAAGAGGACCCGGGGGAGCTGGTAGAGGGCAAGTCAAACACAAGCCAGCAGTGTGCCCGGGCAGCAAAGGCAGGAAACTGCCTCCTGCAGCATTAGATCAAGGAAAGAGGTTACCCCCTCTCAGCACTGGTTACATATTCACAGCATCACGGAGGTTTAGAGGCTCCTCTGGAGATTGTCTAATCCACCCTCCCTGCTCAAAGCAGGATCAGCTGCAGCAGGTTGCTTAGGATGGTGTCCGGTCTGGCTTGGCAAGTCTCCCAGACCAGAGACTCCACAGCTCCTCTGGGCAACCTATTTCACTGTTTGAACATCCTTGAAGTTAAAAAACAAATAAAAATGTTTTTCCTACATTTAAACAGAGTTGCTTCTCTTTCACAGCCACATCTAGAATATCAGTTTGGGACTTCCCGTTATAATAAATACATGAATAACTTGGAGCAAGGGCAAAGAGAAAATAAGATCTCAGGGGCTGCAGAGAGGCTGATGGAACTGAGGGCATCCGGCCCAAAGAAGTGAAGTCTTCAGAGGGGAGCCCACAGAAGCCCATCAATACCTATGATACCTATGACTGATACAAATATCAATTTGCATCAATACAAAAATGCTCCCAAGGTGACAGAGACAGGCTTTTAGCAGTGGCGTGTGGTGAGGAGATAAGGGACAACACATTGAAACAGAGGTTCTGTCTGGGTATAAGCAGCAGATTTTTCATTGCAAGGAGGGTCAGGCAATGGAACAAGTTGCCTACAAGTTTGCACTCTTGGAGACTTCTAAAACCCGACTGAATAAAGTCCTGACCAATCTGGACTGAACTCACAGCTTCGCCTGCTTTGAGGAAGAGGCCAGACTAGATGACCTCCAGAGGTCCCTTCCAGCTCGAATTATCCTTTGATCTTACGATTTTAAAAGTTCTTTTGTGTTTTTCTGGAATAAGGAAGAAAAGCTGAAGTGAGGTTTAATGTTTCTGGGACAAAAGTTTTTTCTCTAGCTGTACAAGCTCATGAAGCACTGAAAATGAAAACCAGTACAGTGGATTATCAGCCAGAACTGATTGCTACAAAAAATCATGTACAATTACAGAATACAGGGTTAATTGGCACAGTAGATATGTAAATTTGTATTTAAGAAAAACTCAATTTATACAGATATTAAATCTTATTTTTAAATTATTATTTTTTAATTTCAAACCAGTAAGTTTTCTAGTCTGAAATAGGAAAGATGGGACACATGCACAGACACTTAGGAGTCTATAACCAGACAGAAATATCTGCTTCTCCTCTATTTTTCATAGAGGTACTGGGTTTCAGCACCGCTGAAGTAATTCAAGGCTTTGACATTAATTAATGATCTCCAGCACTTAAAGGCAGGAAAAAAATGGATTTACCTGAATGCCATCAAGCAACTTGCTCATGCACCAATAACTGTCAGCTTCTATGTTCTGCAGCACTTCTTCAGGCAGATTGGAAACATCAAAATTTTCCACTTCTTCTTCTTCTGTTTCAGAAAAAGTGAGAGAAAGACACGTCAACAAAGAGTACAGAATAAATAAAAGACAAGGAAAGTAACTGACAATAAAGACAATTACCAGTCATCTTCTAGTCAGTAACTTTAACACACATTTCCTGTAAGAGGAACAAAACGAATCATTTATTGTTCAACTGTGTCATTTAACAACATTAAGTGTTAATGAATGCTTAATTTGCTGCAGACTGTGAAAATCTCATACCATGTCTGGTTAATTAGAATTACTATACAATAAATTACTTCACTCTAGACATTTCACACCTGAAAGGATTATCAGAAGCTCTGTAAAAGGCCTCAAGCTCCATATGAACAATCTGCACAATATGTGGATGTCTGCATCACACACAGGAGAATTGAGGCAGTTCCCTGGGAAGAGGACACGCAATAGAGAAAGCTTCAAGTCCAGGAGAGGTAGCTATTTGTCATCAACATCAAAATTTTCTTTATCAAGTATATCCAGTATAACAAGATATATCCGAGTTCTCTGGTGACTTGCTCAGTAGCAGGTTGAAAATGACTCTACTTAGCATAAAATACTATTTTTTAATCTATTTAAGAGAAGAGGCTTCATGTGAACCTTTACAAAACTGTCACTAAGCATCTAACTCCAAATAGATCTGCCATGTAAAAAAAACCACAGCACTGTAGCCTTAGTTGAATAATAATAATTACAAATAACAGTTGAAAAATGAAAATTAAGGATGAATATTCATATTAATTTAGAAGAGAAAAATAGACAACAAAAAGAAAAACAAGGCATCCATCCAGTAGGAACAAAAATACTTAAGAGTTTCCAAATGTTTCTCACATTAAGTTTCAATAAATAATAGCATGTTTATTGCACATTTATATCTCATCTCCCCAGCACAAAAAAAATGTTTAATATTTTTAATTTAATTTTAATTCTAAAATATATTTGGCAATCACATTATGATGAGAAAACCATATCAAAAAGACTGAGGGACAAGAAAAAGCAAAAGAGGGAGGGATGGAGGGATTAGTAAAAGAAAATCCCTATCTATAATGTCACAGACTTTCATGCATAACCATATGGAAATAGGAAGACCACTTTTAGGAAGTGCCTATCCACTTTTTCTGTTCTCACAAGCCTCTGTTCGGCAAAGATGTCCAAGAACATCATGCTTTTCTGTAACATACATTGACTGATTCCTAGTGTTTTTTATAAGCATCTTAAGCATAAAATGTTCAAAAAAATTTAATGATGTTTTCTTTAAATATAGGCGTTACTTGCAGTCCAGTTTTCATTTCTATTGTGCTTCACATGCATCTGTTGCAAGACAGTCTATCCTAATATCAGAAAATGAAGCTTTGAAATACAAAAAAAAAAAAAAAAAAGACATCTAATGTGCAAGGCAACACAGCATATCTTGGCTACACTCTAATAGCATCAACCTTATGCAAGACAAATGTCCCAACCTTTAGCTTAGAAACTGTATTTTAAAACATTTCAGAGTAAAATGTAGCTACATAAAGGTATATCAAAATATATTTTCCATTGCATCTCAGAAGAATAATGCTTTTATAAGCTGGAATATGCATACTTTAACCAGCACTTCTTGATTAAGATATTGTGGATGCAAACAGAGCTACACTACGGAAGCCCCCCCATATACTAAACTTCAAGATGACAAAGCCTTATTAAAGGTATTAAGGGTACAAGGCAAATAAGCATTCATGATCTGCAATAGTTTCTGCTGCATCCATATAGCCTAATTTGCAGTATTTTATTGAAGAGGTTCGAAACTGATTCAAATTATTTGAGACATTCTTTTTCCACACTACAACTGAAAGGAACAGGGGACATTCATTTTAGAGAAAATTTCTTCAAAATTAGGAAGGTCTGACTGGCACAATAAAACGCAAAAATGTTAGCACTCATATTTATTATTTTTCCTTTAGAGATATAATGCAAAGTGCTTTCTTCCTGCAATTTTAAAGAAAAAAAAATCGAGTCAATTGTTACATAGATTTTCTTTTTGCTTATTTGTAGGAAGAAATAAACACATTGGATATATTAGAAAAGAAAGACTGGAAAGGGTCTCAGGACAAATAACAGAAGAAACAAAAATAACTACCTAAAAAGTATATTAGATGAAGTATTATTTCAATTTAAGTATTGTGTTGGAAAATAGAATTGCAAATTGCAGTTTTAGATGACTTTAATTTTTTTTTTTCCATGAGTTAAATCTGAATGGACAGTAATATAAAGATTAAATAACAAGAGAACGGGGAAAAGCAGCAGGCAAATGTGTATATGTATCAATATCTGCGAAAAAAAAAAATCACTTCATAAGAATTCCCAATTACAAAGTCTCCCAGCAACATCTCTCATTTTCTTGAGTCTCCTGCGGAGACTTTTATGGTGTTATCTGTGTAATTGTTGAAGACACTAAATAGTTGCCTAGAGGAAACTTGCTGGTCCGCCTGCGCGCGCCGCTGCAAGCGCCGCGGTGGCTCCTCTGGACCCGTCACCAGAACTCCCTTCTGAAGCCTTCCACCTAGTACTGCGTCTGAACAGCTCTGACCTGATCCCCTCCAAAAGGCAGTGGCTTATATAAGAAAATAATCCAAAATTTACTCGTTTACAAGTTTTTCTTTCTATTTATAACATGCTACACATTTATTTCTCCAGCTACTAAGCTAATATAACTGCCTCATATAGCAAGAAAATACAGGTTTTAATATGAGATTAAGACTAGTCAAGACTTTTGGTAGAGGATGATCAAAATGCAAAAATGAACTTCCTGAAATATTTGAATTACTCCCTTTCCGCGTAGATCAGGAGGATACATGTGACATTAGAGACAGATGGAAGCCACATACTATGGGAATTTTCACATTAACTGAAGAGTTAGGAAATGCTAACTCTAGAGAGAATCTTATTTACAAAAAAAAGCCATGTCCCGGTTGGAAGACTAAAAATTAAAAACACACGAGATTAAGGTAGAATGATAGTACTGCTTTAGTGACTCGTAGCAATCTCCACTCATCCCAATGCTCAGTCTTTTTAAAAGAAGAACAGAAAAGAATCAACTATGACACATTTTCCATGCAAGCCAACATTTCATTGTCATGTTAATGTTACAATTTTAGCTCCGTATCTTGAAATGCTGTCCCAGTATTAAAATCCATGCAAAACTCATGAGAGTTTACTAGAGCAAGAAGTAGAAGCCAAAATGCTTGGGGATATAAGAATAAATCAAATGAAGAAGCCAGGAACACACCTGTAAGGTCATCATTAAGTTATTCTTGCTTTTCTATTTTTATATATAATTTAATATATTTTTAATATTAAAAATAATAATTTTCTGAACATCCTAAAATCATTCTCTTTGTTACAGCACTTATTACTTAAATATATTTTGTGTCTAACATGACAAAAATTGCAATAGATTTCAAGAGCAATGAAATTTCTATAGAGCTTACATAGCTCTTGTAGAGGTATGGGGAAATCTGCAAGACCCATGGACACCTGTGACTATAAAGTCTGTAGAATTAAAGTATTATTCTGTTGTAAACTACTATAGAATATCTTCAGATAATCCTAATTTTAAAGTTACCAGCTAAACAAACAAACAACAAAAACATGTGAATGTCGGTGTGTCTGGAGGTGAACAGTAATATTCCTATACCTAGAAGATCTTATACATTCTGCTTTGGAGTCCAGTTTTCTAAGGTTTAACAGCTATTCAGCCATTGCTGCATTACTACAATCTTTTTTTCTAAAGAGAAGAGGATATAGCAGAAGATTTAGGTGTAAATTCTTACAGTAATAATTAGCTACACACAAATTTTACATAACCATATCACTATCTCCCCTTAAAAGGGACCTAATTAGGCATCTATAGGAGAGACACAGCATTTGAGCTGCTATAGAGCGATTGCTGAAGAAAAATATTCCCTTTCTTCGTGACACTACAGTCACAAAGAAAAAAATAAATAAATAAATAAATGAAATGCAAATACCTCGCCAGACCAGACTCCAGTAAACACGCCTTTAGCGCATTTAAATCATTCCCACATCATCAGTCATTTGCTGACAGACGGTTGATATACAAAGCGCCGGCTCAGTGCAGCTGAACTGCAGCACGATAGTGCTGCTCCATACCTGTGCATCACATTCCCTCTAGGAAAGCAGCCCCTGCCTTCCTGTTACAAACTCTGGCTCCTCAGGCAGGCAGGAGCCTTCAGAGCTGCGTGATGAGCTCCATGGGGGAATAAATCCAACCAGAAGAGAGTTTGGGTGGGAGAAGAGGGGAGCAGGCAGCAAGAGCCCAGGACTGTTTATGCACCAGAAACACCATCCTAGGCTAGTTTCACCTGACTGCAAAATTGCAGTATGAAGACAGCTCTCCAGCACTGACACCAAAGTGACCAGAGCCTGGCTACTGCAACTGATCCTGCCCTAAATAATTCAGCCATAATGCCTGAAACAGCCCCACTGCAGCAGCTTGCAGTTTGACACACATTATCTTACCTCAGGTAAGATCTGAGGCATACACTCATCCTGCTGTCATACCAAGATTCCTATCCACACTAGCCAGGGCAGTTTAAAGGACTAGATTTGGTTATCAAACATAACCTAACATCCATCTCCATACTGCCATGCTGCTTTAAGGACCAAGAAAAACACAGCTCTGCAAGCTGCTTGCCTGCTGTTATACATTTTTTTTCTTTCTATTTTATCCTTTTGCTTTTACCTGTCTTATCTCCACTCTGCAGCTGCATCACTGCCCATTCTTCTTTTCTCTCAGCAGGGCACAGCAAAGGCAAATATTCCTCTGTGCTAATTGAAGGAGCAGGATCCCACTCCTGGGTCTAGGCACCCCATCAATTATAAATATTTGAAGTCACTCTAAGTACATTCAAATCAAATTTATTTGCTATATCCACAAATATAAAGCATTAAAATATTTACAAAAGCAACATGATCTCACAAACAGGGTCTGCATCTAGTGAGAGATGGGATTTGTTACCGTGTAACTAAAGGAAACGCCTGTTGCACCCACATGCTGAACAATTTAATATCAGTTTGTCCAAAGCCATTGAAATACACTAAAATAGCATAAACTGGCAACAGTGCCCAAGTATTTTGCACTGTTGCAACGTTACTAATAACATAACTAGCAACCAGCATTTTATAACACAAGCTAAGCACAGATGGATAAAAATAAGTAACCTGAAAGGGCCAGACTGACTTGTGGTACCGTGCACCAATGGGACAGGAAAGCAAACAGCAAAACCTTCAAGACACCAAGAACTAAGGATGTGGAGCAGGAAGAAAAGATGAGTGGCAAAACCAAAATTATTCCACAGAGCCAGCAGAAGAGATATAGAATGTGCAAGACCTAGAAAATTTGCTAGGCTTGCACTGCAAGGGCGCAAAGTCAGAACATAAGCGGTCCCGCAAATGCCATGAGCGGTGCCAGGAGCAGATGAGATCATCCCCTTCCTTTGGGGGAGAGAGGAGCAAGAGGCGCTAACAATAAAGGGGGAAAAATGAGGAAAGGACACCCCACTCCACTCCAGCTTCCCTTATCAAATCAAGCCCAATTTACCTTGACTGTAGTGATCAAGACCACCAAGGGCCACAGCCACCAAAACCAACTGCACAGCATCAGGTCGATGGTACTGAATAGTCACAACTAATTTTGGACAAGTTTGTTAATGACTGCTGCAACAGATATTGGTAATAATTAGGAATTGACATTCATTAACATGTCCAGTAGGTAAAGTGTTGCTTTGTAATTTGAAACCGGCCTGATTTCTCCGTTTTTTAAATGTTCCTATTACAGCAATCTCTAATTACCTGAGCCAGACGGACAGACTCATCCATACATACCAATGTGCACATATATGCAGCCATAATTACACACACATTCAGTATTCAATGCACTACTCCTTTCCAACACGGCATAAAAGACCATAGGCAGCTTCCCATGCGTGGATGACGTGAACTCTACTGCTGAAGGCCCAGCTGTGCTATCATGGCGAAACAATTAACTGACTAGAGTCAAGGAAGTTTCAACTGACTGAAAAAAAAAAAAAAAAAAAAAAAAAAANAAAAAAAAAAAAAAAAAAAAAAAAAAAAAAAAAGACTACCCACAAATCACACAATAAGAGACTATATCTGATTGTCCAGAGGGAGAACACAGTATACAATAGTTATACAATACAGCTTCACATTGTATGCTACTACCCATTCCTATCCATGGGACATAATGGCAAAATTGCAAAGAAATTAAAATTCAGGTGTGCAAGTCACCTGCAAATTTTCTCCCCTCGTGCCTTTTTTTTTTTTTTTTTTTAAAACTCTCTTCATTTGTTATGTTGCATTTAAGCTACAAGCAAAGCCTATTCAAGCTAAAACTTAATCTTACAGACTTTGGACAACTGTATTTAAAATGGTCTGAAGGTTTTGAAGCATTACTAACAAAATAACAAAAAGGACTTAAAAGAAAATTTAAAGTATTCATAAATCTTGATTTAAAAGCCTTCTTCTAGGTCTTGAAACACTACCGATGTTTATTAATGGGATTTGAGTTTCATATTTCTGACAAGGTATATAGCCTATTATCATTGCTTAAATAATTCTTTCCTCTTTACTTTTTTTTTTTTTTCTGGAAGTTCCTTCATAATAAAAACACAAAGTTGTGATACTCAGATGCCAAAAGCCATTAAAGTCATTTCCTAATCTGTCAGAAAGCATGCTTGAGAAGATTTAGATCTGAAAGTATAACCACCTCAGTGCTTCTTCACTATAGAAAGATAATCATTAATTATAACTATACAGAGACTGGGGGAAGAGTCAATCAAATGCTCACGCCAGGACTAAAATATGCAGCTCCTTTTGGAACACATTTTTCTCCCTATAGTCACATTAATTGCAATTAGCTTTTTTTCTCCACAATTCTTTTATTTTCATACCTGCAGAAGTCTTTTGTTTTCTTTTCAATTTCATTTTACTGCTTCCACCATTGCTCAAGTCCTTATTTGTTCTCAACATTTCCAATTTGCAGTTTCAATTAAAATATCTCTCAGTAAACTCTCATGACTTCCTCAGAGTGCAACAGTCTATTAGCTTTTAATTTCTTTCCGAAATGATACAATATTATTTATGAAAGATATTATGATTCTCCTTGCCTTATAAAGCAACTTTCATATTATCAATTTCATTTCATGTTTTAAAAATTAAGAGTATATTTTGAGCACATCTTCTCCAGAAAATCCCATTGGAATTTAGAAAATACAAACAATGAAGCAAATTTTTTAAAAGATAACTTAAATGCACATCGTATTTATCTCCTTCTTACCTATATCTTATTCTAATAAAACTTTAGTTAGTAGAATAATTTTGTATATGTATGAAATAAAAGTCCTTTTCTCTCAAGTTTTTAATGCACTTTTTTGATTTTTTCAAAAATACAGGAGAATTATCAGTAAACAGCTGAACAATATAAGCACACTGTGTTTAAACATGTATAATCAGAGTTAGCCTAAGAACCCCACTAATTAAGTAAAAAAAAAAAGTTTTCCAATATAATTATTGAAAAACAAAAATAACTGGAAGCCAACTGATGCCTTCCCATAATAACGCAGGGAAGCTGCAGCAAGAAGCTGTAAGTAAAAGGCAGGCACAACCCAGTCACATTTGCTCTAACAACCAGGAGAAACTATCTTTCTAGAACAAGATATTACATAAGGAAGAGGAAGGAGGTACAAGTAATCTTTTGCCTTCAGAAATATGTAGATAAACACAGAAATGGCAATTACTATTTTTTCAATAACTATCTTATGTAAACAAATATTAAAACATGACTAATTTTCACTTAATCTATTTAACAAGAAAGTCAGTCACACACAATAGCATCTTTAAGGTAAAAATTTTGATTTCAAATACTAGTACCTGGAAGTAACTCTTATATGTCAACAGAAAATTTAAGTTGGATAAATCTTCAGTTTAACTCTTAAATCTAGTAACATCAATCAAGTAACATATGTGTTTGCTTCTTCAATAGTGGCTGTCACATCTCATCTTCCTTACCCTTTTTTTTTTTAAGGTTTAGAATAAAGTCTACTGCACAATTCACAAATGATTTTAAAAAGTCAGGTTCAAATTAGATTAAAAAAAGATACTTATAGGAGCTTCATAAAACTCCAATAGGTGAATACAACTGTAATGGGTTTTATTTCCTCATTGTCATCTGGACTTGAATTCATATTGATAACTGGAGTGTGAAAGAAAAAATGCCAGGATAAAATTAATTTAATAGTACCTGTGAATCAGTACTCTTTTTATATGGGTTACATGTAATTTATTCTCCTTGTGTATGTTGTATGAATTGGGAACACACAGTGTTCTGGCTTCATGAGCTGAAGTTTGACGTGTTCTGGAAATTCTGTTGACATACAGAGACTTTCTGTTAATGATTATTTTGCCATTTCTTTCCTCTGAAAACATCTTTTACTTGCTTAGTACAGTCTTTTTCTTGTATGAATATTAATTTTTAAGAATCAGTGCTTTAATTATGTGGTTTTTTTTTTATTTGAAGAAAGTGTAAAAGAGTAAGTCATTAGTCTTGAGAAAAAAAAGATTTAAAGTTTCCAAAGGGAGAGCCTCATAAGGCACTGTGAACACTTATTCACACTACTCAAACAATTAATTTTCTCTCAAGCAAAAAAATAAAAATGCCAAGCAATTCAACAGTTGGGCAAACTTATTAGAATAGCTTTGATGGCTTTTTTTCCATTTTTTGACAGCATCTATTAACAGCAATCATAGAAATCTAACTTTAACTATACATGGACTTATTCCATTTCAGATAGGTAGGAGCTTCTTCTAAAAGTATCAAAAGAAAAGTTATGATTAAAATGAGCTAATATTTCAGTGAGAAATACTAAAGAGAGCTGCCAATAACATCATATTTCCTCAGCTTCTCTCCTCACACTTGTAGGAGGTAGTCCGCACTATTACTACTATACTTCTGTAATCACACTGAAGAATTTATTTTACTAATTTTACACTGGCAACTTGCAAGATTTGCTGGTCTATGAAAATAAAATTTCTGATTTTTTTAATTTGTGTAGTTAAGCAAATGGATTCACATTGGCTTGATTTTGTTTCATCAGAGGTTAAGGCAATTGTAATTTTCGCTGTCCCATCACTATGAACATAATAGAAAATAGACACTTTGGACACTTGGATATAAAGAGCTACTAACTATTTCAAAAAATTAAGTATAAGAGACAAACTAGAAGCTGTATCACAGCTATAACAATTTTCTGTCATAAGAACAGTAAAGAATGTAGGTATAGTTTGCCTTGAAAAGATGAAATCATTATTCATTTTGTCCAGAAATTGAGTTCAAATACTAATGAATTCCCCAAAACTGATCAATTCTCAAGACCTTAAGGTTATGTGGAATTTCACCTCAAGTTGTTGAACAGCAGAATCACCCATAAGACCTACCCAACTATGCAAACAACTCCAAAAAAGAAATCTCTATGTGTTCAGAATATCTAAACAAAGGCACAAACCTTCAAAGGGACTAGGAAAAAAAATAGGTTTGTATTTCAATCTCTTTTCCAAATATTCTTGAAATGGCAACTGGTAATTAGAATAAAGACACCCTTATATTTACAGTCTTTGATTAGCAAAAATATCTAGTAAAACATTCTCAGTCTCAAATCTTCCTCCAAAACATCTGCTAGGTAGACCACGACTCCAGCATTTCAGATGAACTGTTATAATTAGCTTGGAAGCCTGACAGTATATTGGAGAGAGGAAAAACAAAACTGAAAGAGAAAGGACTGGAAGAACTGATTTTGTAAGAACAATACGGTCTGTACTGTGATAGAATCATAGAATCATAGAATATCGAAGGTTGGAAGGGACCTCAGAGGTCATCGAGTCCAACCCCCCTGCTCACACAGGGTCACCTAGAGCATGTGGCACAGGGCTGCATCCAAGTGGGTTTTAAAGATCTCCAAAGAAGGAGACTCCACAACCTCTCTGGGCAGCCTGTTCCAGTGCTTTGTCACCTGCACAGTGAAGAGATGCTTCCTTAAGTTCCTGTGGAACTTCCGATGCTTCAGTTTGAAGCCATTTCCTCTAGTCCTAACAACCAATACTCTAAAGACAGTAAACAGGGAGTAAATAAGCTGGGAAGTCAGATATCTTTACCATAACCTACATCTCCCTGTTGAGCTGCTTTTATGACCAACTCACTAAGTGAAAAATAAACTGAATTGCCAAAGACCTATCACAAGGCTGACTTTAATAACACAGTTTAAGTAGCTGAGGAGCTACTTGGCATTAAATAGAGATGCTGTTTCTCCCTCTTGCCTGAAATGCTTGTATGCCCACACGAGCACCGATGTTCGACTGATCCTGAGGTGATGACAGAAAATCAAACTGCTCATTTGATTGTGCAGCTACGTTTCCTACCGGTTTAGCGCCATGAACTGATATACCGTGCCACAGAAATGCTGGCCAAAGAGAGAGTAGAGGAATGCGCGTTTGGGGCTGGAGTAAAATAAATAAATAAATAAAAGAAGGAAGAAAACTATCTATTTTGACAGTAGTTAGCCTTGTCATTTCAGTCTACCCAAATTTAATTTGGAAATACTCAAGTGTACTTCATACAGTATAAACACTGCAAAGTTTAAAGAGCAGTGAAATGATGCTGGGTATGTTAGCGTCTTCCATCCACAAATGAGATATGGAGATGATGGCCCATATCACAGAATTCACATTTTGGAGAGTACCAAGCCTCTACTGGGAATCCAAATACCTTACTGCATAAAATACATACATATAGTAATACACTATCATCCACTACACCAAAACTGCTATATTATTAGCAGACTTGTGCTCAGTTGCCCATTATAACACCTAACACCTTTTCAAGTATTATGCTCCAAGAACTGCCAGCAGTACTAACTGCATTGGTAGAATTAGCTAAAAAAATCTACTACTTTAATGCATTAAGTCAAATAACCTCATTTTGACTGAAGCAGATTAAAAGGGAATTTATGCAGACACATTCAACTCATGTTTGACACAGGCCAACATCAGTGACTTGCGGTAGATTAAATAACTTGAGAAAAAACAGTAGGGAATAAACTGCCACAAGCAAGTGACAGGAAGAAGTGCATATCCGTGTACAACCCAACTGTATTCACACTAGGGCTTGGACCTATATTTAAAAAAAAAACAACAAAAAAAATGTTCTTAACTGTAATGGTTATACAACTATAAACTAGAATCACGGATTCAACTACAAGATCAAACTGCAATGAAAAGAAATTAATATTCTAGCAGGTCTTGCCAAAAGCTACAATGATGAAATTTTCCAGGCAAATAATTATAAAATAATCAAGGGCAGCAATCAAAGGATTAAATTTTTTCATTTTTAATTTTTACTGTCAATTAGTCCACCCATCAAGCAGTGCTCTCCCAAGTCCTGCAGGTCTATCTGCCCTTTTGCATGACTCTTGCTCCCTAGCAAGAGTCCTAACAAGAGCTGTCCTCTCAATACTGCTAAAATTACCCTTATACTTTCTCTTTGCAAAGTCTTCAACAGATACTGCTTTAACATCTGACCCTCAACAAAACAGTGTATTATAGCCAGCATTATTGCCACCTGACAAACAGTTCACTGCCAGCTATGTTCACAAGGATTCTCCTCGAGGTCTATAGTGAATTTTAAAATATAATCTAGGCAATAATTTCAAAACACATTTCTTACAGACCTAAATTTTAGCGGTTATCTCCTTGACGCAATTTATTTTATGTGGAAAAAAATGTTTTATTTACAATACCTCAAAATATTTAAACAGATAAATAAAAAAGTTGCAAATTAAAGAATAACATGAACATGCCTCAATTTTATCTGAAGCATCTACTGAATAATGGAAGAAGTCCAGGTTAAAATTTACTATAGGCAGACGTTCAATCATAGCATGACTTTTCATGTGATAGGGAAATGATTTTGAATATTTATGAGGGTAATTCATTATGTACAAACTCAAAAACCAAGGAATTTTTAACTAATTATCAGCCCTTGATAAACTTATGTCAAAACAGCCTCAGACAGCCCCACATCCCTCTCTCTGCTGCCCCAGCAAGCAGTAACCATGAAACCAATGTAACCAATCCCACAGAACTTCATAGAAATTTGCTATTCTCACGTTTCTGTAGGAACATGATGGTAGTGGCTGCTGCTACCCCACACCCACATCCTAGCTCCCTCATTATCCATAGGGAAAAGGGAAGGAGTACACAAACCACACCCCGAGTTGACCAATTAGTGCAACAGACGCCAATGGCCACCAAGGTTTCTATTTAAAGTGTACGAGAAGGAAAATCATGATGGAGGGATACCACAAAGCTTTGTGAACCTCGTTGGGAACTTGAAAACCAAAATAAAACAAAGCTTATAGATTATGTAAGAAATAACAACACATTCATTATACAGACTCGCTGATAATGACAGAACACACTTAATGTTGCCATTTCCTGAACTGCACAGGAAAGAGGAAGCCTAGAAAAAAAATAACAGTTGCTCAGAAGACACTGCTTCTGCACAGCACCGATTCCAACACAGCTAAAACCAGCGGAGTCTGCAAATTGCAGTGACTTTCAAACGGGGCAGTTGGTCCTTTCTGCTCAAAAGAAAGGTTGGTTCCAACTGAGAATCAGTCATAGGTGGCACATAACAAAAGATGTAAGAAGAAGCAAGAACTATAAAAGAGTCTCAGGAAGCTCCTAAATAAAAGCAAACAAACCAAATCATAAGAAACAAACAAGGTAGGATAACAAATGATGATTTAACTCCACCAAATGTTTTAATAATGGCCAGGAAACACCCTGTTAGGACACTCTCATTGCTGCTTTCACCTGCAGTCAAAATCAGTTCTGCCACACTGTAGTTACCATAGCTAGAAGGAGGCATCATCAAGATCCAAATTTGTCCTTTTTTGCTTTGGTTTTTGGGTTTTTTTTTTTTTCAGCTACTCCACACCACTCTCAACACTTTTACTGGTCTGTATATTGAAGCATCAACAGGATAAGAACTGGGGAAAATGTACTTAAAAAATGAAAAGAAAAATAATGTTACCTCACAGCAAGCTCAACGCCAAACAATTTCTGTCTCATGTTATACATGTGCATATATGTGTATTTTAATTGTTTCATAATATGTGAAACCAGGGGAAGGTGCTTTGCGGAGAGCTGGCAGAGAAATTTGAGAACACTGAGCTGATAGAAAAAGATCTGCAAAACTCCCAAGCACTTTCTAGTCTCACCTTCAAGAAGGGCTTGACTTTCTAATATCTTAAAGAGTTCAAGGGAGTTTTAGGCAAGTTTTAATTATTTTTTACTCACAAAAGAGAAGGGGGGAAAACTAAAACTAGAAATCACAGCAATATTTCTCCCAGGAACTTTTCACAAAATATTTTTCATTTTTATAAAAATTCCAGTAAATTTCAGTGAATGCCTTGGATAATTTAATAAAATGTCATATAAATTATTAACAAACAAATATAATTCTGTATATGGAAACTGTATTCCTCAATATTTGCATTAAATTTAGGAGATTTAATGTGATTAAATGGAACTTAGGGCAGAAATATTCATTTTTTAAGACTGATTTAAAATATTCTGAGTAAGTTTTCATGCAAATTATCCATTAATTTAAAACAGAGCGAAAAAATGTAAATACTTTCAGCAATTTGCAAGAAATGTAAAAACCTCAATTACATTTCAGATTTCATAAAGCTTTTACATAAATGTAATCTGTGCAAGTTTCATAAATCATTTCAAATGTGTAAGTGAAACCATTTTAACAGTCAACTGCACAAATATACAAATATCTGAAGAAAAAGGAAAAAAAGCATTAAAAGTGGAGCATGTTATGCAGTACAATTCCAAAAATATTCTATAAGAAAAAAAAATCAAGAGCATATCAAAACTCTTAGCAAACTCTGGTAAGCTCTTCATTTTTTAAACATACAAAGTCCCTCCTATTCCAGACCATTATCCTGTGAGTTTTTCCAATATTTCTTTCCTGCTAAACCTCAAGTGAGCAAGGACGATGCTGTCAGTCTCCAGCCATGTGGAGCTCGTATGGGATGTGTGTGTCTCAAGGAAAACTACCCAGGTACAGTTCTTTAGGAAATGTCCACAAAGGAATTTGTTATTGCCCCAGTTTGGACATGTCATGCTCAGTCTGTCTTATAGTACAAATACTTCCTATCTAGCTTTATCTCCTCCAGCACAGTTCAATATTGGACACCAACGTGGATCAACAGGAACTCAGAGCGACTGGAAGGTGTCTACATGTCTAAGTAAGTAGAGAGCCACTGGTGGTAGCTGGAAACAGAACTCGGCAATTGAGAGCAATAAAGTCAATGAGCAGTGAGAAATCACACAGCGTTATTTTAATCTCATTAGCAAAAATACGTCCAGAATTAGATCCACACGGACAAGATTCATTTCAATATAAATTAAAGACATTGAGCTTTCAGGAAAACTGCCCTGACAGTAACTAGCATTTGTTCTAAAAACATAGCTTACAGTTTTCCTATGTCACGCGGGAGGTTAAGAGTGAGGATGCAAGTCTCATACCACTAATGCTTGAAATATCAGAATAACCATATAAACATTAAACAAGTTTGAAGAAAAAAAGTTAGAGATTGACATACCTATAAGCCTCTGACCAAAATGGTAGGTTTAGGTTCCTTCTTCTCCCAACTTAAACATAGAAGTTTAATCTACTGTATGCCAACAGGAACAAGTAGAACCAATAGGTTTCCCTCTTGAATTACTCTCAGTTGTGATTCTCAGCTTGCTTTTGGCAACAAATTCCATCTTACTGAAAATATTCCAGTATTCTGGCATTTATTACAGAATGGGAAACTAATGACATATTAACAAATTATATTTTCATCATACCTACATGTCTTCTAAAACTCTAAAAACATTCAATTCCCATGTTCAGTCACTCAAATTATTTGAAATGTGCAAACGTACATGCTAAAATTAGGTACTTAAATCCAGACTAACCACAAGAACAGCTACAATTTGGGTCTTTATAAAAAGATTCATAAGTCTAATTTCTAAAATTGACAAGAAAGTTATGCCTTTCAAACACAATATCTCCATCTCCAAAACTACTTCTGTGACACCCTTTCTGTGTTCTAGATGGATGTCTTTAGAAGAGCAGAAGGACTTCCATAAACATCACAAAATTATTAGAACAGATCAAGGATTGCGAACTCTGTCACTGGTTGAGGCTGGAAGGGACCCCCAGAGCTCATCTAGTCCAGCCCCCTGCTCCAGCAGGGACACCCAGAGCATGGGGCACAGGGCGGCATCCAGGCGGCTTTGGAAGATCTCCGGAGAAGGAGACTCCACAGCCTCCCTGGGCAGCCTGTGCCAGGGCTCGGGCACCCTCACACCAAACAAGTTCTTCCTCACATGCAGATGGAGCTGCCTGGGTTTCAGCTTGGACCCATTGCCCCTTGTCCTGTCACTGGTCACCAACGAGAAGACTTCGTTCCCCTCCTCCCTACATTCTCCTCTCAGGGATAATTTGTACATGTTGATCAGATTCCCTCTCAACCTTCTCCAGGCTAAACAGACCCAGCTCACTTAGTCTTTCCTCAAACAGCAGACGTTCCAGTCCCTTAATGATCTTTGTTGCTCTATGCTGGACCATTTCTAGAAATTTCATGTCCCTCTTGTACTGGGGAATCCAGAACTGCACCCAATACAAAGTCTTAGCTAATTCTTTGGAACATCTCTTTACTAGGTATTACTCAGTGAATACATTATATATAAATACATATAAATGCATATATATAAATATATAAAAATGTATATAAATATATAAAGATACATTATATAGCTTAAATATTTTTGCCCGGAAACACAGCAAATACAGCATTATTTAAGCACAATTCTTGCCCTCCGTTTTGTTTCTTTGCTTCTCAGTTTTTACAGTTTTATTACAGTCCTTAGAGTGTTTGATGCGCTCCATGAATTTTAAAGGTTATTATTTGAAATAAGTAAAATACATACTGTCATTCACAGCAACTTGTACGCATCACTCACAAGTAACTTCAATATACTAAAAAGATTCAAATCAAAAAGGTGTTTAAAGACAAACCTTCAAATGTTATCATATGTCACTGTGGGAAGTGACTGGTGCATTAGCCTTTAGTTGGGATTACTACTACATTCAAGAAAATATTTGCAGTCCAGTATTTTTATTATATACATTTTAGCTCTTGTATGAGCTTTTAGAATACAGCTTTTAGAATACATATATTTTCACTGACAAATATCATTTCTGGCTGTTATCTTTTAAGTTTAGGTTTCTTTCCTGGGGACTTAAGAAAATAGTTCTCTGATATGAAAATACTGACAAGCTGACAAATACCTCAGCAATCACCACGGTCTCCAAATGTAAGTTGGTGGTAAAGACAAACTTATTTACCATATTAATTAAATGGTCTATTTAACATGGAATATCAATTCTCTAATCACATCTCATTTGAACTTCTTATTTCAATTAACAACCCTAAAGTCTACTAGAGATCCTACTGTTCTAGGATCATTAAGAACATTTTCATTATCTGTCAAATGAGGGAGTAAAAGGCAGAAACTGCAAGTACTCTCAGGAGTGGGCCTCTACCCTACTTAGAAGATGATTAGGGAGTAAGCAGCAGTAATTCTCATTAGTTGCTTAGCAATAAAATGTCCTCCTATGAAACAAGAAATGAATAGAGCAACGAGGTGTTGTCATGCAAATGAGTGAATGAATAGTCTTTCACTCAGTGAAGGATAATCTGTCCTCCTTTAAATCTAATCAATCTGGATTAAGTCACCAATGAGCGTCTTGCATATAGAAGATGGGAAAATAAGAAGCTACTATATACCGCCTTACTGAAGCGGTAAGACAACATATCACCTAAGTTTACATATAAACACTGTTAATTTTCATTATATGTGTATATAACAACTTTCATTATATCTCATTGTATGTGTTTTGCCTCACAGCCTTGTTTTACACCAGTAGTGAACAACTGGTTTAGAATTGCAAGTTACCATTTTTAGTATCTGGCCCTAAGGAATGTAACATGCACTTACAGCCCATTAAAACAAAGTTAAAGGGAAGTATTTGGACAGGTTGTATTTGCAGAGCTCAGTCCTTAGATCAGTCCTGCTCTTAATGTCCATTAAAAGTGGAGACATTAAATTATAAATTATAAAATGATATGTGGGAAGAGCATTTAAGCAGTAAAGTTTCCCAAGTAAAGGATTGCAAAAGCAGATAATTAAAAAGTCCACAACTCAACAGAAATACAACTGTTTCATATTAGTATTCTATATACTCAAAATTTATATACTCTATATTCTGAGTATTTATATATTTTGACCCTATATTTTGACTATATATTCTATATACTCAAAAATTCTAAAAACTGAGAATTTTAGTTACTATTGCTTTACAGTTGAAATCCTGATTTCAGGTTGTAATCTCTTTGGCAACAGCCAGCTTAATAGCTCCTCTCTTCCTTAATTTCCCCCTATGTTATTTTAAATATTTCTTTGTTTTGTTTGTTTCTTTCTTTCTTTCTTTGTTTTGAAGGGGGTAATTTGGGGGTTGTGGTGTATTTTTCAATCCCTTCTTATTTGTGAGGTCATTCCATATATGCAATTTTACCTCATCATACAAACAAGCAAATTGGTGGAGAGAAAGAAAGGGACAATGAAACCACCTATGAAGAAGAAAGCATCAGGAATGTAAGATAGACATGCAGTTAAAAACCATAATGTAAACAGAGGCTAGATCATCTTTCTCCATCTTTATCATCTGACATCTCTGTAGCTTCTACAGTTTTAGGGTTTTTTTTTGAACATAGATTTGAAAGATTCCTGAACTCTACTCACTGTTCACACAGAGCTTGATAACTTGTCAGTATGTTTTTTGAGAGTTATGTAAGAAAACTATGCAGATTTATAATTACAAAAACGTATAGTAAAATTCATATATTGCATTATGCTTTGATTAGCTAATCCAAATTGTTACTCATATTAAAATGAAAGTATTGTTCCAAAGCCATTACCAATTCAAAACCCAGTGTTGTAACAAATCTTACCTATATATTCACAAACGAAGACTACAAAAAAAGGAGTAACAAGATCATTTATGCCCTGAACATATCCGCTGGCTGGATGACGTATAGCCCAGATAAACAAAATTCGTTCAAAGATCTGAAAAAGAGTTAAAGAAACTATCAGGCAATTCATCAAGCAGTAAGCACATTTTAGAAAAGGCACTTGAAAGTATACAAGGATAAATCTAATGTTATACAGCTAGTAGCAAAAAAAATGCACACAGAAGTCTAAATTAACACTGTTTTTCATAATTAACTGCCAATGTTAATTAAGCTTCTGAGTAATTTAAAAGAAAATATTTTTAGAGTATTAGCACACATTCAAAGCAACCTTGTAAATAATTCAGTTTTACACTGTCTACAATGAAATAGCACTTTATTTACTGGAGCTTTTCCAGTATGACATAACTCCTCTTTCCTCAAGACATAGGTGGCTTAAATGATCTCTCCATGGAAATTTACCTCTTTGAAAGAAATATTTTATCATTTCTTCCTGCATAAGAGAAAAAGCTTGCCTAATGCTGCAGTGTGAGGTTTTATTCTTCAGAATCAAGTGTGATTAATAAAACATCAGAAAATCAGGAAATGTAGAGAAAAAGTATCACACAGCCATATAAACCTTTCCTCCCTGAACCCTTTGAACGGGACCTGCCAGACCTCTCAAGGCCACAACCTACACAGTCTGCATAGGGAAGCAAAGCATGAGAAGAACACAGGGCAGGGAAGTCACTGAGCTTATCCCCAACACAATTTGGCCTCGTGCTATTTATTCATAGTTATTTATTTCTGAAAATACGCTATTCTCTCGTTAGGCTGCAGCCGAAAGTTAGAGGTGTTACACAGCTTGCCAGGCGAGCAGAGCAAACGCAGCTCAGCAGGCTAAAGGCCTACGGCACGTTTAAGTTATTCTTCAGTTTCTTCAACTTAAAAGCCCTTTTATGCCTTCTTAGGGTAGGGAAAGTTCTAGGCAGATGAGACTCGTAAATCCAGATGCCTGAGAGTCCCACCACATGTGATCTTGCGTGTGAGCTGGCTGAGGTTGGAACACATTTGCGCTTTTTAACCTCAAAGACAAGTCCCAGCTATCAGTATCTATTCTCCAACTCCAGAGATAATTAGGAAAACCGTTTTCCTTAATCTTCTGTCATGCTTCCCTGTCATGTCCAAGGGCAGAGTGCTGAAAATGTACAGAGCAACAGGAAGGTGAACACGAAGAGATGCAAAACCTGGTGGCCCCAGAAGCACGGGCCGCAGTCGTGCAGCTTGTGTCTGCTCCACTACAGCTACATTTAAAGTAACTCTTGGCATACGGGATTTAATATCCCCAAATGCTTTATTGCATCTAAACCAGAAATTCAACAAGTTTTCACTGAAATAGCATTTTCAATTTCCTACCTATTCTCATAAAGTTTAATTTACTGATGTGTATCAGAAACCGAACACTGAATACCTCAAAGGCAGACCAAGCTAAGTTTCTATACAGCACTCTACCCTGTATTCAAATAGTCATCATTAAAAGGGTCACTTTCTCAAGAGGCTTCTGTCTTGATTTCTAAACTAGTAACAAAAACTAGAATTACTTTTCTGATACAAACTGCTATATCTCATGAGATGTCATTACCAATCAATTATTTTCCTTTGAATTCCACTCACTTTCATGGTAACAGTAAGAACTATATTCATATGCATAAGAAGATGAATTAATGAGTTTAAATATGGATTTTGAATACCTGTAGGTTTTGTCATCTCAAAAGAAAGCCAAAATCCCCAAAGCTTATTAATTTATTTTTCAATGAGGTGGTGTTTCCGGGAAATCACTTCTCTCACATAATCCAAATACACATGTTAAATAGCTGCTTAGATAGACTATTCCAACTTCACTGACTAAATTTTTTTAGTCTATACTTACAATTTCATAATAAGGTATAAGTAGTTAAATTCCCAGAAAATATTTTCTTATATTTGTATTAATTCTAGCAGAAATTCTTTTGGGAGCCGGGAAAGAAACCACTAAGAACAGACATAAAAATCCTGCAGCATCTCAAAGGGTAATATTTGGAAACAAAATGACATTGTTAAGATTCAAAAACCTATTGTGTTTTCTGATCTCTCAACTAGCATTTATTTCCAGTTCTGTCACCTCCCATCTCCTCACTTCTTCCTCTATGCTTTCTGCAGCAGAATTATATTATTCTAAACTCTACACTTCCAAAAACCACCAAGTACAAAACTTGCCACAATGTCCACCCTACACCAGCTTTTGAGTCCAATCTGGACTCACTCTAAAATCTTTTCAGCTTCTTTAGGTATTCCCATCGCTCCTTAGAAGGAAGAACGAACCTTCCTCGTGTGGGACCAGCAACAACTTCCATGTCCTTAGAAGAGCAACAGCCCTGAGCCTAACGGAGCAGGTCCCTGTGGAGCCATGAGGTGCATGGTGATCTTGGGGACATTAGGCTCTGCCAGGGTAGAGGCTCAAGACCTCACAGAGAGAGAGGAAGGAGCTCAGAAAAAGCTGGATGTTACAACCCTTCTGGCATAAGATCTTCATCATAGGATACTGTGAGGCAAGGTCACATCTTGGTTCCCCAGCAAGCTCAAAGAAAGAGGAAAGGCAAAGACAGATACAGCCCCCCACACACTTTACTCCAATCTTCTGATCAAGTAATTAATAGGGTTTTAATAACATCATCATAACACATGAGGGTACTAAGATATTTTAAAGTGCAGGGCACTGATGGATCATTGAGAACTAAATTATATCCCTATCACCTCTTCCTAACTTAAACAATTCCTTTATTTTGCATTATTCCTCTGGTTACTGCCGTATACCCTTTTCACATTCTCCTGTAGCTCGAGTGTACCCATTCCCAACTCACAGAATGGTATTAAAATATACTTCTACTTTCCTCTTTTTGCACAGAAGTGCAGAAGAGTTGAGGTTGGAAGGACATAGCAGGTCCAGCCCCCTGTTGTCACCTCTTACTCCTTCAGGTTTTCTCCTCTTTTTATTTCCCACCAACTCACAAACGGAAGAAAAGAGGTAGAAGTAGTTGGCCAGATTGATGGGAAAGGAGATGGATAGGGTATTAGTTGGGTGGAGGTTTTGGTTTGTTTGTTTGTTTTTCATATTTTAAAGGACACAGCAGAAACATTCTATTTGTAGTATGCCCTGATCCCACTGAAGAGATCCACGTACTTACATCACAGCTACCTCTTGCTGTGGAATTTGAGGATTATATGCCCCAAGCCACTCATTCCCTACCTTCCTCTTTCCCCATCTCTTTTTAGGAATTGGGAAAAAGATCAGAACTTCTGGAAACACCTACATTACTTATTCTGCAAACTCTACCATGTAAAAAGATGGTAGCTATTATTTGGCTCAGTTTTACAGACTATTCAAGCTAAGAAAGCATGAGTAAACTCCGCAAATCAGGGATATCAGCCTGTATGTTACTCCCAGTAAATGAAGTTAATAAGCTCTATAAATGAAAGTGAATCATCCTCAGAGTTTACCTATATAATGTTATTGCAAGAATTATCACAGCTTCTAGAAAGAGATTTCAGATATGTGATGCCATATATGTGAAGCACACATACGCTTCTATTAAGACACATATAACCATTTAAACACTATGAAAGCACATGCTTGGACAACTTTAACAAATGACTAGAAACAAAAACAACTCCAGTTTTATTAAAAAAATGCAAGATCTATATAACCAATATTTAAATAAATATGCTACCTAAGCAATATTGTTACCTGCCAAAGACAATAAAAAGAGAGAAAAAAACTGAATAATTCTACGAATTTAATGATCTTATAAACTGAACTGAAATTGCATTCTGGACTCAATCTTTACTAAATAATATTAGCTATTGACATGCAGAATTTTACTTCACAGTAAGTTACCCATATAGCTGCCAACAAATGGTATTTCCTGTTTATTTTAATTACTCCTAGGCAATAATACGAATGATGTTTTATTCTGGCAGTGTCTCCTAATGAAGTTAACTGTCAGCAGTCTCATTACACCAGCCTACTTCCAGATACAACTCAGCCATAAAAATCCCCTCTTGACTGTGACTGCTAATAAAAATAATACCAGAGTAACTCTTTTTTTGCAAGAAAATAGTTTCAAAATCGATATGTAAACCCCTTGGCCTTAAATCAATCAATCAAAAAGGGACTATAATCATTCTTTAACACAACTGTAAGATTAAATGTGTTATTAAATATCCCCAGTGAACATAACTGTGGTATTCGTACTATCTATGCTCAAATTTACATCTAAGCACTTGCTACTTTTTCCATAAGCTTAATAAAATACTATCTCCTAAGAGCAATCAGTCACTTAAAAATATCTTACTTTATGCATATACAGGCCAACAGAAAATAAAACTAGTCTCAACTCCCACAGGTTTCCATTTCCATTCGACATCAAGATACGGACATTACCCAATGGAGGATGGACTCAAGTCACAGAAGTGGAGTACATCTCATTCTTTCATTAAGTAACACAATCTCAAAAAACTTTTTTCAGATTTTTGTGAGTTTTGTTGTTGTTAAATCAAAAATTTTAATTGTTACTTGAATCCAAGACAAGCCAGTTCACACCTCTCCTTGTCTCTATAATTCTACTTTATCCTTTGGAGACTGAGAATCCACAACAATATACAGCACTCAAAATGCAGCTACACAGATCTGTAAAGTAGCTTAACTGTGTTTTCTGATTTGTTCTCTATTGCAACTTAATCACTTTAATATTATTTGTTTTCCTATTGCTACCAAGCAGGAGGGTATTCTCTGTTCAAGAGCTCTCTTCTAGACTATACCAGATAATGCAATAGTGGCTACTCCTGTATTAGTTCAGTCGAAGTTTCCTTTCCTTTGTTATTCATATTACTCTACCCCTATTCACACTGAATTTCTTCCAAAATTGTCACCCCGTCCCTGAGTTTCATCATCTCCTCCTGTGACTAATCACAGTAGTAGGTGAATTTTGTCACTTCACATTTGAAGCCCATTTCCAAAACACTTTGCAATTACTTTGAACAGTAAAGTGATGAGACTCCTATACTCTCATTTTCTGGTCTCTTTCAGATTGGTTCACAGTTAAAATTGGTGACTGTTGTCAAATTAAATAAGTAATCAAAACTGCAATACCAAACTCATTAAAGTGAGTAATCTAAAGAAATCATTATTTAGATATCATTCTTACCTCTGTTACTTTGGGCTGAAGTCTTAAAACTTCAGGACTCATGCGTGGGATATCTATATGAATCTAATCAAACATAAGGAAGACACTGTCAAAAGGAGGACAACATAGCTTTTAAACAAACAGTGTAAACACTCAGGTTTACGGTTATAATCTGCTTGTATTCTCTCTTTAGGAATATTATTGACTTATATTAGTTCGAAACATAGGGCCAAATCTTGAAATCATTAACTCGCAACAAAATAAAAAAATACAATTTTCTTTCACACAAAGATCCTCATATCACATTTTGAGGGTTTGCAAATTATGCTTCTTCTGGCAAGATTTCTCCGTTACTTCAAGGTAATTATAACTAAAAAAGCATTACTAGCTGCATGTAAAACAATTTTCCATTAACCTTGTCATAAATGAAGATGAAGCTTTAAGGAGAAGACAGACCTCCCCTTTTCCATCCTAAAGAAAGATTACTGTCAATTGATTACTCTGTAACTAGTGATACACATTATTAATTCTAATATAAAAAAGTTTAATTTGTATGTATTACTTTTTATATTTCTGTGTATTATTTTTATCTTTGCTACACTTCCCCTGTATTATCCTCTCAACCATTTGAAGAAGAGGCTGAGCAGGAGATGGGTGCTTTGAAAACTACATGCCTTAAAGGGAAAACACTAGTATGGCAGCATGCGTGTCATGACAAAACCTGATGTGAAGACTTCTAAATACAGAAGATAAAGTATTTATGTTTTAGAACAGAACATTTACTGATTTAATACAGATTTAATTAATTTTGATCCTGAACAGGAAAAAAATAACTGTTTGGCTGATGGCCTATTGCCTATCCCTGCCTAATTCCCTATCAGTAAAAATAAAGAAATTAGAAACAAAACAAAAATTTAACAGAGTGGTGGGTTTTTTTGGGGGGCGGGGGGGGGCAACAAAGTAGAGGAAGGAGGAAAGGAGAGCAGGGGAACACGCAGGGTTGAAGTTCTTTAACACATTTAATGTAGGTAACAGTCATTTTTATTAGGTGTAGTACCTGTCTGTACGTGTCCTGGTGACTTTCATCATTTCTGGAATCATAGTATTGCTCAACAAATGCAAAATATTCTTTCCGTTTTCTTTGTAAAGTGCTTTCTCTTCGATCCACATTTGCAGGAAGATAGCCCTGAAAAATAATCAAATAAAAAAAAAAGATATTACTCTGCCTTACAGGAAGCACAGTATTCATTTGGTATACGGGACAGGAAAGCTACTAATTCAGTACAATACAGTCCCACATGGAACTCTGCAATCCTTTAAAAAAAAAAAAATCAGTTATCATTCAAACTGATACCAAATTCAGATAGCAATAACCATACTAAAAACCAACACTTTTTAAGAAAATGTTTTCATTTTTTTCCACCTTTAAAAAGAAATTTATGATCAAAAATACTATAACACTTGCCTTTGCCCCTCCCTAATCAAAAACCTTGCCCCTCCAAAATCAAAAACACTGAAAACACTAATCAAAATTGTTAACATTTCTGCTTCATTTCATGAGAAGTGAAGCAGTATTCTGGCTTTTTGAAGGGGAAGACAAGTCTAGTCTAATGCTAAAACTTTAGTTGATGCAATAAAATTAAACAATTGAAGAATAAACACATTAGTTCCATTACTTTCCCGCAACAATCCATCATGGATTGTTTCTTTACACCTCTACTTTGAGGTAGAAACCCATTTCTTTAACACCTCTACGTTGCTCAACATTTGTGGAACTACAATAGTAAAACATCAACTGCCTTTTTCTAAGGACATCTGTACTAAAATCATTAAAAATTGTTATACATTTTAATTTCCTCCATATTTTAAGAAACCATCAAAATGAGTACAAATCAACTTACAAATCAGATATCTTGTTTGGGCAAGATTATCTCTTTGAAAATGTACTCACTTGCATCTGGTTTCAGGTGTTTTAAATTGGATCGGCTTCACTTTTCTCTCAAGGCAGTGTGACATTTAATATCCTGTCCCAGTGTTTCGTATCAACTTAAATATTGAATTCTGACCCCTAATTATTCACAACCATTAGATTTTTTTTTTCTCCTGCAGGGTATGTTAGTTCCATTAGAAAAAGAATTCATTTGTGAGATCAGATGCGATTGTCCCAAGGATACTGACTTTTTCTCAGCAAGAGTCTTTTTGCTATTATTCAGTTTGAGAGATTGAAGCAATCTTTCAGTTGGACATGTCTAGTTTCCTGTTCACTTTATAAATTAGATTTTATTTTGAAAAGTTGGAAGGCCTTGCAACATATCATCAGGGCACAAATTTGTGGAGAGTAAAATTCATTTATTCATTTATTTCCCTTCAAAGGTTTTAGCAACAGTGTATGTAGCTTGCAATTCAAAAGAGAAGTAAACCTTAATAGTTATGCTTGCCTTTTTTTAGGTACAAACTTCCTAACTTTCTAATGTTTTAAGAAAACAACATTTGCTTTAATAAATAAATTTTATAAATTGGTGTTTATAAATGTTACACGTAGGCTGGATAATAGCAGCAATTGATTTTCAAACATTTTCCACTATGGAAAGCTGTTTGATCAAACATGTATGTTCATGTTATTAAGCTTAATAGGCAGTAAATCTTTTAATTGATCATTTTTAACATCATATTTTAGAAATTTCATCTTCAATGCCGACTTAACAAATTAGTCAATCAAATTTTGTCTCCAATATAACAACCACGCTCAATTCTCCAAATAAATCACAGCTTGGGCTTTTTAAGGCTTCTGAGCAACTCCAAGACAAACAGCTCCTCTCTTAATCTAGCTCTAAACTGCGGGTCTTTTTTTTTTTTTTTTGAGGGGGTGGGTAGTAGCGTAGGGTGGTCTTTTACTCCCCCCCCCCCCCCCCCCCAATTATGTTTAATGAAAGCTACTTTGTTTTTGTACATTTCACAGATTCACCGAATGGTCGAGGTTGGAAGAGACCCCTAGAGACCATCTAGTCCAACCCCCTCTGCTGAAACAGGGACACCCAGAGCATGGGGCACAGGGGCCACCCACCACATCCAGGCAGGTTTTGAAGATCTCCGGAGAAGGAGACTCCACAACCTCCCTAGGCAGCCTGTGCCAGGGCTCTGTCACCCTCACAGGTGACAATTCATTCAGTCTCTCCTCACACAAGAGATGCTCCAGTCCATCATCATCTTTGTTGCTCTCTGTTGGACCCTCTCTAGAAGCTCCACGTCCCTCTTGTCCTGGGGAGCCCAGAGCTGCCCCCAATACTCCAGGTGCGGCCTCCCCAGAGCTGAGCAGAGGGGCAGGATCCCCTCCCTGCCCCTGCTGGCAACATCCTCCTGATGCAGCCAGGAGCCCATTGGCCTCCTTGGCCACGAGGGCACTGCTGCCTCATGGGTGACTTGGTGTCCACCAGGACTCCCAGATCCCTCTGTGTGGAGCTGCTCTCCAGCAGGTCGACCCCTAATCTGTCCTGGTGCCTGGAGTTATTCCTCCCCAGGGGCAGGTATTTTATCTACAGCTCCCACTGCAGCTCATAACAGAGTAAGTTAAAACACCACCCACAGTATCAGGTACATTATTAGCAGGAATTACATGTTTTAGTAACTTACGTAACCACAAACTATTAAGAAAAAAAAACATAATAATCACAGACTTATTTTTTTAAGGCCGCAAATGGTGAAAGCACCACTTCTTCCATCTTTCTGAAAGAATATCAAATAAGCTCCTGTCTTACAGTACAGAAAACTGATGGTTACTAAGTGACTAGTCTTCAGGTTTCCAAACCATATTCACTGAGGACCACTTAGTGGATGAGAAGTCACTGTAAGAAATACATAGGAAAATCCTGACTACAATACTTGTAAATAAGAGACTGGCAACTTTCAAAATATAGATAGTTGCTTATGAAAAAAAGTGGAAGTCACTCAAAAAAAATCACCCACAAAAAAAAAAAAAGAATTTATTTTCCATTTTTCATTTCCATTGCAACAGAATATTTTAATATTCACCACTAAGAAGCTGCACCTGCATTTGTATCAGAAGGAACTGAGCTGCAAATTTACTGGAATTCATTAGCAAGAGAGACTCTTTCAGTCACTGGAAATCAGACTCAGTCTGAAGTAAGTACTTTGCATTCCCTGTTGAATTATTCTAAAAAAAGGAAAGCTATTTAAGCCTACACTCTGAAAAATTCAATAGTACTAAACTGTTGTGTGTATAACTCAGAATTTTAAGTAGTTCTTAAATGTGTGAAGATTTGCTGATAAAGTGTCTTCTGCAATCTCTAGAGAGCAGGCCGCATGAGATATTTGCTTCTTTTTGATAAAAACATCTTCACAACTTCTTTTCCCAACCATGTAGAGGAAAAAAAACAGCTAAAATTCACAACCATTTACTATGACAAGTTCAAAAAGTGACATATTAAAATATTCCTATCAGGCATACACTCTATTTTTGCAAAAGATATTATTAAATATATATTGTTGAAATATAATGCAAATATTGAGAAAAAAATCCAGCTCTGTGACACCAACCTGGTAAAGCCTCAATTCCCATAAATTTGGGCTTCACGATTGCTTGGCTGAAATACCTTAGTGTACTATTCTATGATACTTCAATCAATCTATTTCAGAGCTATTAAAGTCCCAACCTCCTTCTACCACTGACTAAGGTTCAGAGAGCTAAGCCAAACAAAAACTCACCCTATAAAAAAAAGCTATTAGGTTCTTAATCACCTTGAATCTCTCTGAAATGACAACAGCTGAACCAATGTCACAAGGTAAAGGTTGGGATCATGGCAGTTCAGATTTGTTCATCTTAAACCGCTATAGAAAAACAGTTCAAAGAGACACAAGCTTCTATCATAGCTTTTCTTCGATATAGTATTTATCTTTTCTATGATGAGTCCCTGGCAGTTGCTTAAATTAGTAACTAGAATGAAGTCTTCACTGGGATACAGAGAGGTTTTTCTTCCTCGGCTATCCATTTATTTTAAAGAAAACTGTAGGAATACACCTGTCTCCGAATGCTCCACCACACTGGCAAATCTTATTGAAATAGGCTATTGTTATCATATAAGCCTTGTTTTCACAGAAAGCCAGGATGAAAAATAAAGATACACAACTGACATGATTTACTTACCTCTCATTCCCCTCCTTCAAGTTTGATAAATTAAGCTTCAAATTGAGCTAAAAACCAAACTTTCATTAGAGTTCAACCACGAAACAAAATGTTTTGAAGTATCACTGATGAATTACAACTCAAGGAAAATTATCTGCAGTGACTGAAAAAGCTATTACTGCTAAATAAAAAAAAAATAAAAATAAAAAAAAAAAAAACCCAAAGCAAACAAACAAGAAAACACTTACCGAAAGAAGCTTCCACGCAACAGGACGAACTTGTTTAGGAATTCCAGACCAACTCAGTTTCCGTAATTCTTCTATTAAAAGAAAAATATATCATGAGAACAAAGAAAAATATTGTTCACTACTGTTTCCAATGATTAACATGTCTGAAGTTCAATGAAATCAGTTATAGAGATTTTTCTAAGGAATTAGAAGATGTAAGATAGACATTATCCATAGGGATAGCAATGAGAACAGGCATCCAGTGTGATATAGTGGCTTTTTGGAATATTTCACGGTATCATTTTCAATATACATGGCTTATCAATAATACAAGTGATACTTAGCCTTATTGTATAGTAAACTTCTATGGATACTATATATGTATATATATATATATATATATACACACACAGAAAGTAGCTACATAAACAGAACGGTATTTCATGTTTTAATACAGGAATTTAACTGCTATTATATTTTCACTCTTTGTATTCCTCTCTTCCCTCTTCAAAGTGTTCTCCTTTCAAACACTAAGTGTTTAAAAAAATCCGGGAGCCCTCATTGCTGGCTCCTTCTTGCAGAGCTACTTATTCTATACTCAACAGAGAATAAAATGAGCAGGAGGAAGTAATGAAAGACTATTATAGTCCAAAGTACATGATTGATTTTAGGATTTCAATAGATACATGACTATCCCAAACAGACATGAACTTAGCAACAAGTACTAAAGTAACAATAGCACAGTACTACATATATGTAGCAGATGTATGTTTTTTTCAACCAATTGACCAGCTTTCAACCAATCAAGCAGCTGCTCCTAGAGAAGTTTCGTTTCCAACACCTAAACCCAAGTAACACAGTGACATGATATTGAAATAAAATAGTCTCAAAACACAGCAGAAAATGAGAACAGAGGAGAGAGAAAAAAGAAAAGAAAAATAAAAAGGAACAGAAATCAAGTAAGATTTAAAAAAAAAAATTAGTATCTCTGTTTCTCTGATGTGTTACCATCAATTAACATGAGAGATATGGAAGACTCCAAAAGGTGTTAACTTATGTCTGCATTTAACAGCAGATGTGATAGATAGATACCAGATAGATAGATAGATACACAGCTGATAGATGTCAATCATGAGTCCTAAATCAGATCTGTCAAGAAAGGTTACTTTCTTCCAATTCCAGTGAAACTGTCTTCACTCTATATAGTTTAAAATACAGTCTATACAGTCTAAAATATTGTATTTAAAAAAAAATCATTAATAGTAGCCTTTCATTAATTGTAATCTTTCTTTTTTGTCATCTGAGACACTTGAAAGTCAGAAGACATCAACATGAAGGAAAAATTGAAAGAAAAAATTAAGAAAATTCTTACTAGAATATCAAATACTAATGGGAAGAATAGAAGAATAGGTCAAGTATGAAGTGACTTATTTGATTTCTGGTAACCTAAAATTTAAAGATTCCTTAGACACAGAATAGTATCTGCACTATTGCATTTAATGGTCACTAAGAGACCCATCTTTCCTGAACTTGCCTAATGGTGTTTGAACCCATTCACATTGTGACATTCACAACATCCCATGGCAAAGAACTCCACAACTTTATTATGTGTTAAGCAAAAATTCTTCCTTTTAATGTCAGGCTGGCATGGAAGTCTGACTTATTCCCAACTATATATTCATTGCAAGAAATCCCTTTTCACATTTCTCATATCATTCCTGATTTTATACAATCTCTCATTTCTCAGCTTTCTCATTGCCAGGCTAAAGAGCACTCACCTACTTAACAACTTTTTACAACCACTGCATATTTCTAGTGATTTTTAGTTCCTTTCTTGTACCTCTCCTAGATCTACTGTAAAATTTGGATTTATATCCTAAGGTCTGCAAAAATGTTAGAAACTATGCATAGGTACACATCTGTTATGTCTTAACTTGATCTTCTGGAAAGATTACATCCAAAAAAGACAAGTTTCCCAACCAAATCCTAGACTTTAAAAATCCATACTTCCTATATGAAACTCTGAAATAGTCAAAATATAAAAAGGACGTTTTTACTTCAGTCATTCTTAGGTCAAAATTACAAGGTACATTTGACACCAAAAAAAACAGCAGCAGAAGTTTAATGATAAAGATTACCATTCAACTTTTTAAGTCTAATAAAACGAATTAATGTTTAAATAATACGTATCACTTACCAAGTACTGAGAATCAACTATCTTGATACTTGAAACAAAACTTATTAACCATACAAGGTAGTCATTGATCAGGTTTATACTACATATGTAATTTAAAAATTAATCTAACAAAGCTCAGGCTTTCAGAAGGCAAACAAAATGAATATTACAAACATTTTAAAGTATTCTTGTTTCAATATGGGACAATCAACTTAAGGAGCATACTATTAATCTTTGGAAAGAGTGTATTGTATCATCAAAGTGAGTCCTTACTATCTTCAGCAAACCCTGGCCTCAGAGTAAAGATTTGATGACCAATCCTTAAATTACAAACAGCAATTTAAAACGGTTAATAAAGCTTACTGTTTGAAAGTCTACATCTGTATAAAATACTAAATACTCAAACAACTCTTGGCTAAACCTGGCTACCACCAGGGAACTTGCTCTGCTCGCCTGGCTTGGGTACCCTGCGCCAGCCCCTTGTCATTGAGGCCACTTTTTCACTTGAGCACACAGGTATATCAGATTTCTAGGTGTCACACTGAAAACTGAATTTTTATCCAGATGTTTTTCTTACTAATCAACAGATCTGGGCAGGATTCACAGATAGCTGAATCATCAGCTGTTATTTCAAACATCCCTGCTCCTCCCTCATACAATCCTTAAGGTTGGAAGGGACCTTTAGAGATCACCTAGTCCAATTCCCCTGCACACACAAGGTCACCTATAGCTGCATGCAAGCGGGCGTTGAAATCTCCAGGGAAGGAGACTCCACAACCTCTCTGGGCAGCCTGTTCCAGGGCTCTGTCATCCTCACTGTTATGAGCCTTTTCCTTAAGTTCCTGTGGAACTTTTGGTGCTTTAGCTTGTGGCCATTTCCTCTAGTTCTACTAGTGACCACCACTGAAAAGAGGCCAGCCCCCCTCCTCCTCACTGCCTCCCTTGAGGTATTTATACACACTGATCAGGTCCCCCCTCAGCCTCCTCTTCTCCAGGCTGAACAGACCCAGCTCTCTCAGCCTTTGCTCATAGGGCAGATGTTCCAGGCCCCTGATCATCCTGGTAGCCCTGCGCTGGACTCTCTCCAGCAGCTCCACATCCCTCTTGTACTGGGGAGCCCAGAACTGGACACAGTCTCCAGATGTGGCCTCACCAGGGCTATGCACAGGGGGACAATCACCTCCCTCGACCTGCTGGAGATGCTCTTCTTAATGCACCCCAGGATCCCATTGGCCTTCTCGGCCACCAGGGCACACTGCTGCCTCATGGTCAACTTGTCGTCCACCTTGACGACCAAGTTCCTCTCTGCGGGGCCGCTCTCCAGAAGGTCAGTCCCCAGCCTGCACTGGTGTCTAAGGATATTCCTGCCCAGATACAGGACCTTGCACCTGCCCTTGTTTATTTCATAAGGTTTCTCACTATCTGTTCCACAAAAAAATAAAAATAAAATAAAATAAAAATAAAAAATTCTTTGGTCTTGTCTCTGATTTAAATTAAAAAAAAAATCCTTCCATCAAAGATTTATCTTTAAATAATGATACATAGTAATTACTAAAAAAAAAGAAACTGACCTACCACAGACATTTTCATCTACAATACACTTGTATATACTATTTTGAATCAATTCATCACACAGGTCAAAAGTTTAATTTTCCGTGTTCTCTGAAAGAGGAAATCAGACATTGGTGGCAGAGAGTTCTGTCATCTCCTAACTGTAACTTCCCTTTGCTCTGCGTAACCCACTGTTTGCACTTGAGTGAGATGCTCATGATTACTTTCTTTCAGTGGAAATTTGGATGTTTTAAAATGAATCTAAAAGGTGTCTTTTCCCCATATATCTAAACAGTATCAAACTTTCATACAGTCCACACACTGTGTTTAAAATCCCCACTGAAAATCGATTTAATTTGAATTAGTGTGGGAAAGAAAAAACACTATACACAAGATCTTCAAGAGAAAAAACAACATTGTACAATTCAGCAGAAAAACTGACTATGCAACTTCCTCAAAATTTGCATTTAATAGTTGCGATACATTTCACAAGAGGAAATTCATGGTAGCAGTTTCTCTGAGTTTCTGAACATGAGATAGATTTACAGTTACATATAGATCCTTGTACTGTTAGGGACAAGCACCTCATTAAATCTGTTTATCAAGTATTTGATAAACAATGACTTTATTATGATAGCAACGTGATTAGTGAAGAAGTTGGTCTGTATATATTTTGGCATTTCAGTAGTTACTACAAGTTTTAAATTATTTTTCACAGAACTGTTGAAATTGGCCAAGGAGCCACTTTAAATTACTTCCATGCAATGCATCCAAAACAAACAGACTTATTTCTATTAACCTGACAATAAGGAATGCATTCAAATTCAAATGCCAGTAAGTGTACTGGCGTTTTAAAACAAAAGTTAATGCAAAATAATGATATCAAAACACTGAAATCAAAATATGAATAGGTTTGCACTTATTAGAGTATAATTTGACTCTATTTAAGGACACTCCAAAAAAGACATCCCTCAACTCCCCTGCTTTGCTTAAACTGCACATTCTTACTACAACAAAAACTCTCTTACTCTCTGTAAAAGAGAAATTGCAAAGAGATTAACAAAAAAGTTATACCCAACATTAATACAACTTTCTTGAGTTAACAGAGTATGTTTCTGTTTTTTTTTTTTTTTTTTTTTTTTTT
>NW_020455688.1:402205-443743 GCF_003342845.1 Nothoprocta perdicaria
TTTTTTTGTTCATGTTTGTGTATTTTGGACACAAATCTGTGGGCACTTTGCTTGTTTTTTTTATCTCTTTGGATATTACATTTACAATATACAACATGGACAAATTAAGAGCTGAAAGAAAGCAAAAGCTACCTTCCAAACTACTTAGAGCCTATCCGTCATGTGAGAAAAATAAGATAAATATACTATACTGCTTTTAACATAACTATATTCACTGCAACTGATTACTTTTTAATTTCTTATCTATATGCCACTATGCAACATGTCACTTATGTAGAGCATGAATTGCTTACATAAAAATTTAATGCCAGTACTTCCCTCCCATCCTTTTTAACTGTCCTGCTCTTGAACCTGCAGGTATATACACAGCAGCAAGCAGAAAGAAATCAGAGCTCGTTTTACCTCTATCAGCTCCAGAACCAAAATTGCCAGGGAGCTTCAATCAGAGAAACCCAAACTTGGCAGCTCAGAGGCATTTTATGTTCAAAGACCTAGACGGCTGTTGAGTGCCTTGGCAAGGCTCTCAGAAGTCAAAGTCAAATTAGACTATTTTCTGTGAGCAACTACAATCATCAAAATGCTGACAGGGCTCCTAAAAATGAGGTCTGGAGAGCAAACTGTAGAAAAATTTCACACTGACTTTATATTTTTCTTATTTTTTGAATGTTTTTTTACTTCCATAATAGCACCACACAAGAAAATTTTATCTTGAAGTTTTTGTTGAAAGAATGCCTTCCATATTTCCCAAACTTCTAAGATATTTTTATAACTATATTTGCATTCAGGACACCAACATCAGGAAAGGCAGCTGTAGAAGACATTGGAGTTTAAGCAAAATATATGAAAATTTAAGAAACCTCATTATCCTCCAAAAAACAAGGTTACAAGGTTTATGGTGCTTCTGTACAAAAAATATGCCTGGGTGGAGGAAGCACACAAGTGTCCTCATATACACAGTTCCAAGGAATCTGCTTTTGCCTAAGTAGGCAACTTCCTTCCTCAAGTATTTTATGTGAATTGGAAGAACATGGCATGGGCAAAAGAGCAATTAGAGTAGCAAAAGATACTCTAAGAACTGGTGTGAACCGACACATTAAAGAAACAGTGAAAGCAGAACTTGTACAGACTATAAACACTATGACAGGATGAACTTGAAATTGAACTGCTTATCACACATTTGCACAACTTCACCATCAGCGTGCTATCACTAAAAACATGAGAGATTCAACAGGAAAGAGGCAAAATAAGCAAAGGAATTTCACCGATACTGAATAAAAAACGGCATCTGAATTTCACTAATGCTAAATAGGGAACAGTATCCAGAGCTGTCTGTTCAAGATCAAAATTTAGGTTTGGGCACAGGGGCATATTGACAGTAAAGCCAGGGAGACTGGTTTGTAATATACTGAGGAGTGAAAAGCATTTCTAAAATCAAAGCACTAAGGAATGTCTGAAACAGTAAAAAAAAAAAAAAAAAAAAAAAGCATGATTACTTAGAGTGAACTTGCTCTTGAGAATTTGTTTTTTGCTGGCGAGGAGTTTGTATTTCAGGACTTTGTGGAGGTTATGAAGGTGGTGGTCAGCAGAATAAAGTTCAGGAAAACACCATAAGCGAGACATTTTAAAGTGGTATTAAGACATTAGCTTTACCACCACCAGGGTCCTGCTATTTGGCCTAAAACGGAAACTTTACTTAAAAAAAAAAAAATGAATAAATAAAACTCAAATCTAACTAAAAATCTATCAAATCAAATTTTTGTAAAGAAAAAAAAGCAAAAAAATAAAAAAGCAAGTTTACTGTCAGAATAAATTATGAAGTCAGTGACAAATCATCCAGAATAAAGATTATTCTTAAGTAGTTCACTCAGTACTGAATATAGTCACCAGACAAACAAATCTGAATATAGCTTGTTCTAGTAAAACTTTCCAACACTCTGATGCCCTGGACTTCCCTTCTGTGTGCAGGAGGCAGCAAGGATGGTTTTGACATCAAAGAGTGTAGATCAAAGGAACCCTTCACCTCTCGGCTAAAACTAAACACCTATTTGCAGGGGTCAATGAACTAAGATTTCTTGACATTAAAAAGAAATAATATTGACTTAAGGCAATTTTACATTTTTGATGATATTCTGCACTTGATAGATTTCCTTTAATTGGGGATAGTCTGAATTGCTGTGCAGTTCCAAATAAGATGCACATCCCACAAAGCTGGGTTTCAAAGGCTTGCTCTTTGTAAAAGAAAACTTAAGCACAGGAGAGTAAAAGAATATAACTCAAGAACAAAGTGTTACAGAAATGGTTTTCAAGGAATCATCCCCAACTGATTTTTATTGTAGAATAAATAAGTCTGAACTTCAAAAACAAATCTATTTACATACAGCTTCAAAATAAGTAATTTAAAGCACTGCTTATTTCCTTCTCAAGCGGAAAAAAAGGTAAGAATTGAGATAGAAAAAACAGAATACACAAAACATTAGGTGAAGAGGAAGCAGACTATTCATTCACCTTTGACTTCACACTCACTATTCTGCTGCAAGTAAACAAAATTTAATGAAGTGTCTTCCATTTACATTTGCTCCCTTCCTCTGAGGAAGGGCATCTGATTTGCAGTCAATTTTTAAAGGAACGCATCAAAAAGGTGTAATTACACCTTCAGTTTTTCAATATCATTGACATTACAGCCAATATTTTATGGGATTTAATTGAGAAAAGGTTGTTGATAGGTGATGTTATACAGATCCTTTGTTTTCCTTGATATCTAAAGCAGCAGGAATTTGCAAATTTTGTCTGTTCTCAGAAATATGAAAAAAATGCACAAAAACTCCCAGCCTCCAGCCATTCATCATTCAGTCAGAAGTATCACTTTTGTGTTAAACAGTTCTCCATAGGTTTTACCTCACATACCTCACCCTTTGAATCCATATAAACTTTTAGCAGCCATTATATCCTGTGAAAAAGGAACTACATAATAAATATTGAATACCGTGTGAAGAAAATCTTTTGAACTCAGTCATATTACCTTTATATTTCTGCTTCTTGCCTTGGAAGAAAGACTGAAAAAATGCCCAAATCTTTCTGCAAATCACGCACTATTTGTAAGTCCATTTGTGAGTTTGTTCCCTCCTTGCTGTGCTGGCCTATACAGCCAGTCTTGTACAGAAGTTATTACAGAATCACAGAATATTCAAGGTTGGAAGGGACCTCTAGAGATCATCTAGTCCAACCTTCCAGCTCAAGCAGGCACACCTAGAGCATGTTCCACATCATCATCTTTTTCTAACCCTATTTTTCTCTACAGTCTTTCCGAAATAGGGGTGAGAATTGTCCACAATATTCAAGATGAAGGTTGATCAATGACTTGGAGCAGCACAGCAATGAATACAGTTTTGTGCTGCCTTTTCCCCGCCCTTGTAATTCCTAGCTGAATCCTAGATGAACGTAGTCCTACTAATTTCATTTCTTGTCCCCAGGCTTTACAACATAAAACTTGCACTTGATACACATCCTCTGACCAGTTCTCCATAACACAGGATTCTGGGCCCCTCACATTCTTTCATACTGAACTACTGAGCACAAATTTTAAAAAGTTTGTCTCCCATAGCCTTGTCTTCTTAAATGCTCTTTTTATATTTGCACTGTATGTAAAAGCACTCCTGATCCTTGGAGATCAGTAACCACTCCTGATAATTGAAGAAAAAGAATTATTCTAGTTTTTATGTCTTTTGTAAACTCTCTCTCAAACGCTCTCTCTAAATAAACAAATAATCCCACAGAACTTTACCTCTTTTCAAGATGTCTTCTTGCCTTTAACACCTCCCTTACTTTATTTTCACGTCATGTAAGAGTCTTTTGATTTTCTCAAGGCTTTTGTTTGTGTTTTGTTTTTATAAGTGATATTGTATCTGCTTTCAGCACGGAAACAGTTGGACAGGCAGATGATTGCATATTGGAGAGTTAAGTCACACACCGTCACTAGCACCAAGTACCTGATAATTACAGTTTTTTCCACAGACATTGACTGCTGCCCTATATCCTCCATAACTTCAGAAACTCAGACTACGCTGAAAATCATATAAAATTTGGTCTTAATTTTCCACTACAGTGAGTTCAACAAGCATTTGCCAGTGACAAATAGCGCGAGGTACAACTGGAAGAGGCCAGTAATTTCCATCAGGCGTAGCAGCAAGTCTTCATGACTCCTATCCCCAAGGCACATAGCTCGAGCTTTACACAGGGCAACTGCTGGCGCAGCCCTGCACGCCACGCTCTGCTGCTGCGACTCCACTAAATCAGCTGCCAAGAACCCTGCCCTTCCCTTGCAAGGGAAGGGCCTTTTGCCATCCCTTGAAGGATGGCAAAGCAGGAGTGTGGAGTGTTCCAGGCTGTCCCAGGGCTATAACACACACTGAAAGTGGGACATGATAAGCATGAGGGACATGAGAGGCAAGAAGAAACGAAGCACGTGCGTAGAGCACATTTAAAATGTGCATGTAAATCTTCCAGTAAAGCAAGGCTCTAACAACAGTAGCAAAATACATGCATTACATCTATATCTTACTTGAAATACGCACATAACTTCTACAGCAAGCATAACAATGCTTTTCAGATGGGATTTATTCTTAATGCTAGGTCACTTAGTAATATCAAACGATAACAAAGGCATATTAGGAGGAAACAAATAATGATAATAAAGTCAGCCTTCAGTTTGTGATATGGCTTTTGAACAGCTCGAGTGCTCCTGCAGTCAGCTGTACATCGTACACAAGCCGTGGCAGCCCCATGGGAGCTGCCGGTTAATCCGAGTCCTCACAGTGAGGAAAAATAGGTTCCAGCAACCCAGCTAACGCTCTCTGGTCACCCTGGGTCTCAGCTCCTTTGCTTGAGATAGTGCAGCCTGTTATGCTGCCCCTGCAAACTGCTCCCAAGGCGCTCCAAGATGTGTGGCACTTCTACATGGAGACACTGATGTGAAGACTTGCTACTCTGATGCAAGATCAAACCTGCCTTGCTGAAAAAAATGCATCGTCTTACTAGTTATTTCCATTCAACTTCTCTTTTACTCCTCAAAACATTTATCTAGAGCTAGAGATTGCTAGAATGCAGTAGACCAGGCACCACAGAAACATGCCATAAATGGCACATGGCAAGGGAAAAAATGCCTCACAGAAAAGGGGCAAAAGTCCATTCTTAAAATTTCTAAAACAGTAGCTTGTCTTGTACCAGCACACTAACACAAACACAACTTTTAGCACAAAATACAACTGAGCAGTGATGCTGTAGCTAAAAGATCAGCCTCACTTTGCTTTTTCTAAGTCCTTTAATATCATAAGCATCACCTAAACAGCAATGTATTCAGAGCCTTCTACCAACTCGGTCTCTGGTTTTCCTCAATAAGCTGCATTTTCTACTAACTCATCTTAAACAAGGCAATCTGTAGATCTCACACAATGGAAAGTATTTAGATTCAAAAGAATCTGGGAGAACTGCCTGTGGAGATGATTAGATTCACCTGGATTCTTGTTAGGCTTTTTGTGTGTGGTAGTTTAAATATCTACTTCACACCGAACTTCAATGGAACTATTGAGATACTTTCTAAAACTCTTAAAACGCAACGTGGTATCAGAAACAAAAGCATCGCTACCAATAAGCAGACTGCTTAGATATACAGATTGAAAATGAAATGCTCTTTTTTTTGTGCCATTCCTTTGATTTTTAAGAAACGTTTAGTACTCACATCACTGTTAACACCACTGTAAGAAAAGGGGCGAAAAAGCAGAATTTCTCTAACATTCAAATGAATAGCTTGAAAGATTACCTGGCATGCCGGTGAATCTACACTTCATCCCCCCTGGATTTCATACGAAAGACCTCAAGATAATTTTTCTCATAAAACAAGCTAAAACTTTCAAATACAGCAAGAGAGTTAACCAAAAGCTCTTAAGCAGCCAAGTCATCCAACAGTCCTACCTGTCACTCTGGAGGTTGAGGAAGCTAAAAGGGTTTCTCCCGCTCTCAAAGAAAATTCTCCGTGAATTACCATGCTAGCAACAATAGCTGCCGTCTGATCCCACAAATTTCAGTTTTAGATCACTTTCTAAGAGCTACGAAAATAGAATTCAAGAGTTCTTCTCCTGAAATGTTTTCACTTTTCCTATTTTTCCCTTCACTTAATCAGTTTGGAGACACTCTGACACTCTGTTATTTAACCAGCTTGCCATCGAGCCATCCCAGGTGCACAAGAACTGACACAGATCACAGAGGGAAGCCGCAGGAAAGATCCTTAGACATAAGACAGCTATAAATAAAGCCTCGGAGGACACTCAGTACTGTGTATTTTGCATTCTGTGAGCAGGAGCTCAGGCAAAACGTTATCAGGTCTGAACTGCAAAATGCACTTTGGCAAAGGCCCACTAACAAAACAGTCCCTACTGGGGCCCTACTGGAAAGACTGGAAATGAAGACAAATACAGAACAAAGTAACCCTATTTCCACTGCACAGGAGACAAATAGCCTCCAATCACACAGCACATGCATTATTTTCTAACTGCTTAGGATGTGGCAATACAGAAGTACCAATGTGAAGATGGCAACTGGAACCTGCCGTCATGCAATCGTTTTTGGTCTATAGACATGTACCTCATAATTGCCAATCCTTTAAATCAAAGCAATAAAACAAGCCCATCCTTTACCAAATACTTGCACTTACATTCATAGCTTGTCCTCAATTTAATACCTAATTAAGCATTAAACCTATTTGTCATTAGTTGAGCTGTTACATTTTCCCTAGCCAAGGAATAATTTCAATTTATTGTCATTACACTAAGTCGTCTCCTTTGTAGATTTCCCAAGGAATCAGCTGTCCTAGTTATGAGCTGGAGAACATGCCACCCAGCACAGATTGCTGCAGACGAGTTAATGCCGCCTGGAAACCAGGCACACGTTTTCAATTACAATTTTACTATTGCTTCAATATAATTCGTATTTTCTCAAAACTGCAGAACAATAAAGTATCCTATTATAAATTATTTGAAATTAAAAAGTCATAACATATTATAAACAGATCTTATTACTTGCCAAAATAAGAAGTTCAAAATTAAGTTCATCCTATTGGTTCAGTTCTGAAATAAGCCAGATCTTAGAGCAGTAGCTTTAAAACTGCCTCTAAACCCTACCTCTGACTGACAGGATATTTTCAGAAGTAACACTTCAAAACCCAGTTACTATACTTTCTTTAAGTTGTCGTGTTTTTATACAATTTTAGGATCAGGAGGTATCAAAATAGTCACCTCCCTCTGTAAATTTTAGGTCAAACAATCTCTATTTGCCAGTACTAACCAGTTGTTACTTCTCCTTAGGGAAAAAAAGTATTTAATTTTTGCAGAAAGCAGTGATGGGTTAGTATGTCTAACTCTGAAGGGATAATGTGGTATGCAATTTCCGCATATTGAGATAATTCATTTAATTTGGGAAGGAAAATCATTTGGCTTACTACAATACACTGAGTTACATCTTTCTTCTCTCTGTAGAAGAAAACACTTAAAGCAATTACTCTAAAAGAAATCTGAAAATGCTATGCTTTAATTGCAATGGATGTAAAGATTCATTACATTCTATAAATGTTTCACAAAGCATTCTGCAAAGGAAACGTATCATTAATTTACCAGCTTTCTAATCCCAAGAGCTGTTACTCATTATACCTAAACCACACCGGGAGAAACCACCAAGTCTACAAGTATTTTTCTTGGAGCTACAGGCTCATCATTCTATCAGTCACAAATAAAGTATAAAATTATTATGCTAAAAACACTAAAGGAGTTCAAAATTTCTCAGTATGCATTACTCATTTTTGATACAGCTGTTATTTCATTGAGATTACTGTAAATCACCATGCGCAGTGATGGCCTGCATGAACAACTACACGATAGATCAGATAAACCAGATTTACATGTTTTGTATTTCTATAAGATAAAATCCTCATATAATTTAACTACAAGAAGATGGAAAAACTCTTCCAAGAGCACAGATTCACAGAACTGCAGCTCCCCCAACAGCTTCTTATAATGCAGGCAGTACATATAGAAAAGAGCTTTAATAAGAGGCTTGTTATTACTATGGCAACCGCAGCAACTGGTTTCCAAAATGAATAATAGCACTGTTAGGTGCTCCATTAATTTTTTTTTTTCAAGCAAACACTGCCCTTAATCTTCTCAATGGAACAAAGAGTTATTCTGAATGCACGGAGAAAGCAGAAAATAAAGTCCAATACAGTGCTGTAAATACAGGGTAAGACCCTTTTCAGGACCTTCTTTAGGAAGGAACAGGCAAGTGGGCCTGGTCTGCTCTGTCACAGAGCAACCAGAGAAGCAGCAGTAGATAGGGGTGGTATTAGAAGGTAAGAAATAGCACGTGAAGAGAAGATTGGGAAAATAAAATCAAAAGTAAGATTAATAAAACCACTAGGAGAATTGCAACAAGTAAGGATAGCAATGTTAGTTATCAAAATAGCTAATAGGACAATTTTTATGGCAGAAAAAAATATTAAAAAAAAATTCATTTCTCTATCTCTCCACCCAAGGCCAAGAACTTCTTCATCTGTTTAGCACAAAGCCCCATATTTTGTTCTCTACTAAGGAACCATGATAAAGTTTTTTGGGTTTTTTTTTTTTTTTGGATGAACAGACAGGTAATACAGCTAAATCTGGATCGGTATATGTCATCCTCTTTTGCTTCAGTCCTTGTTTTATTACAAAATGCAACATATAGATTTAGAACAGATAACTAGTATAAAGTTATTTATTATCTTATTAAAGCTACCATGAAAATAATCTTATAGATTAAACAATCAGATTTAAGAAACATTATTGCAATATCTACATTCAAAAATACAATCTAACTGCTACTATTTTTCAAAACATAGCATAGTTATATTTTGGTAATTTTTTAATCTTGAAATATTCCTTCAGGTAACTCAGTATGTCTAGCAAGTTATCCAATATCCTATTCAAAATCATTTTTGACATTCATGTGGAATGGCAACATGAAACAGGCTTTGTGGGTTTTTTTTAATATTCTTCCTTGACTTTTATACAACTAAGATTTATCATTTTACTAGATGAAGGGAACATACCATTATTGCTGGATTTATTTCTCATTAAATTATTTTTTGACTGTCATAGCAAAATTATAGTAGAAGAAAGGCGTAAATAAAATAGCCGAGATTTATAAATAGATGCCTGGATACACAACCAAGCGATAAAATTCAAGAAGTTTTTTATTCACAAGAGCTAGCTCTGGAGAACTTCTACTAAAAACAAAATCTAGGAAAATAAACAAAAAACGCTAAGTAACCTTATTTCTCATATAACAAACACTGATATTCTTCCTTTCTATAAAATCTCTCAATATTTTCTGCTATCTAAGAGGAAAGCTGTTAGTAAACTCCATAGAAGTACAGAATACAGAGAATCCAAATTAGGCAAAGAATTTCTCACGGAATCTTCCTAGCAAGCTGCAATCACCCTCTTGGATCACCACCTCCATATGAATTCCAAGCTAGGCTTGTAAAAGTCAAATTAATAAATAAGTAAAATAAACACTGTAAATAAAAAGTCTAACCAAAAAAAAAAGTAAATAAATAATAAATTCCAAATTGCAAGAAAATGTAAGAAAAGGGAGATTTTAATTATCAAGACAAAGAGGCAAACAACCAACTGTAATTTGCTGAGACAATACAGTCTACTTTCCATTTTGTTTTAATGGCTTTCCTATAAACTATTTACCTCTTAGAAAAGAAGTTAAAAACAAAGAGATACAGAAACTGTCTAGATAAGTGGTACTACATTCTGTCATGAATTCTACTTTTAATTAAAGCAAGACTATGAGACCAAAGACAACAGTCTTGCGACAATCAAATATATTTTGAGTAGGTATGAATGGGAGTCCTGGGCTATGAGCTAAAAAGGCTTTTAGCTTTTCGAGCTAAATCAGCATGGCCCCAAAATGGCATCTATTCATCACCGCAACATTGGCAACACACACAGACACGACCAAATTAAGGCGCATAGAAAGGAGCAACAGGGAGTACAAGACACTCAACTGCCACTCGGTTAACACGGCCAAGTCAGCACATTTGGTAAAAGAAATAGAAGAAAAACTGAGAAGTTTGGGGGGTTGTTTTATTTTATTTCATTTGTTTATTTAAAGTTAAGGACTCTTGCTCTTTCCACAGCAAAGGAAAAGGGATCAATAATAGTCAAAATGAAATGGTCGGTAACAAGCCATGACAATCTGACAAGCTCATCAGAATGGGAACATAACGTCTTACTCTGTCAATACATACCATGTAATACAATGATGATTATGACAACTCAACAAATATCTTGACAAAAGAGAAAGATATTTTAAGAGAATAACTATATAGAAATGCCCATTCAATAATTATTTCAATATAATATTATCCAATTACAACAAAGAAAAAAATGTGATTAATATCTATAAAGAGATATATCCCTCCAAAGCCACAATGAGAATAAACTGAGATTATGGTTTAAATCTACAAGTTAGGAGACCAAGCTGTGGGAAATAGGAAGACAAAATACTAATCCTGCAAAAAGTAATCAACATAAGAAAGTGTTTAAGGATATTTAACATGAATTTCTTTTGAAGGATGTTTTAATTAGAAAAAGAAGAAAGATGGTCTAAAGTCTACTGATAAACTACTGACTTTTATTAGTGTTGAGCATCAAGACTGCACATGCAAGCATGTTTTGCAGATAAACTGACTAGAACAGGAATCAGAGGATATAACTCTGCGTGATAACAGTCTGAAAAGATAGATATGATTAGTGACCTGTCACAAGCAGCAGTGCTAGGACACATTTTGTTCACTTTGCACTATATATCAAAAAAAATGGGGGAAGAAGATGCACTAAGGTGATCGACTACAGATGATTCAAAACTGCAGGGGACAATAAAATGCTAAATGACATGGAAGGACCAAGAACAGAGAAAGATAAATGGCCATGCAGTTCAGCACAGGAAAATTAAAGGTAATACGACTGGGAACAAAATTAATCAAACTCATTTCAATTAATATATTTTACAAAGTTACTGAATCTTTTCAATAACATCAGTTTGATGAAAAGTTAAAGGGCATAACAGATAACTCTCATCAATTTTGACCCATAAAAGAAAGGAATAATTGCTGTGTTCAACCAGGTTTAATATAGATCTTAGAACATGTAAACAATTGTAAGCACCCAAAAAGATGGAATATCTACTTTTCAAATGGCTTCAATAATAGAGATGACCACTGTAATGGAAACAAGACTCATCTGCTAGTTTTCCTCCTACCTAAAGAGCCGTTCATATTCTTCTACTATAGTAAAAGGAGGCAACTGGCTACTGTTATAGACTAACCTGAGATTAGACCCTTTGACAAAATTCCCGTGAAGTTAAGGCATTAATTCTTATTATTAGATTAATCAAAGATTCAGCTATTCTTTATATGTTACGTAAGTCTTCACACTGGTAGCTGCTACAACAAAAAATGACTGGCTGGAAGAAAGGGCACCACAGTCAGAGGTACATGGTGCTCTCTGCAAACAGTTGTTTTCAGTTCACCAGTTTGGTTTGAGTTAGTAAAAAAGCATATACGGCTTGACAATGGGCAGAGAGAACTTTCTATGGTGAATATAGGATACAGTAATATTAGTACCTTTTACAACTATCAAATTTACCATTTTCACGGGTGCATTTATAGCACTATTTTATCAAGGTAGTATGCCAAAAATGCTATATGTTTTAGACTGGAATACACTGTGAAAAGTCATTTTGAGATTTAAATAACAGAATATCTTAAAAGACATGTTGCAAATACCACTCTCTAAACCCTAGTGCAAGACTGCTAGTGCAAGATAGATGTCCAACAAATTTTATAGAACCAAACCTAAATTGGAATGAAGACAGGCACAGTCCCTCTTCTATACGTAAACAGTAGCCAGCTGAACAAAGGAATTAGAGAAAGTTTCTCCCAAAAATAGCTTCCCAAAGCTCTTCTGTTAAAGTCTTATTCCTCCTTTTAGAGGAATCTTGCAAAAAATCCTGGCAACCAAACAAAGAAGAGCCCATCCTCTGGTCAGCAGTTCCTGGAGCCCAAGGCCTGAGCACTGCTGTACATCTGCATGGAAGTCCCTGCAAGGCAAGGAGAAGCCCAAGGAAGCCCAAGAAGCCCAAGTGTCCACGCTACGCAGGCCCTGAGCCTGCTCGGGAGTTGTCCACCAGCCACCACCGTCCTGCTGTCTCCAGATGGATCCTTCTTCCAGAATCTGCATCCATTGCACTTCAGCGCGGCCTGCTCGACATGGGCTTGGCCCAAATCCTTCTCTAACTAACACTGCTTCTTACATCAGGTCCTTTCTACCAGGGCATATGTTCTGCTACAACAAGATTCAACTCGCACTGCAAATTTCTTTTCCTAATTCTAATTTTATGAGATTATCTTCCCATTCTTCATATCATACTAATATCAGGTGGTTTATTGGTAGGATTTTTGAATATCTCTCTCCTGTGGCATGAAACATATCTGGAAGTATCATTTCTATAGAAACTGGAGGTTTTCTTCCCTACTTTGAATGTTTTTTTCATATAGCAAGCTCCTTTTTATGCTCGATTTACATTGCCCTTTCCCATTTACACGAGGTAATAACCACACAGCAACAGAGAAATACAAAGTGCTAACAGGAAATAAGATGTATTATTTGCATCCACTTAGCATGCAAACAACAAGATGCCTGCGGGACAGAGTCGAAAAGTGGATTAGGAGGAATCAAAACAACTACAAAGGCAATTAGAAATTACAAGAGTGAGTTTATTAGTTCAACTGTACAAAATATATATTAAAAAATCAGTCACGGGCACTTTAGAGTCACAAACATAGGCACTTTATTCACAGGCAAGAGTTAAGTAAACAAATTAATTTTTTTAATTTCTAAGAGATGTATTCAAATGAGCACAGGGGAAGATACATCAGTTGCTAACAGTTCTTGGCTTTTTTCTTCCTTTTCTAGTTCATATTCTTTCTTTCTCCTCATCTCTAAGCGTGTCCCACTCTCCTACCTATTTGTGTACGTAAGCACCTACTGGATAAAACTACATACAGAAGCATGGAGAAGGGCACTGTTACTGCACACTTAACCTAGTAACTACCAGAGGATTCGAATCCTGACTACAGTCTATTTTTGGTACATTATTTCATTCACTGTGAAATTGTTGGGGTTGATGGAATTTACTTTTTTTCTACAACTTCACCATATCCAACCTACAGACCAAAGCCAGACTCAAAAATCTGCTGCAGACATTCAAGTCTATCCACAAACTGCACTTCTCAGTTTATGTGCATAGTCCATGTTTTTGAGAAGTCCTAAGTTTTCTGATGAAAGAGAACACGCTCTTTCACCCTCTCTAGCTAACATAAAAGGCAAACATTGCATTTTACAACATATTGGCTGGCGGTTAAAGTGCTACTGGAAGGATTTCAAGGTCAGCTGTACTAGCCTGCGTTCTTAGTCTACGCTGATTTTCCCCAATTTGATAAGAGAAAAGCCTCAAGTTAAAAATGTGCATGTCATTCTTTCAGTTCCACAGCTTATTAACTGCTTTTTTTTGTATTGCTCTGGAGGGACCTGGCATAAAGTCTCTTTCAACAATACAGAAATTTATCTCAAGAAAACAAAGTAAGCAGGAATGCTCTGATGCTGTTACTGCTACTATCTGGCAAGCACAGTCAACATGACTACGTAAGATCCAGAAATGAATAGAAATTTTGGCTTCGAGCTGACTGCCCGCTGATTCTGACCATTGTGACAAACAGAACCCAACAGTCTGTGGATGCATCACAAAACAGAGCGCCCCACACAGCTGAGCACCACACACACACACAGAGCCACAGCTGCCTCTTACCTTCCCACTAACCCCAGATCTTGTCTTGGAGCCTCATATCTAGCTCCACCTTAACTCATTTTTGGCATTTTCAGAACAAGAAATTATCATTTCTCAGACTGCTAATATTGTATAAAGGGTTTTTCAGTTTAAAAAGATCATCTTTATTGTAGCATGGAGCTAAAAAAAATCTCCCTCAAAAAATTAATACACAAAAATGAGGGCACACCAGATTTTGATGAACTGCACACATGGTCACATGCATATGTATATATGTATATAACTATATATACATACACACAGGTGCATATGAATGTCTGTCTGTGTGTGCAAATATGCCCATAAACACACATTCACACCTCTATCTCACCTTCACCCACACATAAATATATCACCCATGCACAACCATCAAGTATAGCTCTATGACGATCATAGAGAATTTGTGTGTAGTAAATAGCTTATTTTAAGCTAAGAAAGATCATATAAAATATGACTATATATCATTACATCCTTGTTGGGAAAAGCTATTAGAAATATCCTAGCTGCAGCCAAAAGCCAAAGCACGTGCATCAAAAATTTAAAAATGGACTTAAGATTATAATTCACAGGAAGCATCAAACCCTGCACTAATTTAAGATTGGATAGCAAGAGAATCACTGAGGAGTTATAGGAAAGGCATTATTTTGTGGCAAGCACTTCAACAAGAAGTTGGAGTCCTAAGAACAGTGCAAATTTTCCTTTTCTCCATTCCAAAACATTATACTTTTATCTTTAAATTTTACTGGGTGGTAAAGTATTTCTATCTAAGAAGGTAGTAAAAGTCAAATGGACAGATTTAAACTTATTGTAGCTCTGAACCTCTGTAACTAAACTTCTACCACAACAACAGCCTGTTCAAAAAATAAATTAAAATAAAAAAACTAACTTTAATTTGTATTTTAACATCACCTGATAATATTTGTCAGATCACAAAGCAAAGGTGATTTTTTTTTACAATTAAGCCTATACAAAACATGTAATTTTTAAACACCTCATGTTTTATCCAGAGTTCTGCTTTATCAGAATGTCCTCTAATTCACACTAAACCTGGTATAGTTATATATAAGTAGTGTTTCCAAAGAAAACACACAAAAACAAACAAACAAAACACAACTGCTATCATTGCATTGAAGAAGGCCCATGACAACTGCCAGAGAGAAGTGTCAATCACTTCAAGAACTACAAACATTCAGCAGTTTCTACTTCTTACCACAAGCATTTCCTGTAGATATCTTCCAGAATGGTATAATTAATAAATAAGATGGCTCTGAATTACTTTGACATAAATTTCTACTTCTAAGTGAGAAAACAACTTATCCAAATACCGTGTGCTGTTCCTAGGCTCTCCAGATTCTCACTTGGGCTGCAAGACCACTTGATTCTGTGATAGCCTCTCAGAACAAGTAGCTGCACCTTAAGCACTGAGAGCTGAGAGCAGTCAAACCCTGCAGTGCTCATTTTTCACACTCCAGGAGCCATTTTTAATCAAAGAATTATCAGATCAGCACTAATTTATATTTAGCTTTCAGAAGTTAAAACATACGTACAAAAGAACAGTTTGTTATCTGACAATAAAGTTTTCACACAAACACCCTGTCAGCATTCACAGATTACATCTAACTACTGTAACAGCTCAGGAACGTGAAGACTGCTCACTGCGCAGACAGGTAGCAATATTTCAATGCCAACTCATTTTTGCATTCAATTTTAAGCATAAAACTCACTCTTATACAGCACACTGTCCCATTATCAGACAATAACACTAAATTCAGCTAGTTCTGCTTTGTTTTTTTTCTCCAGAGGTTAGATCAGTAGAAAGAAATAATGTGAGAAGTGACAGAACATGTAATGTCTAGGTCAAACAAAGCATTCATTAATAAGATGCATATTGCATTAAAATATGCAAATTGCATCCTGCAAGCATAAATAAAGCAATCAGGCATATTTTGCCCTTCTTTTACAAAGTAAATTCTACATGTTGAAGGAACTATATTTTAACTAAACCGTTAGGCAAAACAGCATGTCAAATAACAATGTTTGAAAGAGACAACATATTTATTGGGACTGAATTCAAACCTTAGATGATTCATAGATACTCACCAAGATTTGTGTTAGGGCCAGCCAGTAGCTGCTTAAATTTGTCTAATCGAGATGCTTCTCTTTCTGTTAATGCAGAAGTAACTGAGGTGCTATGATCTGCTATTCCGCTCACCAAGGGAGGAGTGGAAGTTTGTGGAAGGGACTGTGATCTCTGCATGGAAGAATTTTCACTGGCATTATCTGAAGGGAAAAAGCAGCACAGGTGAGCCTCAGGCAGGAAGGAGGTTACTAATAACTTGAGTTTATTCTGATTCAGTGAATTTACATATATTTTGGAGAAGAAAAATATCTTTAGTATAGCTCAAGTTTTGAGCAACACGTGTCTTCAACTAAGATTGGCAATAGTTGTTTGACAAGCACAGTCAGTTTCCCACAACTGTACAAATATTTTAAAACTACTGTTAATTGCATAGATTTTGATTAAAATACATTCAATAGTTCAACTTAATCTGCAAGCTAAAGATGTGGTAAAAATGGATTTTTTTTTTCTCATTTCCATTCAGCATTTCTCACAGAGATAATTTAAAGTTTGGTATGACATGCATCATTTCCCTCAAATTAATAAAAGAAGAAAATATTGATGGTAAAATTAAGACAAGGTTAGGAATGTGTTAATTCCCTAAAGGGAAAGTATAACTCCCTAATTTGATTTTAAACATCTCTTTCACTTTTTAACATACCTGGTGAACTTGATGTATGGCCTTCACTGACTGATTTAACAAGCCGGTTATCACCATATGCAACTGAAGACAGTTCCAAAGATTCTATTTGTTTTGTTTCATGCAGTTGTTCCTCCTGCAATTTATGCTGTTCTTGTAATTTGCTGTGATTCTCAATTACTTTGTGAGCTGTTTCCATGACCACTTCAGTATTTAAGTTTTCAGCAGCTATTGCTAAGAGTTCATCATCATCATCCCCAAGATCCCAAGCATCACTTGTGTTACTTTCAAATTCTTGGAAGGTGCTGACTTTCTTTAGTTTCACTGGAGTGGTAGGTGGTTTTGAGCCTGTTTTTATCAAGCTGTTCAAAAAGAAAGAAAGAACAAACTGGTAGTGGAGTAAGAGACATATGAGAATAGGCTAAATAAACAGAAATATCTTGGTTTGACATTCTGTAGGTACCAGCTACTCAGCTCTTTACATGAATACTGCTCCTGCTTCCAACCACAACAGCATATATTAGAAAATTTGAAAAAAAAATCAAATAAAAAGAATATTATGTGAATAATTTATAACATAAAAAGCACACATTTTTGGATTTTACTTCATGAACTCCTATAAAGGTTTCAGTCTTTCAGAGCAACTGGTAACAACACAGGAGCAGCAATCAAACCATTAAGCCTAGCCCCAAGTAATCATGTAATACAGTCGCTGTCAGGCATCAAGTTCCATTTCAAAAGTCATTTAATCTGTCAGTCCTCCCCACTCAGGCTTCCTAGCAAGAATCTGCTTCAGAACTTTATTCTTCTTATAACCAGAATATTTCCGCCAGTTACTAGGTTAAATGTGCTCTGACAGGCTCAGAACCCCGTGTCCCTGTAACAAGACATAGTGTGTGAACAGATGAACTGAGCATCCCTCCTTAGCTTGGCACTCGTTGCCTTTTACAGTAATAAAAATAAAAAGCTCTCACATCTCCTTTCAATCTTCAGCTAAATAAGGCATTCAGCTGAATCAGCTCCACTATAAATAAAATAAATAAATAACACAAACTGCCATTCACTCAGTCATCCTTTATGGTCAGCCCTTCTTTTCACCCACAATATTTTTCTGTTAAAAAAACACACCAGGCAACATCACTGGCAGATAGAGGCACCAGAAACAAAGTTTTTACAAGGTCCTGATACAAAGTTAGAAACGTTACTGTTGCATGTTCCAAGGACCTGCTTTCTCAAGAGGTCCTACAACATTCACCTCCTTCCCTGACTTGTTATTATCACACAAAACAGTAAGTTTTTCTCCTCTTCTGCCATCATTTCAAGCAATGAGGCTTCCGGTTTTGTTACTGAGTCTCTCAGTTTAATTGTACATTTGATATTTCCTGCAACTTTGCAAACTAGCTCCTGACAGACTCTAAAGGAAGTACCACATCCAAGCTATTATTTTTCCTTCTAACTTTGCTTTTCCTCATTGTCTTTATGAATTACCATTCATTCACCAGCTGTACAATTTTTTCGCCAAAATTCTTTCATCACTATTTTAACAGTAATGATGTTTTTAAAAGAGCTGTGCAATGTACCAAGTCAGAAACAACTTTATTCCTGACAAAGTCATAGCAAGCACTTTTCAAAAAGATAAAAAAGCAAAATTTTTAAAAAAGAGAAGCTGTCAGAATGCTGTAATTCATTTTGTTAGTTATCTCAGCAGTAAGGAGATTAAAATTATTCAGTTGCATTAATTTTATGTTTGCCATTTTCATGTGTGTTCTGATAACACCCATGAATCGAATAATCATAATTTGAGACAAGGCGCTTTCAAATTACTTCAAAATCTCTCCTATCCCCTACAATCTTCTCACTCACCAGCAAAATACATCATTTTGAGGCAAATGGGAGCATAATATAATGAAAATCACTTCAGGACTGCTTCTTAACAACTTTCTTTTAAAGACAGAAAAAGAAATAAGCAGCCCATCAACAAGGAGATGCATTCAGGAAAGCAGCTTACACCTGAAGTGTTAACTTCATCTGTTAAATTGAGATTAGCATGTACCATACAGTCATAATTTATAGGGCACTGCAAGCCGACAACAAACATTCACAATCTTTGTCAGGAAAAAGACTGAACAGCTTATTTGCTACTCTCAAGAAACAAGAATCAGGAAGTCAAAAACAAGAAGGTAGCACAGAGAAGTCAAGTTTCTGACAAAAACTGGGAAGATTAACAGTAGCTTTTTACACAACAGGGAAGAAAAGGAGGAGAGAAGCTAGAGGATAAACAAATTACCGTGGATATTTGAATATTACGATAACTTACCTTCCATGTAATAATGGATCAAAAGGTGGATGTTGAGCTCCATACACATGTTGGATACTAAGAGAAAAGAGAGAGAGTTATCACAAAAACAATTAAAACAAGAAAATAGTTAACTCCACAATAAGAACCTGTACTGTTCTTGAAAAGCACTTTGAAATGACTAAGCTGGTAACTACAGCTTCATTTACTACAATCTCAGTATTATAAAAATGCATATCACCATGTTGGAAACAAAACAATCTCTTCAACATAGAAGTTAACTTCCTTATAGGCTCCAGTTACAAACTATTTAAGACAAAAGAACATGGAGAAAAAAAAGATATTTAGTTTTATAATACAAAAAGAAATACCATGATAGAGTTAATTTGTATAAATTTCTCCTGTTGCAATATAACTTATGTGCAAGTCTATAAAGTCTACCAAAAGCTGTACTAAAAACAAACACAAGTAAATAAGCAGGATCTCACCGGTAATACAAAAGCGATCTCAAGACCCTAAACATAAACTGATCCAGTCTTCGTAAACTGAGATGGAATCAAACCACAAAAGTGCAGCCATAACAAATCTCAAGAGAGACCCAGGTTTGAATTTAAGACAGTTCCGAATTCACACAGAGGCGACCGAGGTCCATATCCCTTCGCCTGTGTGCGATCCCATACAAACCAAGGGGTCCATCCACTGCCATTCTTCCCACGGGACTGAAGGGCCTCCGCTGCCAAGTGCCTTTGGGCGCTTTTCACAGCTCATTGGCACCAACACGTCCTACTTCTTCAAGTCCCTAGTTATCCCCACCAGCTGGAAAGGCTTCCCTGGAAAGGCGCGCTGTGACGGGGCTGCCTTTGCCCACCGCAGGGTATGAACGGGGGAAGAGGCTCTTGCCGCTCCAGATTGAAGGGAATCCGCTCAAGGGCCATCGCTCTCCATTTGTCACTTGGAAGTTCCTCAGTCTTCTCCAGCTCTGCCTCACAGCACCGACATAAAGCGCACTTCCAAAGGGGCACACACACGGAAATCCGACTACATGGAGCAGACAGGGGCAGGACAGTGGAGCAGCGGCGGTTTTTGCTCTTCATTAACACAGCAGTTTCTGTTACTTTTCCGCTCCGGCCTGCGCTTGCTGTCCCGGCCGCTCCGCCACCCCCGCGCAGGACTTTGCGGAGCCTCCGCAGGGCCTCGCCCGGCAGCGCCCACAGAGCCCGTGACAGCCCCTGCACCCGCCGAGCCGCTGGCCGCGCAGCCGGCCGGGCCGGGCCGGGCCCCCCGCGCCCCGGAGCCCCGCGCACCGCGGGTCCCCGCTCACCTGCCCGGCACCTTCGCGCCGCTCCGCTTCCAGAACTGCTTCCTGCCCGCGTCGCTCGCCATGGCGGCCGTCACCTCATCCCCCCCACCCCGCCCGGCGGCGCGGTGCGGCCCGGCCCGCGGCCCCGGCGCTCACTCCCCGCCACTGCCGTACACCGCGACGGCACAGTGCGCCGCCATCTTGGGGCTGGGCAACAACCGCGTTGCTCATTCGCCCGGCGAGGCTGCCACGCGCCGCCAGCCAACCAGAAGTGCGAGTACTGCTGGGTGCGTCGCGCCCGCCCAATGGCGATTAGCAGCCGCCGCGGAGGGAGGCGGGGCGGGGCGGGGCCGAGCCGAGCCGAGGCCGAGCCGAGGCCGAGCCGAGCCGAGCCGAGCCGAGCCGAGCCTGCTCTAATGGCGGGGACCCATCCGGCACTCGCTGTAGGCGACTGTGTCCGAGCCTCGTTGCCCATCTTAGTGGCCTTAAAGTACCTTAAATACCAGGTCTTGGGCTGTATCCCTTCTTTCTGTTTATTTGATGTGGATGGAACAAGATGGAACAGTTTTTTAATTATCTCAGCAATCTTTAGGCATCCACTTCTCTGCAGACTGAGCAGACCCCTTCCTACAGTGGAATAGGGTCTAAGAAATTAAATTCTGATTTGCTGAGGATTTCCTTTTCCTTTTCCTTTTCCTTTTCCTTTTCCTTTTCCTTTTCCTTTTCCTTTTCCTTTTCCTTTTCCTTTTCCTTTTCCTTTTCCTTTTCCTTTTCCTTTTCCTTTTCCTTTTCCTTTTCCTTTTCCTTTTCCTTTCTTATTTTTAATGCACTCTGATGCTAGCCTCAGTGAATATGTCAGTGCCTGTGGACATTTGGGCACAGTCAACCCCAGCCCGGTGTGCAGTGCAAGAGCAGTTCTGTAACCCAATACTTGCCCATTACACTATATTTCAATAGCAAGTTTCGTAGAAGAATGAAAAACAATGAGTGAAGTTTTCTGGCTGCTTTGGGACTTGACAATTAGAGTGTAAGAAATGACAGAGCTGAAGCCTGTTTCTTGGGGACACCTTGGAGATCATGTTCCACAAGTGAAGGTTGCACGTCCCAGAAATTTCAGTGCTACCCGAATATGGATATCTTATTCTTATACCTTCTTTATTTGTGTCCTCTAACTGGGATCACTTTTACAGATTATGAAAATATGATTATTTTGTAGTATGTTGGGACTTCAAGAATCAGCAGCTTTGAACAGGATACACTACAAGTGTAATGAAGGATGAAGTACACCCATTAGGTAAGGTAAAAACCTCTATGTACGCTCACAAATGAATTGTTGCTTGGTCCTAGCTAGTTAAGTTTAAATTAGACCCATTGTTGTCAGTGTACAAGGAAGAGCTACTTTTGATTGTGTCAGTGAAATTAAAACAGCGATGTATCCATCAAAGACATCATTAGCTAAGTAACCATCATTAGCTATAATATATTGTTGAGACTATGTTTTTGTCGTTTTATTTAAGCCTTGGCCAGCTGTACTCTTTGTAAAACTTGATGCGAGTTCTGAGCCAAAGCTGCCAAACTTCTACGTAAATCCAGTGCAGCCACATGGAACTTCCTGTTTTAAAAGGAGTTATTGAATTGCATAGTCAAGTCAGTACAAGGTTCACAGTATTATTTATTTTTCATTATTTTCAGTGTATCTTAAGCTGAATCTACTTTTTCAGTGTGGTGCAGAATTTTACACTAGAAACTTAGAACTATTGCACTGATTTTTTTTTTATTTTCCTAATGAGTAGTCCAGATGATACCAACCTTCAAACGGAGTTGCAATGGTAAGCGAAGATTAGGAAGTTTATCTTGACAGATTCTCTGTCAGGGTTGCTGTGGGGAGTCTGCCAGTCTAGACCCTTCCTGGGACTGAAGTAATTCAGAGTTGGTCTGAACCCTCTTTGTTGCTGACCTTCAAAAAGAAAAGAACGCTATTTTTATTAGATTTTCATTCACTTTTATATTTCTTTTTCTTATCAGGTGTTTCTATCCCTGACACAAACCTGTGTTGTCACAGCTCTGAAGATGGAGAAAATATGAAAGGAGAAACCTTTCAAGACCTCATCAGCCAGCATATTTACAGTTATTGTCTATCACTTAAGGTGATATGACTGCAATGAGTATGTCCTTGGAAAGAACATAAGAACTGGAAGAAGGTAAGCTCACAACTGTACATTACTTGGAAGCCTGAGCTTGTATTTAAGCAGTGCTCCTTTTTAAATTTTTGGCCCCACTTCAGGATTATAATTTGCAGTTAAGTTCTTTATTGTATTTCTAGGAGAGATCTGTCAATGGTTAGGAGCTGATATAGCTGTTGTGTTTATATATACAAGGAGACTTTTCTGTGGAGGTGCAGTGTATGTTTGAAAAAGCTTTTCTGATGACATATGGGAAAGCATAGAGCGATTCTGAATAAAATCAAGCTGAGAAAGCACTACCATGATAACTTAACTGTGTTCATGCCAGAAAGATTTACTGATAAAGCTGTGTAAGCTAGGGAGTGTATTTTCTCATGCTCATATCACTACGTCAGCAACCCTGTGTAACGCAGACCAAACTGTAAGGTGTGGTTTCAAGTGACTTATACCAAGAGATAACAATGCTCTGTGTGTGTGTATTTGATTGCTTCGACCAATAAGAAAAAAAAAATAATTGAAATGAGTCACTTCCATACTGAAGCATTACTACTTATCAGTGTAAATGTCCTTCTACTTGGCCTTTATTAGATACCTTCTTTATTGTGACTATCATGGGAAAATTAGCTCCTTAAGAGGAAATTGAAAAAGGGAGCGAGGTTGCTGAGCAAACAAGCTCAAGAATAGCATTCTGTGCAAAAAGGAAAGGGAAGCAGAAACAGAGGCTGTTACACTAGAGAAGACAACAGTCTCAGAGGGCACAACACCTTGTTACAAAAGGACACAAGGGCAAGGCAAGATAAATGGGAAAAGCAGTCATGTAGAACCATAAATGAAAGAACAAAGGGATGTTTTAAGAGAGGGATAGTCAATAGATAGATTGAAAGAGGTTGGACACGGTCCAGTAAATCACATATTCACACCAGCTCTTTCTGTGCAGTGAGGAGAGGAAGTGTGCAGGCATACAGGCAACACACAGGAGGAGCATATTGGTCCTATGGACAGAGGGAAAAGGTCACTTCTGTGTTGGACTAAAGGGAGAAATGTCAATTTTTCAACAAAATATGAGTAGTGAGTGTGAATAAGAAAGGTGGTCCAAAATGACAAGTAAATGCAAGTTTCAAAAAGTAAAAGGAAGGCAAGAAGAGAAGTGAACAGGTTTGGAAGCAAGAGTCATTTCAAAATTACTGCCAAATAGTTCCCCTGATAGCTGGACAGTAGAAAAGGATTCATAAAAGCAGCTGAAATGTAAGTTTGGCCCAAATTAGATTTTTTAGTGTTTGAGAAGAGATGGAATGCTGTGATTATCTATTGCCAAAAGGTGGCCCTACCTAAAAGATAAGACTAAAGGCATTGTACTGGGAAGTGCTTTGATGTACTGATGTACTGACTTGTATGTCCCCCATGAGCCTCACTGCAATGAGCCAGGTGAGAGGATACAGATTAAATGGGACCCAGCTCCTAGGAGTAAAGAGGTTGGAATGAGAAGGGGAAGCAAAAAATGTGGAAGAGCTGAAAAGCATCAGAGGACAGCTTTCTAAGGTGGAGTTGTTCTGAGCATTGCTAGTCAGTAGAGCAGCTTCGGTACCTAAGAGAAGAGTTTGTGATCTGATCGTGCTGAGGATCTAATTACTGCAGCAGACTGTGGCCTATAGATACGCTTCTTGATGAGGGGCTGTGAGGAAAGCTGGCACCCAAGAAAAGTAGAAAAGTTAAAAGGAGAATATGACAAAGGGACTACTGAAAGTGTAGCCAATGATAAAGGAAAGCAGCAGAGAGTCAGGAAGAACATATTTTACAAAAGTCTGAGTAATGCTGCTTTTTGTCTTTTTAAGGAGGTTGAATTTCAAGTAGAAACCTTCTTATGTAACAAAAAAAATAGTCATTAAAGACATCTATGAGATACTTTTGAGCAGCAGAATTGGGTATCTTACAACAAAAAAGAAGAAAAGAAGCTAAGTATATATTAGGAAAAAAGATGGTTGCTAAGATTTTTTCCCCTTATTATGAAGGAGGGTGCTAAGGTATATATGTATAGTAAGAGGCGGTAGCCTGAATAAAAGGAGACAGAATGAACATGAAACAAGACGTGCTACTTGGATAAGGTCAGTGTGAGCCCTTCAACTCTAGTATGTAAGCATTTGAGGTGAAATATAATATATTACTTGATCTGAGAGATGAGCAAAAAAAGGTCAATCAGAAGGGCAGGGCTGCAAGGTGGAAGAAAGTGGAGAGGAAGAAGGCAGGGGAAGAACCGACACGAGACAGCTGCTAATGGCCATCAGAAGCCATCACTGGTGGCAGACAGAAGCCACCAGTGCGTTTTATAACTTTTCCTCTTCAGGTCACCTTCTCTGTTACAACTGGCTCAGCCATGATAGTCACCTTCTGTTCATAGGTTTATTATTACTGTTGTTATTAAACAACTAAAATCAGTTTCAAAACTGCAAATTTACCTTGCTATCAGCACAAGGTGTAGAGCTAAAACAATAGTTTTACCATTAGTTGATTTTTTGAGGGGTGGGGAGCTAAAAGATATTATTGAGTTCTTCACGGAGCTTAAAAGCTTGAAAGGTGCCAGAACCTGTTTAATGTTGTGACTTGATTAGGAAAGAGTCAATAGCTGTTCTGTGAGGATCAATGAGAGTAAGCTGCATATTTGAACAGACAGAACTGCTTTCTTCCACTGCTTTAAGGAATAGAAAAGCTGTTTATTAATATATATATATATATTTTAAAAAAAATTAAGTATGGCAGCTTTTTTTTTTTTTTTTTTTTTTTTTTTGCTACATATATAAATGGGATTTTATTTTTTTTAAATCCCAGCTGTGACTAATAGGAAAACAAACCAGATTTGAGCATGTAATATGACAGGGAATAGGGCTGTCAGATCCTATAAATTTACTTTAAGAACTTCAGTCCTCCTTTGGTAAATGGCCTCATTTTTTTTTCTTCTCAAAATTTGTTGCAGCACGTTTTTCTGAGGAAGCACCTGAAACCATGCAAACATGTAGTTATTCTGAATATCAAACAGCTGATTTAGATGCTTTAGTTTAAGCTTTTGCTTTCAGGAAATGTGCTGGTCGTGAAGAGAAGTTTTACCATTATTATTTACTTTTTGACTATCCTTTTTTTATTGTAACTGCTCATATAGACCTAGGCCTGTGCTATATAAAGCCTCTGATGAATCTGCATATTGACTCTCTCCTTTGACCTTTCTTCAGTGTCAGAAATTTGCAATTTTTAAGTACTTTAAAGTTGTTTTGCTCCCCCTTGTATCTCAAGTCTTCCATGGGGAGCAGAGACCTGCAACCACACAGAAATGTTGTGTTTTGATCTTCAGCAGATCTTTTCATACTTTAGAATGCATAAACACTTTTGAAATTCCCTTTGTGTTTCCTGCTTGGTCCCCTACACCTAATTTAAATCTAGCAGAGATTTTTCTTTCTTATCCCTCAAACACAGCCTTTTTCATGCCCTTCATGTCTGTGTGTAGCCTTAGTTCTTGTTGCTGATCCCTGGACAGCAAAACCTTTACAATGCTGTTCAACCACATTTCTTTCTCAATTAATTTCTCATGGAACCAATTGTGTATATTAAAAGGTAATTAAGTCGCACTGTTTGCTTTTTAATACATTTCTGAGTTTCTCTGTCTAACAATTGAAATTTAGCCTCTGTTTTTTTTTCTGGTGTCCCACACACTTTCAGAATTGAAATCCTATGAAAATCATTTATTGAGAAAACAATTAGTGGATATAGTGTGTTCACACAGTTTATGGTGAAAGATAAATGCAGGGAGCACCCAGACTCACAGTTGGCCTTGTAGTATGTTAGAGTCTTCACTTCCAAAAATATCCTCAGTATAGTAATTATTTAAGTGAGTTATATCTATATCGTGTTTTTTGTTCTTGTTATTAAAAAGAATTAGAATTTTTTAGTTTAGACTATTTATATATATATATGTATAAAATTAGTTTTTGTAAGTTTATGTGAGCTCTCCCTAATGGTTCCCTGTTCCTTGAATTTTTTATTGCAGTTTGTGTTTTTATGTTTTTGTTTAGGAACAAGTATAAGAAAGAGCGCTGAGTGTAATGAACATAAGGCAGTAGGATCCAGCAGCCTCTTTAGCAGGAAAGTCTGGGTGTTGCTTCAGTTATGTTGGCTGAGTTATTCATTTTGTTAGTTGAAGTATTGAAAAGAACTATGATTTATTAACAAAACAGCTGAGAACTTGGTGAAAGAGACAGAACTTGGTGAAAGAGATATAAGAAAACTATAGTGCAAAGAAAATAATGGTAATGTTGGAATATTTAGATGAAAAACATTAGGAAATTTAGTGTGGATTTATTGGATAAGCTAACAAAGAATTTTATTATACATTTATTTTTAAGTTTTGCTGCTTCTGTGCAGAAGGATTAGCATACAATTAACACTCAGTTAATGAATTGGATTTACAGAGCACTCACTGGCTGAAGATGATAAATGTTTTTCCAATTTTAGATATTTTTGTGGAAGTGGAAGAAAATTAAGACCTGTATAATTTTGTACTTTTTGCTCAAAGTTCAATGTTGCTACATTTTAGAAAATACTACTGTTTTTTTTCTGCTAAAGGGAAAAAAAAGAAACAGCTTAAGATGAAAGTAAGAGCGAGAATGAAATGTTTCACTCTTCATATGAGTTTCTTGTGTAACACAACATGCCCATCATGTTATAAAGTAATAAAAGAAAGATCAGCTTAGCTTCTAACCTTGAAATGAAAATTTGCAATTGCACTTGAGTTATCTTGACAGTTGTTTCCAGCCTAGCAATCTTAGTGCAAGAAACGAGCTAAGAATATTGATAAAAGGTCACCAGAGATTCCCTAAGTTTTGGAGAGAGGATGATAGGGCAATCTCAGACAGGTTCTCAGAAGTCAAAATCATTCTAAAAAGAAAACATTTAAAGGATTAATCTCTTGCAATGACATTCTGAAGTACAGTGTATGTATTCTGAAGTGCTGGTATGCATTATACCAGTAATTCCAGTATATATAGTTATTAAAATAAGACTTTAAAAGCAGCTAGTGAAATAAATAAGCATCATTTTTTTTGAAAATCTCTCTAACTCTGAAACTCTGAGAATAGGAACAATATGAAACACTAATAAAGCTAGAAAATTTCTGCATTTCTTCCTTGTAGGTTTTGTTTCGAGAGAGAAAAGATTTGTAGAGGAGGGGATGTATTTTTTTGCACAATCTTTAGCAAAAATAATCAAGAATTCCTTTTAAACAGGAATAATATTATAAATATCACATGGCAAACACTGTATGTCCCAGCAATGAAATGTTCGTTCCCACAATTACAATAATGCTAGAGTTATTACTAGTATCAACCTGATTTGGTACCAACTCTATGATAAAATTAACTTTTACAATTAATTTGTATGTAGCAGGCCTCTGCTTGGATCAGTTCTTAGATAATGTTGGGCAACATTCTTAATAATACTCAAAATCACAGATGATGTACATTTGAAGGTGGCAAAAATTAAGAGCAGTAAGGAATGATGATGCCGATCACTATGAAAGAAAATAGCAGAGTCATAACAAAATTTAATGGTTGGAAGTTGATAGCATAAAAAGCCAAAGTGAAATGCCATCTAAAGGGTAAAGATAAGCGATAGCAGCAGGCAGGAGGGGATGCAGCAACTTCTTCATATGCTGAGTTCTTTAAATCAAGGCAGGGTCTCTTGCTGAAAGAGAAGCTGTTTTTCACCTATATGCAATTGACTGGTCTTGATACAGGGTTTTATTTTATGAAAATCTATGTGCTTTGTGCAGAAAATCAGAGATGATCCTAAGAGCTTCTGTGACTACAAAACCTATGAACTGCTGCTGGAAAGGCTGTTCCTTTCTGAATTTCTCTGTATTATTCATTTCTCTTTTGCCTTTGTTACTCAAAGTTCTACAGTAGAGAAATAGTTGCATTACATTGTTTTTTTATATTACATATGTATATGTGCATATTAGATGTAGATACAGAAATCAATCTGAAATACAGTTTTGTTGGCCTACCACCAAGGACAGTTTTTTTCCTTTGTGTCAAGATGACGCGTAATGGAAAAAAAAATAAATCGCTGTGACTAAAACGAAGCTTTTGTATGTTTGCACACATGAAGAGAAAGTCCACCACTACATGTGTTTTAGCCATCTAAGACGTCAGTTGATTTCTGGAAATGTGCTCTTGCCTTTTTGCCTGGCAAGGCAGGGGGCCAGGCTCCTGTAACACACCTCACGTTACTTGGGATGGATCTGGGCTTCTTCTTAGGGAAAAGGTAATTTTTGTGCCCAGACACTTTCTTTATAGCTCTTAAATAATTAGCCAGTTGAAGTGTGAACATATGCGAACAGTAAAGGAATAAATCATCTTAGCAGCTGCTGTGTAAGTTCTTTATAGTATCCCAATTTTCTGTGTGTTGCAGACTGCACAATGCTAGAAAATGTCTACTTTACTTGAATGCTAATAGTTGGCAGAATGCACAAAACCAGTAAGATTAATGAGAAGACAATTAGGGTAGAGAAATAGCAGTCAGTTTCCATCTTGTATTTAGAAATGATGGATCGAGATTACAACTGACTTTGTTAGGCTGTAGTTTGCACCATGATGTTTTTCATACCACACTTCTCCGTCGTAGTTTCAGTTGTTCAGTAGTCTTTTAGTATCAAAGTTTGTGTTTTGTAACTCGAGATGAAGAGTGAAACGTCTGTGCTTTTGTCCTCACTCCTTTCAAAATATAAAAGAAGTGTTTGCATGGATAAATCTTTGCTTACATTGTTTCTCCTTTATGAAACATGAAGAATTGTTGCTCAGCATTGTGCAACCCTTTATTTCTTTTCAGGAAGGCCAAACACATTTGGAGAGGACTGAAATGCCTTTGGCTCCACTAAAAACATCGCACAGTAATTCCAACAAGATCTTGTAATGCCAAGAAAAAATCTGTACATTGATGAGTAGCTGCTGGCTCAAAACCGAGATGATATTTGATAACTACTTTGAACACTTTGCAAAGCATTTTTCATGGGGTGATACTTAAGGGATCTGATTTCTCTCTCTGTAGAGGGAACTGAGTTGGCTCATCAGTGAAAATGTGTTTGTCAGCCTCAGCTGAAAAGAAGCCCTGCACCTTCTGCCCAGGTTAGACTACAGCCTTTCAATGACTTTAAGAGCATACGCTGTCTGTGAAAGAATTACTTCAGGTACCAACAGTTCAGTTCACACAGGGGAAGGGAGGAAAGATTCTAGCAAGATAAATCTAGCATTTAGACCTGTTCAATATGATTGCACATCCCGGGAAACTCTGAACTGCACAGAGTGCAAGGGCTTGCAGCCTCACAGGGGCTTGACTGCAGAAGTGTGTTTTGTCTGTGCTCTAATCCTTCCATTCATCCCAGGCAGCTCCCATGCCAGGTCTCAGTGCCAGTGCTGTCGACTGTGCTCGCCTCAGTGTCTCCAGCCAGGGCAGGCACAGAGCTCTGGACCGGGCGGGAGAACCAGAGCTGAAGTGCTCGCAGCTGAATAGAGCTGTGTAAGGAACGAGCCTAAGAAGAGATTAGAGCTGTTGCTCTAGATAATATCATAACTAACCTACAATGCTTGGGGATTAGGTAATCAGTGAATAAAATGGATTAAAACAAGAGCTGGCCAAACCATTTACTCTTTCCATCCTTCCTATGCAGTCAGGGCTGGTTTTTGCAGGCAGGACTGTACAGAAGTCATGTAGCTCCTTATAAACAGCCTGTCATCTAATGGGAAAAATCTGCATTGCTAAACATTGCAGCTTTATTTTACATACTGTTGGTAAAAGTCTTAAGTAGCCAAATTTGAGAATTTAAATGTCCAAAAAATAATTATTTTTGAAAGTGTCCAAAAAATAATTATTTTTGAAAGCTTTTTCATTTTTAATGGAAGGGGAAGATAATTATAATAAAAAAGAAGGGATCATTCTTTTTTCCGTGATACATAAATGTACTTACCTCTTTTGACTTTAATTGTCTAGATTGTCTAGAAATTGTCTAGATTGTCTATATACTCTGGATGGTATTAGTGCCGTTTTAAACTGTTTTAATAATTAGAAGTAGTTCATTGGTGATATCATAGGAAAGAGATATTTGCTTTGACAGGAGGCAATCTTAGTAATATCAAACCATTTAACACTTCCATCATATTTATTAAGATCAAATTTTTCAAAAATGTTCCCTATTTTCTTCTGAGTTCTGCGTTTATCAAAGCCCAGAAGAATTCATGTTCATACTAGCTTAATTTTACAGCGACACACTGCATATCCAGTACCACCCTTGCCATGTCAGTTAAAACATTTGGATTGTAAAAGGTCTGGAATGACTGGCAAAAATGTTGCTTTTTCTTATTCATATCTAAACAATGCACCTGCCTTTAATATGTAAATGATGGTGTTCTCCGCATCTGGAGTGCAAAAGCACCCCGACTATTCACTTCCCCTTGAATGAATGAAGGCGTGGATCGGGAGAGGTCCCCTGCAGAGGAGGACACAAGGCCTTCCTCCTCGCCAGTACTCGTATCCAAAACACTAAACAAGGGATTGCAGATCCCGTTAAAGCCTCCTCAAGAAAAGGAAAAAGAAGAAAGAAAAGAGCACGCAGTTTCCCCTGAGGTTGCTGTTATTAGCTCATTATGAGATTATAACGAGAGGTCTCCCTGGAGTCTGCCAGCAAGACAGCTCTTAGAGAGGATGAGTTGCTGCTGCTCAACTCTGTCATGTTCTGGTAATCTCATTCTTGAAGATTATCCTTTGCAGCATGTCCAGGCATCAGTCAGCTGAAGAGCAATGAGGTCTGGCGTGATGTTTGAACTAGACTTTTTGTGTGTGTCAGCAGTGACCACTGAGCAATTACCATGAACCCGGATTCTTGGAGCTTACTGACTTCAACAGGAGCATCAGTGTATTAGGAAGCACAGTCTGTTTTTGAAGCTGCTGCAGCACTGAACAATGTTAAGATAGCATCTTAAGTGACAGTGGAAAGTGATAATCTGGGAAAGGAGAAGAATGGCCCTTCATGAAGTTTGAAAAGTCCATTCGACTCTGCCCCATACTCAGAAGTGTAGCCCTTATGCATAGGTAGATGATTAGAGGAATGATTTCTGCTTGAGACAACTATGGAAATTTCTACATGCTTTTTAACCTGTTTTTAAAGATTGTTCATCAATTCATGTCTTTATATTTGTTTTCTGGAAACTTAACAAAAAGAAATACTGATTTAAAAAAGATTAATCCTAATCCCAGTACTATCAAAATTGCAACCACACAAGCCTATACAGCAGCTGCTTGTGCAGCAGTAGTAAAAACTGTACCAAGTATATTCAGCTGTTTGCTTTTTGAGATATGCAGTGCAGCAGGGATATTGGCAGATGGCCTCCAGTATTTGGAATGTGAGGAAATTCCCACTGGGCCTGAAACCAAAGCACTTTTTTTTTCTTTTTTTGCAACCATTTCGTGAGCTTTTACTTCTGTGGCGTTTTGAAAAGCTTATGGTTTGCAGGCTCTCAATGCTCAGGAGTCCAGCTTCTTCCCATGACTTCATTTCTTCCCATGACTTCAATATAAAAAGAATCTGCACTGAGTGATGTGGAGCACTTCTTTTTGCCTCTTTTTTTCATTCTTTTTTTTTTTGGTTTTGTTTGGTTTTGTACTTTTTTAATATTAAAGTGCTGAATTATGGGTTTTTTTTTTCCCTTTAGAATTTTTAGAAATATAATGTCTTCTCATTTTTCAAGTGGGCTAAAAACAAATACGTTGATAATTTGTCTTTATGTAAAAGGAAAAAATTAACTCTTTAAGCACTACTTGCTGCATATTAATTAATACATAATAAGGGTGTAAAATCTGAGTAAAACATCTTTTCCTCATGATCATCTTCATTATCTCCCTTAGAACCAGTACAGTTTTTTTCCAGATAGGTCATTTAGTTTAACTTAAGATAAAGATTTGGGTACAAATTGAAACCCAGGCAGTTCCATCTCCATATGAGGAAGAACTTGTTTGGTGTGAGGGTGCCCGAGCCCTGGCACAGGCTGCCCAGGGAGGCTGTGGAGTCTCCTTCTCTGGAGATCTTCCAAAGGCACCTGGATGCCGCCCTGTGCCCCGTGCTCTGGGTGTCCCTGCTGGAGCAGGGGCTTGGACTGGAGGAGCTCTAGAGGTCCCTTCCAACCTCAACCATCCTGGGATTCTGTGATTTTTCGTAAGCTTAGGATTTCTATATGTATGTGTTTATTCTAAGCTGGACTTAGGGCACGTTAAGGTGTTAACACATGATATTGCCAGTAAAGGGTAAAACATTGACTGCAGATGACAAAGCCGTAAAGCTTTGGCAGACCCAGCACTTTCCAGTGTATGTTCACAATTAGCATGGGTGCCATCCTCTACACACACTCCTGATGGCAACTGCTGCAGTTCAAACTAGTGCCCAATGATATATAAAGGTCAGTGTCAATGCAGGATAGAATAAAGTATAATCATTACATAACATTTGTGCTGAATCATCAAAGTGGTTTACCAGTTCCAGGGCAAAGGTTTCATCAGCTTTTTCTTACGATTTGTCACACAGAAGAGGTCTTAGAATATTGGAATAAACGGCAGAAAACTTCTGTAATTCAAACATGTTCTGACAACCTGTAGAACTATTCTTAAATTTGCATCTTTTTTCATCCAGTAGAAATATTATCTATTGAATATTCATTGTTTTCATGAAAGTTGGATATAGTAAGCTCTTTCTGAAATGTTGACTGAAAATGTTGACTGAAATCATCATTGAATCATCATGGAAGGATATAAGTGAGGATGCTTCCCCCTACTCAGTAAAGGCTGCTGGAATTCCAAGCCAACCATTTCCCATCAAGGAAGAGTAACAAGCAAGATTGCACCTTAGGATCTTTGTACAGCTATTCCAGAGATAAGAATCACGGTAAAGGAGAAACTTTTTCATTTTTTAATGTTCACAACGGAGATTTCAATGGGAGGGAAGTCTAACTGTGTTGTGCTTTCATTACACTCCGATGTGTAAAAAGATGAGGTGTTAGTGTCATTATCACACAGTGAATTTGGAGGTTCAGTAAATGCTTTGCACCTGGCTCTAGATGCATGTGTGCACGTACGCAAAGACTTTGTGCTCATACTGTCCCCACGGAGAGAAAGGAATTCAGGTCTTTGTTCAGTTTTATTGTGCCATTATTCATGTTTATACAGTGGTATTAAGAGAGTCATCTTGGCATTCAATCAGAGTTATGCAATAACAGTTTGTATTTTCTAATCCAGCTTCACTCTGTATTCTTATTGACCCTGCAATTCGTATTTCTCTTGGATGCTGTCAGGACCATACACAGCATTGCCCGTCTTCTGAAACAGTACGTTGTGCAGGGTGTTCTTTGTGTTGAGGAAAGAGGAAAATTATAAGTTTTTATCCTTTCCATTAATGTTCTGTTTATAGTTCAGTGTCAGTCTGCCTTGAGCCTGTGATTGGGATTTCTGGTTTTACTGAGCACGTCCATGGAGCACTTCCCTATTTCTCTCTCCCCACTTCATGTTCTATCCCACAGTGTTTCAAAATGCTTCCTTCCAAAACAAATTGATTTGTGATGTTGAGATTATCAAGCATATGGTATAATGGGCAATTCACACATGTTTTGTCAGTAGCCAGTGGTTTCTGGCTGTGAGACATACATAGCATTGTATCAGTTGCTGGCCTGAAAATTTCAGTCATAGCCTCAAAATTTACTAGAAAGAGCAAGAGAAATAAAATTTTGTACAAGTCCATTTTAGTATAAATTAGAATAATTAGTATAATTTAGAATAATTAGTTCATCTCAGGACTTCTCCACTGATTTATATTAGATTTGCTGTTTCTGCCCTTCATAGGTTTATTTTATAGCCATTCTACAGAGACAGAAGAGGAGGTTTCTCATAGCTAATCCCATTATGAATGTGTTATTAGCTCAGGCCTCATTAAAGCATTTCCTTTTCTAGTCAAGGAAACAAATCTGTCATTACCAATGTATTTTTTTTCCTGATGACTTGTTATTTTGGATACAACCATAAAATTGGTTTGAATGGTTTGCACACAGGTTCTTTTTCAGAACATTGATTATGCCTAATTGTCACCTTTTAGCTACAGCAATTTATGCCTTTCAGAGTCATGACTATTCAAATAAAGTAGTCTACAGATAGTTTGGACATGACTGATTTTCAAAGTATTGCATTGGAATTTGGTTCATGCTTTTGACTGAATAAATTAGTTGACTAAACCCTGTGCAATCTTTTGAAAATGAATCACCTCCATCAAAATCTATGATTTCTATAACTTGCATTGAAAATGACTGTAAAATGGTGTGTTCCCAAATAATTTGTCAGCCACCTTGCTAGACAAACAGATTACCAATATTTATACAGTACACCTGAGCCTTCTAGTTTTCTTTCCAACATAGAACTAGTCCCAGGATGAGAGGCTTCCCTTTGAGCCTCTGTAAGTCAGGTGCAGCAACATTTCTCAAGTGCATTTGTCTGCTACAAATAAATATTTAGTTTCAGATACAAAAAAAGATCCTCTTCAATTTTCACTGCTCTTGCTCTCTTGTTTTGGATAACTCCATCTGAATTTACGTTCTGTTCTTAGCTTTCCTTCTAATTCTAACGTCAGATAATGACAATGAGAAGAGGCCAATTCAGCATGGATGCTGAGATGTCAAAACGCAAGGTGCAGAAATAGCTCTACTTTGCAGGTCTTATGCAAAGTATTTACATTACATTTACATTTACATTATCACTAATTCAGATAGCTTCATAACATCTGCCATCATCTTTACAGCAGTATTTAAGTGAAAAACAATCAAAGTAAAAATTGCTGTATTCAAACAAGTTGCTTCATCTTTGATCTGATTGTTCAGGTCTTTGAGGGAGAATTTCTCTTGCATTTCTGAGCGCTTTATCCTTTTTTTTAAGAAATAAGAATGTTTAAATATTTATTAGATATTTAAATAAATAATTAAACTATTAGTGTAATAACTAAGTAGTTTAATTAAATAGCTAATATAGAATTAGAAGTATAGTACTAATCACAGAAAATTATATTATTAACTGATTCACATGAATTCATTCAAACCATTTCAAAGAGACAATTGAGCAGCATTTGAAGAAAAAGGAAAGCCTTCTTTCTTCTACCTTAAATTCATAAACACAACTTTAAAAGAATTTATGCTCAGGATCTTTGTTTGCCTTTACAAAGGATAGACCTTCTTAAAATATATGCTTATGCTCCTATAATCTTTTGAATTAAGTAATCAGTAAGGAGACTGATGAAGTCGTGGCCAAAGGCTGATGAGACTTGGAAAGCCTAAATATTTTGTATTTCATATATTCCGTTATCTTTTCTGAATTAATTTTGTTCACATCGGAATTTTGTATAGGAGTCTCTTTTCTTCCAGTGAAACAGAGATGGTGAAATAGATTGAATGGAAATGTGAAACTGTGAATTTCTTGAGTATAAATCATGAATTTTTCAACAGAGGAACTTTCAGGAAAGTAGCGTCTGAATGATCTAATGCTAGTTTGCTTCAAAATGACAGTTTTCACAAAGAAGATGGAGTTTAATGTGTCTTACTTTTTTTTTTCTCAGTTTAGACAAATGTCTTTGCCCTTCTGAACATCCTTTTTCCTCATACAATAACAGCACTATTTGTTAAATATTGGATACATCTTAGCCTCGCACTTATAAAAGGATGGACCTCAAGATCCCTCCTCAGCTGAAATTAGTCGCAGCCCAGGGATATACTGAACTAAGCCTGAGCTTGCAAAACATCACATCAAAAGCAGAGCTTCTCTTCCAAAGTATTGCAAGACTGGTGTGAATATTAAAATATATTGTGGTACACATGATACCACAGATATCACATACAGGTGATATATTATATATAGGTCATATATCATGTTTAGGTGGTAGGCTCCCAAGAACAAAAAAATAAAAATAAAAAATGACTGTAGCATCAAAGCACCTTGAAAAACATAATATCCAGAAGCGAATGTGAAGATTCGTTGGTAATTGGTGGTTAAGCATTTCAGTCACTTCTGGATGAGCTCAGTGTAGCTGTGATACTAGTTGTGAATGTCTCTTTAGTGAGGAGCATAGTTACAGCATCACTGTCAATCCAGTGACTAGGAGAAGAAAACAACCACAAATTATTTCTATTAAAATATAAATTATGTTTTCATCTGATTTAGGGTGTATCAGCTAGAGTTTCATCCAAACACCTATGCAAAACTCAAAGGGTTTTTTAAAGGATATATAATCTTTATATTTATACTCTATATTTGTGCTGTTTATGTTTTCTGAGTTATTAATGAAGAGTTGTGGACCACAGATATGTTCATAGAATCATAGAATCCTTAAGGTTGGAAGGGTCTAGAGGTCATCTAGAATCATCTAGAGGTGATCTTGTCCAACCCCTGAACCAATGTTCACTAATTCATGTTAAAATTAGGGGATTTGAGTTCTTGGGTGATATTGTTGATCAAGTAATTTCATTTTTTTTTATATTGAAGATGATAAGGACAACAGGTGCTGCCTACACAGATGCTCACATGTTTGTCTAACATGTTTTTATGTGCTAAATTAATTAATCCAACTAAGCATATCTTAAATAATAGGTCCTCTGGAGCATCGTTATTTTGTTCCTGTGTTGTTATTAAGGTATCCAGAACTGCTGAAAGTAAATTTATCGATGGAAGTTTTGCAGTGCAATGCTTTTTATATTGAGATTGCTTTATTTTTAAATCATTTCACTAGTAGCTTACTATAATCTTAAAAAGCGCTGTCCAGATTTCCCTCTTCTGTTTCAGTGACTGTTACTGCTTGTTTAGTTTACATTCTCTTCGGGAAGCAGATACGTCCCAAGGAAGCTTCCTTAATTTAGTAGACCACTGTAATGGACTAGAGCCCTGCCCTGCCTGGAAAGAAGAGGATCACAAAAATTTAAAAGCATTTTAAAAATACTTTAACCTTGAATGTTATTTTTACTTTCATGGATTGGAGCCTACACTTCAAATTTGTTAATAACGTCACCATGGTGGCAAGAGCACGTCCTGTAATTGTCTAAAGGCCCCTCCAGACAGAGTTACAAAGCTGTAAAAAGTTCTACCTTTCTTAAGCTCAGTAAGTACAACAGTTAGGATAATAGTATAGACTTTCCTGTTTAAGCTGATACTTAGTTTGATTATAGTTTCATATCTGAACTATCAAAAACTGTCTGCTGCCCAGGGTTACTGCCTCCTAGAGCTCTTCGTAAGAACTGAACTCTGTGTCTACTTTTGCATGGACATCACAGATATGCTCCAGCCAAGGTAAAAAGGGGTGTTTCTGCAGCTTCCATGGACTGGAGATTTCAAGCTATAACAGCTTGAAAGAAATTATGTTTAGAATTTTTCACAGTAATGGTATTTTATGCAGAGAATGTAGAGAGAGCCCATCCCTTGAGGAGAACAATATAAAGTTCTTCCTATATTTTCAGTAAGGCCTCCAACCCTCTTTTGGTTTGCTAAATTTCTACAGATCAGGAATAGTATGAAATGTTTTCCTTCTCAAGAAAATAAATAATCCTCTGGATCCATTTCCACACCCTCCAGTATATCAATAAGTTTGCCTCAATTGCCTTTTAGGTCAAATGAAAAAGGCTGCATTCATCCACAAGCTTGCTGACAAGCTTTTAGAATTGTTTTCTCTAGACCATTTCCAATAATAGCTGTAATTGATACTATTATAAGCATAGAACTGCTGTAAAATAGCTTAGGTGTTTTGCTAAAGAAAATGATGTCATATTTTCCATAAAACTGCAATAATATTCCATTCACTGTTTTGTCTTTTTAGATGACGTGTAGAAATAATATTTTCTTTTTCTCTTAGCTTCCATTTTCCAAAATTATCTTATTGGACAAATGTGACCTTGAGGCTTTTTCATGCAATTCCAGTGGGAGCTGAATGTGTGTACTTAAGGCTAAAATTTGGTTCAAGGGTAAGTACTTCAATCTTCCTGAGAAGAAAAACGATTGAAATCTTTGAAAGCTCCCAAACAATTGCATAGAAACTTTCTTAAGCTGTTCTATCTATGGAAGGGAAGAAATATTTCTTAGTTGTAAGTGAAAAGGGAAATATTCGCAAAGCAAAAAGCTGATCTTCATATTGGTTCTAGTTTAAACTTCCCAAGTGATTAGATTAGAATTTCATTTTCCACACCAACCATCTTCCTAACTGCCGTTTGGACAACACTGGGCTGGTTGTCACATAAGCAGTCTGGGAAATACAAGGACCACCTTTACAGAGCGTGAATGTCCTTCGCTTCCCCCAGTGGCATGGGGAACTATTGCAGATGTTTTTTACACTGCTGAGAGGAGCTGTAAGGCCTGCAGCCCTCCCTCCCAGGGCCTGGCTCTCTGGGGACCATGTGGGATCAGTCCTATATAGTCCTATAGGACTGAGATAGCTGGGATAGGTGAAGGGCTCCATAACAGGCTCGCAAGTAGCTGTTTCCTGAAGTACTTGATAGAAAAATCTGTGATTTGTGAAAAAAAGAACAGTGGACTGTGATTCCTCTTTGATCTCTGGTGCAATTTTGTGGGTATTATCCAGCTTTCATTTTGGTTAAGACATTTCATATTTTTTCACTTTTAGACTTTTGGGGTACACAGTGCTTTCTGTTTCTGCCAAGGGCTTATATGATTTTTGCTGTGGAAAAAAAAATACTTGTAAGTTCCTAATGAAGAAATAGACCTCCAGAAGAGTTGGAAGAAGGCCAGATTATTATTTTGACAATGGATGACCTCATCTGATCTTTCTCGAGATAAACAGAGGACTACTTTGCAATTTGGCCCCAGTTTATGATGATTTAAATCAGTATTTAGTTAATGTAGGTCATTCTGAAGAGCATCTGTCCAGTCCTCTTGATTATAAAGATGTACCTGTTTGGTAGTACTTCTTAATTGATTGCCCACATTTTCATGTAATGATCCTGTTGAGTACAACATAAAGTTTCTCAGAGTAACTACCTTTAGAGATGAATGACCCATTCTAAAATCTGACACTGGGGAGCGAAAGGTGGCTTTAAAAGTTATGTTGTTTGCTATATATAAAATAAATGGGTTATAACAATGTTATAAACCTTGTAAATTGTGCTACTTTTCTGGACTTTTGTTTTCATTTGACATTGTAAATTACACTTGTTATACATTATTGTTCCCAAGTTAACTACAGTTGTAAACGCTCTTGTAGCCTCTTTTAGACCCGTGAACAATGTGATGTGCACTTGAAACCATCTCATTTCTTTGGGTGGAACCCTGTCATGAGCTGTCTTCAGCCTAAGATTTTAGGCTATAAATCCTGGAGATTACCAGCATCTGCAGTTCTGTCCCCTCAGTGGCAGCTGAAGGCATATGTAATAAGCAATAAAACAGTAATCAACGCATACATGCCTCAGTATACCATGTAGGTAGGCAGTCTGTAGAAGTTCTCTCCCTCTATTCTCCCGAAAGAGAATCCTAAAATGCTATAACAGAGAGAGCAAAAAAAATTTAGGCTGAAAGTCAAGCTTTGCTTTTTTTAGGACAGAAGCATTTTTTTTATAGTCGGGGACTTTATGAAAGTGCCAGAGCAGATCAACACACTGCTAAGAATTCCTGCAAGACCTTCCTGCAGCAGTGCCCAGGAGCCCAAAGCAAAACCCTGCTATGCTAAACTGCCTTGCAAGCAAGAATAAAGGGACTTGTCATATATACCCTGATTTGCTGTTGCGTTGGAAGCATTAGCATTAGACTCTGATTTTGAAGCAGCTGTGCTGCCGGGCGCACAGGGTTGCAAATAGTGGAAATTAAATGTGTTACGTGAGGTGCAACCCAACACAAAAACTAATCCTGGAGTAAGGATTTTACAATACAAATGTTAAGAGATATGATAACAACATGAATATGGCAAAATATGAAGAACCAACAAGAAATCATTAAGGACTGAGAAGCAGTGGGGTTAGCAGTGGCTTTTAATTTAAGTCTCAGTACAAAGAACTTTTAGGGCCAAGAACTTCACAAGTGTTTGAGGATAGAAAGGAATCCCAAAATGTGAAGGGCAATATAGTTGAATGCCCTGAAAATGTGAAAGACATCTGAAAAAATAAAGGAGATAGCATGTTTTTCTGGGCTGAAGGAGTGGATGCTGCAATAATAAAGTATGAGATGACAAGCATGGGAGCAGAAAAGACCATCTTTACCAGACAACTTGGGTGGTAGTGCCCTGCTCACTTGCCTTCATAAAAAGGGAGTACCAGGTTCAGCTCAGGTGCAGAGAGGCTCCGCAGAGCGGTGCTGGCCCTCAGGGAGCCGCTCGCGGGTCCACAATGCGCTGCTGAGCGATGGCCGGGGACAGGAGAGGACCGGTCCCTGCAGAGAGCAGCAGCAAGTCACAGCAGCAGCAGGAGAGGCTGTGGGCAAAGGAGCTGGGCCCAAATAAGAACAGAGAACTGACTTCTTTTTCTCAAAGAAAACGTCTCTAGGAAATAAGGGAGTCCGGGACATTCAGGGTAGGTGAGGCAGAAGCAGCTGCCTCTTTCTCTCTTGGACAGTATTTTGGGTGGGATGGTGGTGCTCTCTTAGGTGACTTGGTCAAAGAGCACTTGAAGAAGGGCACTGAATTAAGAGCTTCATCATATGTCGACACACTTACGCCAAACCCAGAACTTGGGCTTCTTTAGGAGAGAGAAGGCGAGATTAGGCCAAGCAGCCTGTAGGCTCACACAGATAAACAGGGCCACAACATGTTCGCTGCCTTGGCAGGCGCAGCACCTCGGGCACATGCACGCAAAGAATCTGCAAACCGCAGTGTTGGCCTCAAACTAAGTTCTCCTGCAGCCAGCCGCCTCCGGACGCCGCTGTCCCCACGAGCGGATCCCGCCTCAGGGAAGGGCAGAGCCGCGGGCGGCCGGGGCGCCCCGC
>NW_020455688.1:444151-505487 GCF_003342845.1 Nothoprocta perdicaria
CCTGCCGCGCGGGGGGAGGGGCGCGCCGTGCGCTGTCCCGCCGGTGGCGGCCCCGTGCGCTGCCCGCAGCTCCGGGGCTCGTTCCGACACGGGCGAAGGCTCCGCTCGGCGCCGGCCGAGGCTCGTGGGCAGCGGCGGGGCGCGGAGCCCGCGCGGAGGCTTCACGGAGCCAAACCGCGAACAAAAGTGCAGGCGCCCCGCGATCGTGTCCGCGTGTGCCGGCCAGCGCCGCGGAGCTTGGCGCGCCGGCAGCTGCCTCCGTTCGCAGAGGTCGCAGTTGAAGCATCCAGGCTAAGAATGTGCTTCCAACAAAGGGAGGAAACCTGTCCGCGCGGCTGCAGCACAAAAGCAGCCGTTCGTGTAATTCAACCCGCTTTGTTTCCTGCAGTGTTAATATGGGGAAGCCACAGAGCTCTTCTCGCTCGTTTAGCTTAACTTTAGCAGGGCATGATGCTCTTTTGGAGCTTTAGAAGCTCCCTTTTCAATTACGTGCTTGAATTACACTTACAAAATACTTTCATATTGAGCTGGTGTTTGAAACATTTCTTATGTTTTAAAATAAGTTGGTTTCTGAAGCTCTTTACTTACTGAAAGACCTTATATAACCTTCCAAAGGAAGTTTGATCTTTGTTAGATTTTAATCAAGGAATGTTAAACACTGACTAGTGGTTTATTACGTGGTAACAAAGTTGTTTATAGTTTCCCATGTGAGCAATCTGAAAAGTACTTATTAAAAAAAATAAATGCAGATGTGCGAGGACTGTTGACAGGAAAGTACGTGACAAAATTTCTGAGCAACTTCTAGGAACTTGTGTACACGAAGCATACAAGCTTTCTGCTGCTTTTTAAGTGTTATCAGATTCTCTGAGTCGGTGGATTTTTACACAGTCATTCTTTCCATTATTTATATAGCCTTATCAGCATGGTGTATGAGCATCTGGAAGTGTCTTATGTCCTTCTTTTCACAGCAGCTGCTGTAGAGTGAGAATTGCTTTCATTTCCATTTTAGAGGTGGAGGCAGACAAAGAAAAACTAAGTGAATCATAGAAAGGTTGGCTACAAGTTTTCTGAGAAAGGTTCAGTGTAGATGTCTCCAGTCCCAGGCAGGTTCCTTGACAGTTAAATAGCCCTTTCCTTCTTAACACACACTTACCTTAAGTATTTTCCTGTTTAGAATATCTTAATGACGGAAGCATTTTAAAAAAGGAGAAGGAGTGAAAAATAAGTCCTCAGAACAGGTAGAAATTGATGTTGCAGTTTCCCAACTAAAAACCAGTCCTGTTTAAATAGTTGTAAACTAATTCTCTTCTAATTCTTGATAACATAAAACAGTGCATTTTATTATCCTTCCCCTGCTGTTGTGTGTATATGCTCTGTACTCCAATATTCTTCATCAGTAAATACTAAAAAATTATTTAAAAATTCCAAACTTTAGTTGTCCAGTTAAACGAACTTAAGACTGCAAATAGCTGGCTTTTTAATTCTGCTTTGCTTAATATACTGTTCTGAAAAATAACCTGCCTACCTCTGTAAATAAAACAGTCTAGGGAAAGCTACCTTAATGTTTAATTTAAAATAAAATTTTTCAAAATTTTCAAAGCCTTTTTTTGCAAGAGTTACTCTCATTAGGTAAAATAATCCTTGCTTTGGAGAGAGTACAGTTGAATTGTGGAAAGTCTTTCTAAAAATGGCTTTGCAGAGTTACTAATCAACCTGCACATGAGCTAGACCGAGGTCAGTGGCAGCTCCTTTCTAATGTACGATAGTTTCTCAGACCCTGAAATGCCACCACAAAATCCTGCTTACCCTATTGTTAATGCTGAAACTGCTTACAAATAGGATGTCTTATTTATTCCTGATGGGACAGACTGAATAGGAGTCTGACCTTGTGGCTGTTCCAAAGTGGATGTGACTGGTGGTAGTGCTGGAAGAGGGCATGTTCTGGAGCAAAACCTCAGGCTTTCTGAGTTTCTGAGTGTGGCTGCTCTCCTATAATGTGGCTAGACTTTAGAAAATAGGAAGCAGAATCGAAAGAGAAGTGAGAGGATGGGAGTAGAAAGAAATGCTTGAGTATTCTGGAAGCAAAATACAGTTTATCTAGAGAAAAGATAGCGATATGTATCTTTTATCCTAATTCCCTGATTTCATGTATGTGTTTCCTGCACTGGTGCTTTAATATCCTCTCAGTTTTATGTTGTTATTACCCTCTTTGTCATTTTGTTTTTGAGACCTGGAACAGTTCGTTGTGTGCTCGACAAATATTTCGGAAATGTGAGCAACATACACGATTGTATGTTATATACATGATATAAATAAACCTTATAATATAGAAGATCGTAAGTTAGAAACATATAATTTAAGAGGTGTAGCTTGACCACGATTTGTATCTTTCTTCCATTTAGCCTTTGGCTGTGTGACCACGGCACAGTATGCCTAAATACACTTAAATTATGCAGCATAAAAATTCTATATTTTTTTACTTAATATGTAGTTATGACAATGAAACAGTCTTTTTTAAACTGAAAAACTTGGTGAGAGTTGTTTATCTTCTAAGTATTCATTACTCCCTGGCATTTAGGCACATAGTTAAGGATGTTCTGGTGTGTATATACTGTCAAGGTTTGCAGACGTACACAGATAAGGAACTGGAGATGTAGTGGGTTATTGTAAGCACTGAAATATCCAGCTTTCCCTATTGCAACCTTTCCTTATGGCAGCCAAATTCAAGAACAGACAGGAAACAATAGAGACTTTGCTTTGCTGTCCAGAAAAATGTAGTTTTGAGGAATATGGGGAGATTCCTATGATTTCTCATTATTGCACAAAAATATTAAAATACCTTTTTGAAAATCTGTCAAAAGACTTTCTGTGAAGAAAAGCATTAATTCAGCAAAATTACTTCTAATGCAAACGTTGGTAGAATGCCAACACCAGCCAAATTTCTACAAGTTTGTTTGAAGTCATGGCGTGTTTGTAAAACCTTAAATCCTAAGTATTGTTTATTTCCCTTCCTCCTGCAGGAGCATGCTTAATAGAATTGTATTTTCAAGTGCTCTCTTCACTGTAATGAGGCTCCCATTTCTTTGAGAGACTTCTCTGTTAGACTTGTGTGAACCTTCTGGAAAAAAATGTCTTAAATTCCCTGTACCTTCATTTTCAAATATTTTAAAGAACATTCTTCTTCACCCTTGAAATACGGGTCACAAGTTTTACTTGTTAATCATAAATAGCTTATGCAAAGCTGGGCTAATCAGTTCTATTATATCCTCCCACTGATGCCACAGTCAGTTTTTCTGGAATAACCTCTTGGAAGAAGACTGTGTATTGTAGATATGTCTTTATGTGTACTTGGAAGTCTTGGCAAAGGCCATGGGTTCTAAACAATGCCTGACTTGAAATAGTGTGTGAAGGGAACAAGGTCCATGCAGCACTCAGTGTATTGGCCTGTCCGTAGTCAAAGAGTATCTTGAATCAGTTGTTCCCAGTTGACTTGTATAGAAATCTGAACTAAGTTCTTCTTGAGGTCGTTCTGGTGATTACACTAAGATGGTAGGATGTGGAAGGTAATAGCTCTAGAGTTCATTGGTTTTCACTGGAAAAGATATTATTTATAAAGAGATGCATCCAATGTTAACAGACACTTGGTTTTCTACATACACTCTTTTCCTATGGTGAGCACATGCATCTTGTTAAGTAACTTTTTTACTACTGAAATATTCATAGTTGAGTTGCTTTTTTTTTATTTTTTGTTAAGCGGGAGAAACTTTAATAGTTACAATGTGAAATGCCCTAGCAAATTTGGCTGATCTAGTTCCTTAATTATTTGAGGTTTCATTTAAAAGAAAAAAAAAAAAAAAGCCATGATCTCACAAAATGCATGCAGGAATGAGATATGAACTGGCTTTCAGTCATGTTTCTGTGTGTCCCCTCCTTTCTCCAGTTTTGAGTGAAATCATTTAGCCTCAAAGCTTTTTTTTTCTTTTTAAATTCTCTTCTTCCCCCTCTCTTTTTTTTTTCTGCCAATGTAAATTCTAAAAGTCTGTGGGTTTGTACTGTATTTTATTTTACACCCATCATTTTGCATACTGTATTTTTAGGCACATCTTCCACTAAAGTGTATTCAGTATAATGGAATGTACCTTGTGGTGGAAAACTTATTTTTTTCCCTCTTAGATGATGGGAAAGCTTAAACCTAAGAAAACTTAGTATTCCTGAAGAGTTCACTTGACGCTGGTATTTTTAAAAATCCCTTTTTTCTTTTTTAAACTGCACCAAGCTTTAGAATCATTCATATTTTTAAGTCACAAGATTAGACGTTGCATATCTGTGGGCAGTATCAAAATCGTTTATCACTGAAGTGCAATCTTTGTTAATGGGATAGGTGGCATAGTCAATAGAAAAATAAGAACTAAAGACAATTCTAAAAAAGAAAAGTTAAACTACTCCATTCTGTTAGTTTTACATTCCTTCTCTGCTCTGCATTTTTTCCTTGGATAAGTGGATAAGCATGCTAAGATCCCATAAAATAAACAGATCTCTTTATTCCTGGAATGCCAGTTAATTGTTGCTGTCCAATATTAAAGACTTGATGTGGTCATACACAGATGTACATGTAAAATGTGCGTGTGTGTAAAACTTAGTGAGCCAGTCCTTTCTCTTAGATCTTTGTCAATAGGTGTTGGAACTGCTGCAACTCCTCATGATGCTTTAAATATTGTAAGTTCAACTATTATAAGCTGAAATTTGTTTAATGAGTAGTTAACAGTGTTTGAATACAGCCTTATTCATAAAAGAAGCTAGTCATAAATGAGGTCAGTGTAAAGCTGGGAGGTTGCTAAGCATCTCTTCAGAAAGAAGCTTAAGTCTTAGAGGATAAAATCCCTAAAGGAATGTGCATTGAGTGAAATAATAAAACACCTGTAAAGGAAAAAGACGTGCTCAATTAGTCTGCTGACTGTCCATAGAATGTGCTGTTATGTAACAACTAAGTATGGTTGATGACTAAAACTAATAAATTGAAAGGGGAAAAACTAGTTGAACTAGCAGCAAATGAATTGTACTCATCACTGTGAAGAGCTCATGAAAAAATCTTGCTTATTTTACATTCCTCACCATTGCCATGGTAGTTCTGTAATGATGAGAAAGGTAAAATATAGGGTAGAATGCAGTAACAAAACTATTAGTGTTTGGTTTTAATGTCTCAAATATAATAATAGTGTGTATAGACATAGGCTAATTTGTATGTAAATACATTGCAAGTGTTTTAATGTGCCATTTAAGTGAATGTTTTCATTCCTTTTTTGAGATAAGGTGACCAGGGTATTTAAAGAGGGGAAAAAAAAAGAGGAATTTTGAAATCCGCAGTGAAAATGAGGAGGGAGGAGAAAAGCTCAGTTTGAAAAAGGTTGAGAGGACAACTCATTGAGGGACCATGAAGGAAAGAAGGATGGAGGAAATTTGTAATATAACAGCAAGAGGCCTTTAATTCTGTAAAACAATAGTTCTTAAGTTGTCAGAGGGAAGTACCTCAAACAGTAGATTATCATAATTGTCTAGAATTTGGTTTAAAAGCTTAGTAGGGCTTAGGAATTTATATGAATGCCTTCCTTTCATAAGCCAACTACATACTTGAGTATAACAATTAGCTTCTGTAGTCACTCTGCAACTAGATTTAGTTGCACCTTACTTAAGAAAGCTTGGGACTGAAGGGGCAATCTTACTCCGGAATCAGGGTTCATATATTTTGGCTTCATGCACAAAAGTTCTTACACAGTATCAAGCTTTCTCAGAAATCTCAGACATATTAAAGAGTAATCAAAGTAGTTAGTAGGTGGCTATGGATAATGCGCTTTGAAGAAAGGCAAAATGAAAAATCAGAACTGTTCAGTAGATTTCTTTGTGATCTTGGTTATGCTTAATAAACAACTGCTTTAATGGCATATCTGTATGGTGGGTAGCATTCTGAGAATATTTTAAGATATTAATGTGTAGGATCTTGTGTTCATATAGAAAACTGCTTTGTACCGACATCTGAGATAATTGCTGTTGAAGAAACTGATCTTAACAAGAAACAGCGTAACAGTGGCAAATGGCAAAAAATGGCAAAGCCTCACGCTTTCACAGGTAAGGAGCCACAGTTTCAGCTTGTGCTAATTACTTTGTTGGAGATATTTTGTTGGGACTTGCATGCGAAAAGAAAATTTAGACTCTTTTTTTAAGGGAACGGATATGTAAAAATATTACCTTACTATTTAAAGCTCTTTAAAAAAAAAAAAAAAAAAAAAAAAGGAAAGAGGGAAACCATTACTTTGAGTACACACAGTGTGTTTGATGATATAATTAAGTGCTAGCCCATCTACATTTCTTCTGGTAAATGAACATAGAGTAGGATTAACTGTTTCCTACTACTTAACTAGAAAATCAGAAAAGAGAGACTGGAAAAAACGAGTCATTTTTTTTTCTCTATCCATCAGAATATGTTGACTGCATTTTTGCCCCCCCAAAAGAAAAAATGCCCAAAAAGAGCATTGTTCTGGTTTCTTTTGTGAAAAAATGATGACTACCTGTTGTGCAAAGCAAGGAAATGCTCTCATGCCAAAGATTTCTACTGTAGAGTACTTTCTTCACGTTTGGGCCTTTGATACTCAGATGGAAAAGTAAGAGTGGTTCTTGTCCCCTTAGCCTAGTTAAGAAAGATTTGATACTTTCTTTTGCATTCTCAAGTTTCAGCCTCATAAAGTTAAATCCACTTAGGTCTGTAGGTTAAATAGGAGTTGATGCAGAAGGACTTCGTTTGTCCTCTTTAAGCTCATGGCCTTTCATATTATATATACATTGTAGATTTTATTTAATACAGTTAAAGAAATATATTAGCTCAGCTTTTGCATATCTCTATGTCTATGGTCATTTTAAGGATGATGGATCTTATTTTGTTTAAAATGAAATGATTATGCACTTGCTATAAGGTTAAAAAAGACGGAGCCAGTGCTTTCATTTCTATTTTTACTCCTGTTATTTACAGATGTCGTTCTGTTCTGACGTGGTTTGAATGTTTCTGTCATTTGCAGAAATATTTAGTAGGGGCAGTAACTACCTCCCCTTCCCAATCATTTTGAAATACATTCATCAAATCACAGGAAATGATGACATTCTCAATCTCTTCCTTCTTTTTTTTTTTGATAGTGTATTATGTGAAAAAAGCCCGAAATCACCGCTGGCGGTGTAGCGATGTGACGTTTTGGTGTGTTGATGAGCAGCTGTGCAACCAGTGGATCCAGGCACTGAAAGAATTACTTGAATTGCAGAGTAAGTTTGACTAAGTTGCTAAAATTTACAGCGTAATTTCCCAGGCATCTACATCAGTTAAAATTGTTCTGATTATATATATATATATATATATATATATATATATACTTCTGATATATATGCTACTTTGAACTCTAAAGAGCAGCTAATGCTCAGAAGGTAAGGAAACTGGGAATTGAAGTGCCTTATTCTTGTTGCCACTGTTTTGCACTTGTATAATCTTTAACCTGCACTGAGTATTTAACTTCACTCGACTGTGAGTTTGTTGTTCCTTTTTCTCGGAGGTAAATTACTCTTGCGAAGTAAGGATACACTGGAAGTTTAGCAGAGGTTTTAATGGATTTTAGCCTTGGAGGAAGTAAAGAGCAGTTATAAGCTCAGAGATTTGAGGTTCTCTAGAGATCAAAGAATTGCACAGCTTGTAAGATAAGTGCACAGCTTTTTTTTTGCATGTCTGCATCCCTAGTCCGGTCGTTCCTGTCGATAATATAACTTATGTAATAAATTATCTATTACCTACTTTGGGGACTCTCATCTACTTCTTAGCAGGCTAAAAGAAGTTTTGCAGGAGTTTTTCCTGAAAGAAACACCCTGACATACGTTAGGGGAGAGCAGGAACAAGGCAGCTATACGGAGGAAGGCAAGCTGAGGGTGAGGGACAGCACCAGCTCCTGCTGATCAAAGTGCAGAGCAGTCATGTGGACAGCAAAAGGGCACTTTGGAATCCCGAACGAGGTAAAGTAATTGAGTCCAGGGAGGCCTCAGGAGCAGCTTGAGGCAGGAATCTGGCCTTTCCTGATTTACTTTACATGTCTTCATAAGCTTAAAATAACATCAATCTCAGTTTGAGTGCAGATGTTCATTCTCTTGGTATTAAGCTGTTTTGGAAAAGGTATATCAGGTGCCTTTGGAAAAGGAGGATGGTGTTAGGGTGTGTGACAGCCTTAAACCATTCTAGACAGCATAGCATGGGTGGATTTTTTTATACAAGTGTGCTGATCTAAACTCGGTTTATGTTCTTTTATAATAATACAGAATGCTACCTGAGGAGATGCAAATCTTACAGCACATATTTCTCTACTGCACAAAAAAGGGAGGCTCTTTAATTCTAGCAAGCATTACTTTTCCAACTGCTTGTCAGTATGGGAATACAGCTGGTTTGATTGACACTGCTGATGCAAATCCAGAGCTGTTTGAACAAAGTTGATAATAATATCAAAGGTCTTTTCTTGGGGCGGGGGGAGCATGAGATGAGATGCACAGGGCAAGCTGTTGCTGTTTAGCTTGTAGGTCTGTGAGGTATTTTATTGCTGCTTTATCATTTGAGGGAACCATATTTAACTTACATAACAGAAGCAGGATTAAGTAACCCTTTTGAAAAGTGTACCTGAAACACATGTGCCTTTCTTTTGCTGCCCTTGTGTTGTCTTTCATTTTGTATGACTGTGATACTAATTTTTACCTAGGGAAAAGCACTGGGAAAATAGTATGTGCAAGAATGTGAAAATAGCCACCACATGAAGTCAGATCAAAGGTGTATATTGGCAAGTACTTTGGCCAGTGGCAGCTTAAGAAAGAGCAGGCAAAGGCTTCCTCTGGCACAAAAGTCCAACTTCCAGGAATCTTTCCTAAAGACTTGCTGAGCCTGAGATTGAATCATGTTGTTTTTTTTTGTTTTTTTTTTTTTAATGCTTGAATTTGCTTGTTTCAGTAGGATTTGGGGGCTGATCTAACTTGTAAAATTACTACATTAGAAGGTAGAATTCCACATTTTAGTGATGTCTTATTATATGCTTATTGTTTGTCTTAAATTTTCTATCTGATGATATTATTTGGTGTTTCTGGTTCTGCTGGTGTGAGGCAGTAAGTAGTCAGTGTTACTGATTCTGACTGTCGCTTGCCTTTTCACTCAGTGCTGGGTCTTCTCTGTAAACTGAACAGCTGAAGCAGATTGCTTTAACTTTTAAATAAAGAGCATTAAAAGAGTTAAAGAATATAACAACTTTGTGTGCTGTGTTCACTTTGATCTTTTTCACCTTTCTTTTTATATACCTTTTTAAATTCTTTTTTTGTTATGTAGAGAAGCAATATATTGCACTTTTATTTCCCTTTGGCAGAAGCTAGACCAAAGCACTTGCTTGTATATATTAATCCATATGGAGGGAAACGACAAGGGAAGAGGATTTATGAACAGAAGGTTGCTCCACTATTCAGTCTGGCTTCTATCTCCACTGATGTTTTTGGTGAGTAATGAGTGTTTTAGTTTCTTAATAAATATTATATGAATTCTTTGAAACATCTCCACGTAGCTTAAGCTATTGCTGTTATTTAGCTGTACCTACCAAGTGGATGAAAGATGTGTGTGTGCATGAGAGAGAGAGAGAGAGAGAAAGAGAGAATTTTAATGGGTAGTCAGGAGAATTAAGATTATGCATCAATTGTCTCTATATTAAATTTTATATCTGGTTATTTCTGAGCTATTTATTTATTTTTTTACAAAACACTGTTTTTTCATATTTTTAAATATACTGTTTAAATATAAAGATAGCATGTCACAGAATCACAGAATGGTTAAGTTTGGAAGGGACCACTAGAGATCAGCTAGTCCAGTAGGGACACCCAGAGCACGGGGCACAGGGCGGCATCCAGGCGCCTTTGGAAGATCTCCAGAGAAGGGGAGACTCCACAGCCTCCCTGGGCAGCCTGTGCCAGGGCTCTGGCACCTTCACAGTAAAGCAGTTCTTCCTCACATGCAGATGGAGCTGCCTGGGTTTCCACTTGTACACATTACTTGTACCTAAACAATTAAAAGCAGATTTTAATTTGCACTTTTTAAAATGAAATATTTCTACCATGTTTGTGGTGGTACTTGCCTCATTAAGTTCTTTCTTTGGCATAAAATAATTTGAAACAAATCTTACAGACAAGCTGATAAGGTCACATTGTAATAGAACCATGGTTATTATTGAATACTGTTCTCTGTGAACTGTTTAAGTAAAATTGTTTTACTTGTGTATTTCTTCATAGTAACTGAACGTGCTAACCATGCTAAGGACAACTTATTTGAAGTTAATATTAATAAATACGATGGGTAAGTAATTTAATTTGCTTTTTTTTTTTCAATTTCTCTTCTAGCTGATGTGTTGTGGCCTGTTATATTCTGTCTCCCTTGTCACCTTTATTGAATAGCACATTCATTGCAACAGACAAATTGCAACAACAAAAGTTTTGGAGTGTGTTCCTTTCTGTAGGAAGAGCTGCTCATTTAGCAGCATCAGGGAAACTTGACTGTTTTAGTAAACTGGTTTAACATATAATATATTTAAGTGTAATATAATGGTATTTTCTTTTTTCTTTGTTTCTTCGCACAAATCTCATGTTCGGGTTTTTTTGCTCCATCAGAAGTTGAGCATTCTAATATCATGTCACAGACAAAGATATTTGCAAATAAACTCTTGTAATTACAATATGTTAAGGTAGTGTATTGTTTTGCTTGCAGACAGATACTTTTAATACTAGAAAGCTGCAAAAATCAAATGTTTCATGTGTTTTACAAGTGCTTATGCTAGACATGCATATCTGTATGTATGGTTTTAATCAAGTAGGGGCATGATGCTGACAAATTGTGCTAGGAAATAACTGCATGCACAGATTGAGTCCCTAGACGACTTCTGCTTTAAAATGATTTATGCACATAGTTTTGGCTATACTGGGATTATTTTAGTTTCGCACAAGTGCGAGGAAAGGAAACTGGGGTCCTAAAAGAACTATTTATTTTCCTTTAATGACCCGTGTGTGATTCGATCCTGTCAGTATTAGGATAACACTGAAACTTGATGAAATCCCATTACAGAACTGAAGAGGGAAGAAAGCAAGTCAATGTCCGGAATAGTCTATGCTCTAAGGAGGTGCCCAAAGTGGTAATGAATCTGGCCTGCAAGGTTCCTCAGGGATTGTCAAAGCAAGGTGCTCTCATGTGAAATACAGGAGGAATACATAGCTGAACATTTTGATGTAGGTGGGAGGGTTTTAGCTGCACTATAATGTTTCAGTACCTACTGGGCTAAAACTATAAAACTGAAGTATTCAGTTAGCAGTTGAGCATGTAATTTCTAAAATTTTATATTGACGTAAATTATATCTTTCATCATAATATGTGCATATCTGTTTTCTCATTAAGTCCATGTACTGTTTACTCAGAGAACTAAAATCGAATATTTCTCAGGAAGTACAGAAAAATCATTAACAAAACTTTTGGCTTTTTAAGCTATATAATTTTAGGGAAGAGCTGTAATATATAGGAAATGTTATAACATAAAATAGGAGGAGGAGAAGAGAGAATCCTTGCCTCTTTAGGAGAAAGCAAAACAAACATCTGTTTCATGTATGGGAAGTCTTTTAGAGTGAGCAATTTACTGTTACTATCTGCCTAAAAAACAGGATCCTAGTCCACTTAAAAAAAAAAAAATGTTAAAAGCACCTTGGTAAAGCCTCTCTTACGGTATTGCTCCACTAAGACTTGAAGCCTTGCCCATTGGCCATATGATATTTGCAATTGATTTGGACATACTAATATTGTGTATGTGAGTATCTGTCAGCACTTACCCTCGGTAGGCATAGTTATCCATTTCATCTGTCATCTCTGAATCTGGATGTACTATTTGTTAAGAAGAGAATAGTATTGATTTTTGAATTTCAAACCAGATTGATACAAGATTGCTCTTAAATTGAGGCAGAAATTTATGCCCATTTAACATCTTTGTTAGAGTCTGCGCAGAAACATGAAATAAGCTGCTCAAGATGAGGAATAATGTAGCCTAAGCTTTGAAAAAAGAGCTTCATTATAAAAATGAATAGCAGACTCTCCCCATCTCTTAGCCCTGGGCTAAGGGATGAGCAGTATATAAGACTATCCTCACCGTTCGTTAAACAAACGGCTGTTTTTTTTCACAGTTCCTTTATGCTGAATATAAAAGATAGCTAAATTTAAATGAGCAGTGCTTAAAAGATTAAATCAACTGACTTGTCCTATGGAACAAGTGCTCATTCAGCAATATATCCTGCTGACTGTGTGAAAGAGTAGGTGTTAGATTACGCATTGGAAAAGATTGCTAAACAGTAAATTTTCCTAATCACGTATGCTAGCTCTGTAGGCCTAACTTCATATTTGTCATGTGTTCCTTCAGAAGGTATTTGAACTAGTTTTTCAGTTAAAGATATTACACATGAAAATAGTCCTTACATTGCGCTGTAAAATAATCTTCTACTTCTTAGTATTTGCTTGGCTGTGGACTCTCTGCTGAACTTTAGCATATTGAGAATCTGTGTAGCTGTTGCACCAGCTTTGACTGTAATTTGGCAAAGCAGAGTTTTTGCTGCTGGTGACATGTAGAACTTGGTGTTTCATTTTGAATGGCTGTGTAAGTCCCCTGGCTTCCGTCTGCTTTGTGGGCTGCTGAAGTTCAGCATGTTCAGAGGAGCACGAAGGCTTGCACGTGTCCAGTTCTGGCTTTCCCATGGCTAACATCCCTGTTAAATGGGTAGTACCGAGTATCACGCTTCTGCCTGGAGCTACAAGTATTAGGTGAACTTTGCTTTTTCTAGTAGACCTACCATATTTACATTTTTACATACAATATATATTTCTGAAGCCATCTGTACGGTCCTGTTCTGTGTTTTCCTTGTATAGTGGGTTTCCACTGATACTTATCATCTGCATATAGCGAAAGAGTATACAGATACATATATTCTTTTTTTCCATTCCAGCATTTTTCTAACATTGCAGAAGTGTCCAGGTATATTTGCAGTTGAGTAGCTTGAAATTGTTTTTTCCCCTTTTTGTTTAGCTCCGAGTTGCCTGTGTGCTGTTATGATCTATGAAGCTGGAGCTTTTCTTGGTGTGCAGTGCCTGCCCTACGGAGAACTTCGCTGTGCTGTTTATTGACTGTTTGTGTGCACTCTAATTTGTGTTTCCTGGCAGTGTTGTCTGTGTTGGTGGGGACGGCATGTTCAGTGAAGTGATGCATGGTCTCATTGGAAGAATGCAGAAGGACTCTGGCATAGACCAAAATAATCCCAAAGCACCGTTAGTCCAGTGCAATATAAGGATTGGCATAATTCCTGCTGGTAAGAAAGGGTTGACTTTTTGGGTTACTTTATTCATTTTAACTTTTTGATAGTAGGCCTAAATATAAAATGTGAGCAAGATTTGTCCATAAAGATGCCTGATTAAAACTACTGGTAACCCAGTGTAGTTATTGATCACATGCAATCATATTTGGAAAGGATGCTAGAAGGAAACAATTCAGAATGCAATTTTAGAATTTTTAATAATGAAGTAGTTAGTTGCTTCTTCCTTGCTTTTATGTGTTGTTTTATATAAGTGAAAAGTAAGATATTTACAGAAATACTTTAGCTTATCTGAAAATGTTAATGGTAGGGATGCTTAGCTGATAAACATTTTTCTGATTCGTAGTTGCCTGTCTCCTCAAAGCCTGTGAACTCATATACATGCTAAAACTTCCCCTAAACCCCAGTTGTTATTGCAAGAAGCATAGAGCAACTGCAGGTGAGGAACAGGCCTCAGGTGGCAGAGTTGATACAACTGCTTTCAAAGGTGCTGCACCTTCTCACTTTTACAGGACAGCCACCTTTTCAGGCAATCCTCACTACTGCTATTTAGAAGTGTTTGAGACTTCCAAATTCAGTATTAAAAACACACACCACAGCGTGCACAGCTTATCAGTCCCCACAGTCTTTGGATCAGCCGTGCAGTTAAGTTGAATGGCCCAAATGGTGCCTCACCCATGTAAAAAGCCTGATTCCTGTCCTTCCCTTAAAAGTGTATTTATAAGCTGAGTTCCTCTCTCAAAATTGAATTCAAAGGTACTGCTTTCTAATAGTATCTACTGTTTTTGAAGTCTGAATGAAGACAAGTAGACTAGTCAGTGTCTCTTAGACTGTTTTGTGTTTTTACTTCAGTGGATGGTTGAGATTTGAATTACCTCAACCTCTGATATGAAGTAAATCTTGTGACTTGCTGACTAAAACAGCATTTGACAAAATTGAGAGCATTTGACACAGATTACAAGAATATATCATGTTGATATAAAATATTTATAGCCTTAAGATTTAGGTGACTGATTTTATGTTTCTTATATCTTTGAGAAGAATACCCAAATCCCATACCCAAATCATCTGAGTTGTTGCTTGTAATAAGCTTAAACCTTTTCATTAGTATTATATGGTAAGTTAGATAGGCAAAAGTTGTGTTATGAATACATTTTTATATTTTCTAATTGCCTCTCATTTTTGTGGTTAGCTAGTATATAATTACTATATTGAAATATTTTCTCAATTTGTATATTAAACTTACAAAAATAAAATGGAAAGTGCCCGTGCCTTTCTTTCCTTTTCTCAGAAAAATTTCTTCAAATATGTTTTTTTTTAACATAATTTGCTTATACCTGTCTGCAGATGATATTCATGACTGTAAAGAGACATAATTAAAATTCCATAACCTCAATATTAAGAGCTGTTTCTTTGCCCCAAGAAATTGGAAGCAAATTATAAGCATCATAAAAGATTAATCTTTCCCAACAATTTCTTAATGCATCTTTTCTAATTGCAACCAAAAAGTATGAGCTTCACCGATATTTTAATATTTTTAACATGTATCAAGTCATTTTCTTCTCTTGTATACTTGACAATGTTTTGCTCTTTTGTGTTGCGTTCAGTGTAGTGAGTTGCTGCTTGAACGTGTGCTGCTTGCTGTGCTGTATGCCTGAGCTAACAGGAGGTGCAACCCTGTAACCAGTGCTATAGTAGAAATATTTTTTTCAGGTCATTCAAATCCCTCAATAAATCTTTATAGCAGCATCTAAGGAAGCTGCCCTTGAAGTTCTTCTAACTAAGCTGTTACAAAGTCCAGAGGACGGTACACATCTTCGTCTGTATGCTGTACAATATTTAAAATGGTCCTGTTTTGAAAGTATATGAAGACTCTTCTGGAAATAGGATTTTGGTGTATTCATCAAAAAAGAGAATTTACGCACTGAATAATTCTTGTGCTTTTTAATACCTCATGTGTCTCTGTCACCTGCACCTGAAATCATGTCTGAAACGACCAAACTAGTATATTGGAGGGTGGTGGGGAAGGCAGCATGATTTTTTTTCCAGCTGCTAGCGCTTGCCTGGCTGCCATGTCATCATTACCTTTTCTGTCATTACGTGTTTCACTTGATTTGATTGAGTTCAGACCATATTTTAATCCCAAGGGATACTCAGGTGGCTTGTTCCAAAGGAAGTCAAATTCTTAAAAAGAATTGAATTTTTTCTGAAGCTTTTCACTACCAATTTGAAAAATACAACAAGTATAGAAAAAAAGAATAATGCAGTACAGATCGTGCATAAAGGATTTTTTTGAAAGCAACTTTTTAGTTCAGTAATATAATAAAAAGTTCTATTAAAATCCTGAAAACATGCAGATGGAGACTCTAAGTAAACATTACCCAGGCTTCAGAGGCTTGGTTCTAAAGCTCTATGTGTAGTTTTGTCTTCTGATAGATGCAGACAGTTAACCTCGTGAGGACACGAGCCTGGGGTAGCGTAACACCTCAGTCTTAGGGACTTCAGCCTGTTCATCATTTAGTCCCTAACTTCGAGCTATACTAGCAGGAACAGCAAATTGCTGTACTAATGTTGCTGTGATTAAACTCCATTTTCCTGTTTGAGTTCAAGTGTGGGCCTTCCTGAGATCAGTCTTTTGTTTTATTTTGTTTTTCCACTTGCTACCCTAGTTTTGCTCACACTTTCCTCTAGTCTTTTTTTCCTTGCTGAGCTCACTCTAGCTTGCCCCTCCAAGAAGCCCTCTAAATGGGTGTCTCGCAGAGACACCAGGTGCTGTCATCTTAAACACATCTTGTGGATTTCTTCTATTCAAATAGTCACTTTTCACTACTAAAGTTCTATATTAGTTATAGCCATTCTTCAAATATGCCAGTATAAATTGAGATTGGTGTTGTAAACAGATTTATTTCAAAGAGTACTTGGAGACTCTAGCAACTCAGACAATTTTTGCACTGTAATTTGGAAGTTAAAAGTCAGTGCACCTACAAAAGCTTCCTGCTTATGCCATCTAGCCATAGCACACATCCAGCTGTGGCCTTACTGCATTCAGAGTGATAGTATACTGCCTTGGAATTTGAAAAAGAATTTTTTTTTCCCTCTGGTTTTAACATGTGACACTGAAATTTCACTTTGATGCTTTAGTATTAGTATTAAAATTGTAGCCTTTGGAGTAAACAACTCATTCTTCTTATTAAACCTGGCATAGAACAGCTGGACAAATCTGTCACTGCTGTTGGAGGCTCCTTTACTAAAAGAGAGCTGATTATTATTATTAAATGTCTTTGACCTCAGTACCTGGAAAAAAAAAAATACCACAGTGCTCTGTGCTATGGAGTAATATTAACACAGTCCTTCTGTTTCCAAATTCCAGCTCTGCCAGTTTCTCCTGGGAATAAGGGAAAAATCTTCCAAGCACTAGGGAAGATTGAATTAAATGCAGAGAAGAAGTGTTAATTGCTACAGTAATTTAGACTTGCAGTGTTTCCAACACCCTCCCACTGTATAATCTTTTGTTGCAGTCATGGATCTGATTTCTGTAGTGTGAAGTATTGAAACATGCATTGTGATTTATAATCAGAATGTTGACATGTGTTTGTAAAAGCTGAGAATAGTGAAGATGACACCATCAACTTAATATGCGAAGGCTAGATAGAAAAATGGTTGGGCATTCATTAGCATGTTTCAAAACCTGAAAGAAATGAGATTATGAATCATGCCTCAACTCCTATTCTAGCTTTCTTGAGGCTATAGAATTTCCTTTGGGAAATGTGTTAAAGCAGGCTGTAAACAGCTGTTTTTAAGACTAAATGATGTTTCCACAACCTTTCTTGTCACAAAGCTTGTAATATGTAATGGTCTGTATATTTTAATTATGGTTTCAAGATTGTCCAGTGTGTGTCCAATTTCAGTTTCTAGATCCAATATTTTGTTCCTCCTTCAGCACTTAAGTCAATTATACTTTTAGAAAGGGAAGTAAAATAAACAGCCCAAAGTCCTTCTGAACTGTCTCTTTTGAAGCAAATCATCATTGCACACATGATGAATTGTTTTCTTGATTTCTGGATGCTAAAAGGAAGATGTATAAAACTTTTGAGTAGAAGCACAACTATATGTAGTGGCCATTTATCTCGTTCACCCAAAATAATTTAATATCCCTAAAGCCACCTTTAATATCCCTAGAGCCACCTAAAGCTAGTCAGTAGCGATACCTGAGAATGCAGGTCTGCCCACTGTCTGCTTTGGCATGTTGAACTCAAGGCTGTAGAGGGATGTCTTACCCACTATGCTTCCATAGCTAGGAATTAACTTCAGAAGGCAAGTAGCTACTAATTTTCAAATCACTGAATTAAGCAGGAGTCTGCATTTTAAAATTCAACTGGAGAAATTGGGTATGGTGACAGCCTGGGACTTAACAGCGTTTTCCTAGAAAATGAGAGAGATTTTAATGTCTATTTTTTATGAGATTTCAGTAAGAAATCTTAGACAGATGAGAATCAGTGCAGTGCATGCCTTTCTTCCCCTCATGACCATTGCAGAAGCTGTAGTGTAATCCCTGAAATCTTTCCTGTGAACCAGCAACTTATTTCTTCTCGCCAGCTGCTATACATTTATTGCACAAAATGAAAGTCTTTGTGCTTTGTATGGAGTGAAGTAAATTTTACTCATTGGAAAAAAAAAGTTAGTGTTTGAATTTGCATCATAATATTTGTATCTGAATAATCCACATAGTGTTCTATAAAATAAAGGAGCAGGCTGAGCGAATATAATACCTCTATTTGGAGGGAGTGTTTTAAGAATACTTGTTTTGAAAGATGTAAATTCATTTCTAGTTGTTCATTTTTCAGGGTCAACAGATTGCATATGCTATTCTACAGTTGGTATTTCTGATCCAGTAACATCAGCTCTACATATTATTATAGGTGGGTAATCACAGTTCCCTGTTCTGTTATGAAAACAATTGAAATATCCTAAAATAGTAATTTTATTCAGTTCTTTCTTTTACATGTCTGTGAAAAAATATTTTAATATAATGAATACACTAAGATCTCTGTTTAGGAATATATATGATATGACATACAGGAAGGTTAAAAATGAATTGCTTTTTCTACTGCAATTCACTATTTTCAGGGGATCGTAACTTTACAAAACTTTGTATCTACTGCTTAAGTTTTCATGGACACTGGCATGCATAAAATGTAGAACAAAGTAACTATGGTAAGTTACTGGAGTTATGTCTCTCAGAGAATGTTATCATATCTGTGTTTATTTTGAATAGTAATATTCTGTACTAATTGCCCAGTTGTGCTGTGCATTTTCCTGTTTTTACAGCAAGTTAAAAACGTGTCTTCTGCTTCATGGGAATTAGCTGAATAGCTCAGCTGAAAGGAGCTGGTTTCTCCACTTACATAAAAAGACTAAAGATATTTAACATTTGTAATAGTTACGAGGAGGTTTTCAAGAGGATGGAGCCAACCTTTTCCGATGAGCATCATGGAGACAGATGAATCAAGAGATATTCAAACTGATTCAGATATAAAGAAAAACCTTTCACCAGAGGATGTCAAGCAGTAGTTAGAAAGTAATGCCAAGCAGATGACTGTCCACAGGGGGCTTTGCAGTCTCTGCCCCAGATGTTTTCAAGACTTGGTTGAGTAAAGTCCTAAATAACCTGATCAAGAGATGACCATGCTGTGAGCATGACATTGAACTAGAGATTAAGGCCCCTTCCATCCTGAGTTTTCCCCAGGTTCAATGAAATACGGGATTCAATAATACTCAAAAGTTGTGCTGATGTGGTTTTGATTTCTTCTCTTACGAAATTCCCTACTATGACTACACTGTAAGCAAGTATAAAATAAATCAACATTATAACAAGTATTACATATTTTTAGTATAACAGTCCTTTTCACTTATTATTTAATCCTCTTTAAGTGTTACTAGTCTTCAAAAATACTTTTCCTCTTTCTGTATGTGTGTCATAAGGGAACAGTCAGGAAAAGAAGTCTATAACATGGAAATCACTATGTCCTGTTTGTCCTGTTTAAAACAAAATCTTAATAGAACCTTGAAATTATACTCTTTATAGGTGACTCTCAGCCTCTGGATGTCTCCTCTGTACATCATAACAACACATTTTTGAAGTACACTGTGTCGTTGTTGGGTTATGGTTTTTATGGAGATGTTTTGAAAGACAGTGAAAAAAAGCGGTGGATGGGACCGATGAGATACGATTATTCAGGTAATTTGTGGATATATTACAACCTTTTGTCTGTATTTAAGCATATTGGAACAGTTGATACTTTCTACCTAAATCACGTTTCTCCAAAGCTTTTAAACATAAAAGCCAGATGGAACATGATTTTACAGTTCTGCTTGTACCAAGCACACGTGAGACACTGTATCCTGGGGATATCGTTAGTAATGTTATTAATGTTAGTAATTAAAGTTATGTGGAAATCAACTGTTTAGCAGTATTAACAGTTTAATGAGTTAATATTTTCACTGTTATATGAGCCATACCATAAAAAAGTTTAGGTTGAACTGTAATAAAATGATAGTTACTACATTTTTCATATTGTGAAAAGAACCTTTGTTTTAATCCTTGAGGTTGTTGGAAGCAAACCTAATCCAAATTTGATTATCATTAATGTATATAATTGCTAGCACTGTTCTACATTGCTAATAGGAATGTATTGATAGTTTGCTAATAATAGGTGCCTAAAAAGTAAAAGTTTTAAAATGTGAAAACTGTTAACTTGAGGAAAGCCACTCTAGTTCTGCAGTTCTTGGAGAGGGAAAGGGAGGAACGACAGAGAGATGTATGCAGAGATGTTTGCAATGTGGATTTATAATAACGTAATGCTACTTAATACCTTTTCCTGTAGGCTTCAAGACTTTTCTTTCTCATCATTGCTATGAAGGAACAATTTATTTTCAACCAGCAAAACACACACAGGGATCTCCACGAGATAAAGATAGCTGCAGAACAGGGTAGGCTAATGTTTATTTTTGGATATTTGACGTGAACTGGTGGAAAAGGCCGATAAGTAGGAGGTTAGAGCAGTTTTGTTTTTCTAGTATCAAAACACTTGCCCTACAAGAGACAAGCCTTTTTTTTTTAAAAAAAAAGCTAGATTTCTTAACTAAAGAGAACACCTTATTTTAGCAGGTCAATAAAATAAAAAGATCTCTTCCTCCAAGCCCTGTCACAGACCGAGGGTCTGATACTGTGTTACTGCTAATGAGTGAGAAGACTGGACACCTCATAGCTTCAACAAATAAAATAATTATTTAAAGTTGCCCAAATATTGACGTATTATCGGGGTCAGCAATTTTGGTAATTGTTTTAATGTCATGACAACAGCTTGTTTTCCTGAGGATAGATCCTTTCAGGAATCACTCCCTATTTAAACATTTTTATGGACTACCAATACCCTATGCAAATCGTGTCTAATGATGTCTATTTCTCCAATGAGATAGCCTGATTAAATCTAGCCTTTTTTTACATTTCTCTTTGCTGGTAATTCCTTCAAGTTGTGCATTAGTATTTATTCTCCTTTATATGAACAAAGCCAACAGGCCAGAAGGAGGGAGTACCTGGTGACTCTCCCTGGCGCTGGGCCTGGGGGTAGTGGTAGCCTTACCTCTAGAAGATGTGTTTTGGTCAAGAAACAGAGTTGTCAGATGAAGAAAGGAGGTGAGCAGGCAGCCTAGCATCAGAGAGAAGGAAGAGTAGAAGGAAATGGTCTTTGCAGAGACCCTGCAGGGGTGAGAGCCTAAATCCTGCTGATCAGCCTGTGCCTGTCAACATCTGATGTCAAAGGCAGAACTTTTGCTCTTATTACCATGGCATATTCTCAGAGGAACAAGTACTGCAAGGGAGGAATGGGATCCATCTGACAAAGCAGGACAACCTTTACAAGCAGGCTTTCTAACCTAGTGAAAAGGGTTCAGACTGAGTGTATAAGGGATGGTTACCATACTGCAAGAAGTAAATAAGAGGACCCTGAGAAGGTAGCTAGGAGCAAAAAGGCTCCCCATCTGAAAGCAGTTTGACTGAGGCTCCATCTCAAATGTGTGAACACATGCAACATAGGAAATGAAAAAGAAGGATTAACAGTCCATATACAGTGGCAGAAGTGTAATCCCACTGACATTGCATAGAGGGGACAGGATTGCTCACGTCAGGGCTGCGTGGATACAGCTTCTTCAGGGAGAGAACGGAGGCTGTGCCTTACCCAGAGAGACAGCTCCAGTGCACACAGCTTTGCCTCGACATGGGGAAGAGCTTGCTAGGTGCTTATGGGGAAGGATCAGAGAGCAACCAACACAGATGGCAGTGGGTGCATCTGCTACTGACACTGCATCAAAAGGAAAAAATAGATGAAAATGCCTCAAGGTGGCTAGAGGAAGTTTCATGAGTGCAGACTCTAGTATTTATTGGGGAATTTTATCCACTCTGATAATTGCTAGAAGTGCACTAGGACTAGGCACAAGCAATCTGGGAGATTTCCACAGAGCATTGATGACAATCTCCATCCTTGGAACCACTCAAAACTTGACCTGTGAAGCAACTTAATCTCTTTGGACCTGCTTCGAACAGTTTTGAACCTCCAAATTACATGGTTTTGTGCCACTCTGAAATGTTATTTCTCACCTCTGGAGGCCTTGAGCACAGCACTTAGTTACCTGCACTGCTTCCAGGGGTATCGTGATTAGTGTCATGTCAGGGTCACCTGTGCCGTGGTTGTGGTGGGGAACTGTCTCATAATGATTTGAGTAAGACATGGCAGAATTTAACTGAGTATGTTTGTTTTCAGATGTCACATTTGCAGGCAAAGTGAGCAACAGCTGGCAGAAGAGCACAAGAAATGTGGATTAAAACATGAAGGTAATTTTTGACAAAAAGTGGGGTATAGAGGATGTTTTACACCTCTAGTTTTATATGACCTATTTGTTATACAACTTTATAACACATATTGGCTTAAGTGTGAGGGTTTTTTTCCTCCAGACTTTATTAATTAACAGATAATGCATCATTTCTTTTAAGAAAAATATGTAAGTAAAAAACGATAGTAATATCAGTGTCTCCCCAAAATCCCAGGAAATTCTAGTAATACTGTACTAGTTACATGTAAGTTCAATGGTTCTTCTCTTGCAAACAAATATGTTCTGTGAGCAACGATTTTTTAACCTTAAAAACTAGTAGTATTTAACTGACTCGCTGTGAACTACTCTAGAAAGAAGCAGTTCATTTAGCTTTTGAAACAGATGGGGTTTAAGATTTGTATATGTTAGCATAAAAGTCACCCAGGAAAGTTGTTAAACTTTATCCTCTCTCCCCCATTCTGACCCTTACACTTCTGTGAATTTTTGTATGGGCCTAACTTTTATATTAAACCACTGTTTTATGCAGTAGATTCTGCACTGTTGTTCTCTTAGCTGTGTCTCTGCCTGTCTTATTGCTGCTTCCTGACTTAAAGCACAAGTCTCGGTTCACTTGAAGCCCAGCAGTTAAATATGCTGCTTCAGTTGGCAGAGTTTAGCCTCTTATTTTACTTTGGCTTCTTGGATAAATCCTCATAAGCAGCAGTCATCCTTCCCATGCTTATCTTTACTCTAATTCTTTTTTTTTTTCTTTTAGAGCCCAATACATAAACGCTAATTTTCATGATTCGAGCATTGTTCTAATGATCTAGATTGCCTGGTAATTGCAGTTATTTTATATAGCATCTGTGTTTGTCTCTAACCATTTGTTAGGGAAGAAAAGAGAGTATCATCATTCCATGGATATTCTTTGGTAGCATAAAGCCTGTATATAGATTTCTATATTAGCTTTAATTCCTGTTACACATGCTTTTTATATTGCATTCAGCTAGTATTTTCAGTTCTTTGGTATAACTAACAGATGGCTAGATTAAAGTGTTTTTTGATTTGTATTAAATTCGTGCCCAGATACAGCCAAAGAATACTTTAAATAATACTTCCTCAGGAACTAAATCTAATAGTAGGGGTTTTACAAGAAAGAAATTGTATTGTCTTTTGAGAAATAACTATAGCTAGAAATAGCCAGGTTTTTTTGTTTGTTTTCTGGATTTTTATTTTTATTAGGAAATCTGTATTGTGTTGCTTGTAATCAAGTAAAGGGACAAAGGCTGAAGTAGGAGAATGAGATGCAGGTTGGTGAGCAATCGAGGCTGCTCTGCCCAGCATATCACAGGACATCAGGAAGTTGCTTGTGTTGGACACTGCCTGCTTCACTCCATTTTTCTTTCAGGAATAAGCTCTCTTTCCAACCTCCTCGCCATGCAGTACTGGAAGGAGAACAGTAGTAAGCCAGTACTCTTTATTTGCAACAAAAAGGATTTAAAATCACCACCTTTGCTAAACTTTTTACTCTACTGATTATATTGGATAAATCTCTCATCATTTCTGCTTTGTGTACAGTTCTGGTATGTGTAGAAGTGCTTGCATTGACTCTCAGGATGTTTCTTTGTACTATGCAGAAATCTTTATGCATGCACTGAGCAAACTTTGAGTGCTGGCACTTCAGGCTGATGTCAGCAGTTTGCAATACACACACACCAGACAGTTGCAATGAGTGCTCTATGTCCTCTCCTTTTTATTACTGCTCCACCGTTTGAAAGATATTTGGGTGCTCGGTTTGTTTTATAAAAGTGTGATGCCCCATACCGAATGGCTATGCAGACAGTTGGTCAAGTCACGTGTCATAGATACCCAGATTCTGTTCTTACTGATAAGTGATCCCCTTTGCTGTAACATGCTGAGATCTGTACAGAGTTTGATACTTTTCCACCATGTGAAAACTATTACAGTAATATATACAGGTATTCAACTTTGTATACATTGAGAATTAGTTACGACAATGAGTATTCTCAAAATTTTAATATGTATTTAGACATACTGTAGACTAAAATATTAATACTGCTCACATAAACAGCAAAAATATTCAGCAATAAAGAGTTGTTTTCATTGTGGTATTTGCATATTGGAGCAAATTTTTGCAAATTTCTTCTAAATATTTTATAAGAAAGCATATGCATAGTTCTGGCCGTAGAGATGTCTGCCAAGCTTTGCCTGTGAAGTAGATTTCAATGTTGCAGTTAGTTGAGATTGGCCCATTAAATCTGCTCAAGGTAGCAGAATCCAGTGGACTTGAAGATACAGGGGGATCCCTCCCCTAGCCCATCCCAGCTGGATACAAGATTGTAGCTTTTCTTGTTTCCAGATCCAGACAGTGGCAAGGCTGAGCATGATTTCCCAGTAGGGAATCACAGATAAACAGTATAGACCTGGTTGACCCCAGACAGACAACAGATCAGTACAGACAGATCAATCCCTTTACAAGCACCCCTGTAAACACAAACGGGATCCACATAAAGCATGGACACTGTATAGTCCCATCTTGTTCCTCCTGTGATCCTCGTCAGGGCTAAAATTTGCTGGTGGAAGTGATCATGTGGTCCTCTTGCTGCAGGAGAACAATCATTATCAGGGTGTCTCACAGATATTAGCAAGCATTTTAAATCTGTCTGGTATCCATACCCAGGTTAGATGCTTCAGTTTTAGTTTGGTGTTTGTTTATTTGTTTGCTTTTCCCCAGGTGCTAGCATCCTACTTTCCAGGTGGTCCAATTTGCACTTTGCGGGCAGAACACACGTTCTGTTTTTCATCTCATGTGTTTGGGTCCCTCCAACTTTGGCCTGGGCTGCGCAGACCCCAGGCCTTGTTAGCCAGTCTGCAGCATCCAGCCTTTGATCTTTACAGATTCTGGTCTAACCACTGGCTCTTCCAGGACTAGCACATCACACATATTGAATGGAGAGCAAAGGAATAAGTTTAATAAGAAAATGGAATAAACTGCAGCAATGAGGTGCAAGACTTGGCCAGACAAGCGTACTGATCAACAGCCCCTTTTACATTGTACATGCTTGTCCTTCCTGATCCACCAGGATCCTTCCTTCAGTCCACCTTAGTGCCTTCCAAAATAAACAACTGTCCCTGATTACAGTTTTGTCATTAGCTTCAGTTTTGCTACATCTGTACCCAAATTTGATATTTCTGATACCGTGTAGATGTACATATGGTATGTACAGAACATACCATGTTCTGATACCATTATATGTAGATAATGGCAACTCTGTGTGATACTAGTGATAGTTACATGGGAGCTGTTAGTCTTACAAGGTTCAGCTCCCCAGGTTATCCTTACAAGGTTCAGCTCCCCAGGTTATCCTCAGTGCTTTTCTTCAGTTCTCTGCACAGTTTGGCTGTCCAAATCCCCCCATGAAATCCATGCTCATGTAGCTTCTGTCAGCTCCTCTAACTGTTATCTGTCATGTCCCAAAATTTCCCGTGTTACATCCAGTGATTTGTCATGTTCTGTTCGATTAACTCTATCTCAGAGCAGGGCCTTGTCATTTGCCTGCAGCCTGAGCAAAGTCTTCTCCAGGCTGACATATAAATCTGTTTTCTGTTCTGTTACGATGTGTGTTTTAATTTGAGCCATTTTTTCTTTCTGTACTGTCCTGTTCAAAAGCAACATTAAAGATCAGCATTGAAGCAAATATAATTGATATTAAAACCACTTTGGTAAATGATGCGAAAATTTGAATTTAGCAAAGCAGCATTTTGTTTGATTTCTTACTGATCTGTTTTTTTTTTTTTTCAGAAGATAGAGCATTTCTCTAGATGGAAAAAGAATAAAGTTTTCTAATCTTTAAGTTTTCTATCACTTCATAATACCACACTACTGTTTCTTGAATTCCATTGTTCTTGGATCTTTTGCTGAAGAGTAAGTGGGTAATAAGAGGCTGCAATAAATAAAAAAGTCAAGGACACTAGAAAAGTTCAAATAGCAAAGAAGAGCTACAGAATATTTTCCAGGATTTTTCCCCCCATGCACAGCTTGGAAAAGATGGTTCAAAATGAACCCATGGAATTTATGTCCAACTTCAACATTTTCTAGGAGTTTTTAATAATGATTCTCTAAAAGTGAAATTCCAGAACTAAGTAAAGATTCTTAGAATTTCAGGATATATGATAAATATGGCTTATATATCATCTATAGTCTCATCAAAGAATCTCTTTGAAAGTGTGATACTGGATTTTTAAGGCCCTGATAGCTAGTAAGTCTCATAGTTTGATCAGACTTGTTAAGTGTATGTAAAGGAACTTTGTTTTGTTTGTTTGTTAATTTTACTCTCACCATCTGTAAAGGAACTTTACTCTATAGCAGTGGTCTTACTGCTACTTAGAACCATGTGCATCACCATAGACTTTTCTGAAATCTTTAGTTCAGTGAAATTGTTCATTATAAATATCTTGAGTCCACTTTACATATGGAGGAGGAAAAAAGTGTCAGAGTTGCTTTTTGATTTTTTTTTATGTAATGAGAAAGGCAAATGCTTGTAATGTAAAAATGCAGAGGCTTGTTTTTACCTGATACAAGAAAAAAAAATTTAAAAGTTAACTTTGTGTAGGGTCTGACAGGTCTTTGTTCCAGAAAATACCTCAGGCTCCTGGTAGTGTTTATGTCATCACACATTTAAGCTCAGTCTTGATGGAATCTCCAATTGCATAGTTTAAACGTGGAGAAAATACTCTTCTCTATATTATTTCAGGAATCCTCAAGAATTTACATGTAGGTTCAACACTTTTTTAATAGTTTTAGTCTGCAGTAATTAAGATGAAGAAGAAAAAATATCAAAAAGCAAAAGTGAACTCGTGATCTGCTACATTCTGGTCCTTGGTGAACCCTGAGTCTTCTCCTCCTTTTCTGTCACTCTTTATTTAAATATAGCTTGCAGCTATGATCTTTCTCTGTCTTGTCCCTGCCCAAAGCTCTATACGTTTATACAGATAGCATCGATCCTGAACTGCACGCACCTATGACAGTAGTGAGAAGTTTTAGTAGATAAGCATGGTCTTTAAGAGGAGGAAGCATCTTCTTCTGCCAGTATATAAAAAAATGTTTTTTTCAAAGTAACTTTTACCTTAGCTGTGTATTGACAATGTAGGAAAATGTCTAGGAAATACTTGCCAAGAATTAATGCTTTGTACTTTCTTGTGCGTAGATCGATTGAACTATATACATGCTTTCATTTATGTGTTTCAGAAGATGAAGAAGAATGGAAGGTTATTAAAGGAAAATTTCTAGCTATCAATGCAGTAAATATGAGCTGTGCCTGTCCACGCAGTCCAAAAGGTCTTTCACCAGCAGCCCATTTGGCAGATGGTTCATCCGACCTCATTCTAGTTCGTAAATGCTCCAGATTTGATTTTCTGCGGTATCTCATCAGACACACAAACCAGGATGATCAGGTGTGTGTTCCCTTTGGCTGTGAATTCTGCACACTGTGTAAGTTGCAACTAGTGAATTTTTATATGATGCAAAGGTAACTACAATGCAGATTTCAAAAAATACTCATATATTTTGTGTGCGTTAATCTTATCATAGCCAAATCCCACCCTTGTTTGAATTAGGTCTTATGACATTTTCCAGGTATTGCTGTTTGGATGCTACTTAAAATGAGTGTAATACATAAGATGCACTTGTACTTGACAAGGAAAACATAGCAAAATTATATGAAAATCAGTGATGTGGGCAGTGAGAATATTTCACTCTTTGTAAAATGTATAAAATATGTGGTTTAGAATATACTTATCAGAACTGCAATTTTGTCATGAACTGCAGGCTTTCAGCAGTATTTAATGCATGTAGGTGACCGTGACATGGTCATTATGCATTCAGCTTCAAAATTCTTCTTCACGGATGTCACTACAGTTGTCAGGATAAGCAATAAGGAAAGATTGACCAGTGAGTTTGAGTTTAGTGTCTGTTGAAACCATAGCTATGGTTTCAGTGATATGTAGTGGGATGCACTTACTTGATATTTGTCACAGCTTGATGTTATTAAAGTCTTTTGGTGATTGTCTGAACAGTAGAATTAGGGCCTATCTAGTTACAAAAGTGATAATTAAATTCACCTACTGTTCATGTTATTACTCCTGCTCCATAAAGGAGTTGCTAGAGCTTCTCCTTTCTGTAGTTCCTCATACCTTGCATTTTGTGTATGCTGGTATATCGCCTCTCAAATTTATTCTTCATCTCCTCTTCATCCCTTCATTCCTTTCCACTTTTCCTTGCTGTATCCTCAGTAGTTTTTGTTATTTAAAGCCTCCTGCAACTGCCCTCCCTATCTATTTCATTTTACCAAAATTGCAACTAAGCTCTTCGTACTGGCATGCGTAGTGAGCCTTGCTATATTTGAGCCACTGCCAATTTGATTGTTCCTTTAATTTATACAGTCCATTTTAAAGCATATGTATAATATCATTATGTAATCCTGCAAACCTCTGTTAATAAGGGCGATCTTTTAATTGCCCTACTTATTTCTAGCTGAATTAGCTTGTTAAAGTGATTTTATTTTGTTGGAGTGTAATAGTACTCTTGCTTTCCTACACAACTCAGCTCTCTAATATGATTATACTGCCACAGAAGTCTTTGATTACGGCAGTGTTTGCTCATTTTAAGGGCATTATTCCAAAAATTATTCCAAGGGCATTAAGGGCTTGCAGAAAAGCCTGCATGCCTTAAGGAGTGTAGTTAAACAGGTCTTGAGGAAGATACCAAGAGACCAATCAAAGCCTTTTGGTCTTTATGGTTTCATCATAAAATACCTATTTATTCATAGTTTCAGTTACCTGAATATGTATAAAATGGTAGCTACTTAGAAAGTATCATTGAAAAGTCCAGTTACACTTAGACTTAATTTTTCTTAGACTTATGTAGTCTTTTAAAACAAAAATCACAGTGTATCCGAGCCTCTCTAGAAGATTGGAGAGGTCAGACTTTCTTGAATACAAAATGCTGCTTTGCTGAGTTCTTCTACATGTCAAATATATCCAGTTAGTTGTAATTGCTTGTGTTGATTTTTTTTTTTTTTTTCCTTTTTCTTTGTAGTTTGACTTCTCATTTGTAGATGTTTATCGGGTGAAGAGTTTTCAGTTTACATCAAAGCTTTTGGAAGACAATGAGAGTGATGTCACGGACATAGGAAAGAAACATTTTGGCCAGTTCTGCAGAGATCATCCAGCCTGTTGCTGCAGTATTGCTAATAGCACCTGGAATTGTGATGGAGAAACTCTGAACAGCTCAGCAATTGAAGTGAGGTGAGCTCCTGTTTTCCTCCAGGTGTACCAGAAAAGGTATTAAGCCTTTTCTGATTTAGAGGTAAATATATCCCTGCATAGAAAAGATGGCCCTGCACAGCAAATCTGAGTCTACTATAAAACTACATTTCTGTAACTTTTCTGAAAGACTATATCAGCTGTGTATTGAAAATGATCCCCCCGAGATATCTGTTCATACATACATATGCATACACATGCATATATACTTATATACAACATATGCATATATAGGTATATAAATATATATAAAATAAAAATGTGGCCCTACTTTTGAAATGAGCATTGTATGGGCTTCAGCAAGTGTTGAATTTAAGGAGTTACTGTTAACTCCTACTATTAACTCCTATTGCTATGAATCAAATACCTCCTTACTCGGAGCACTAGTTTTATCTTCTAAACTAGTTTTTATTCTTTTTTTTTTTAAAGCAATAAAAACGACCTGATGGATGCTTCTGTAATAGGTTAATCATTTGGAAGGCCTGCTAGACCACCCAGTAAAACTCAGTACAAGTATTTATGGTTATCAATATTTAGAAAAAAAACTAGCTCAAATCTTAAGTTTCTAACCTTGCACAACTCTGAGAGAGTTCTAGAGATTTCTAAAAATTTCAAAATTTCTGTACGAGGTCTGTAAGAGATGTGAGTATTCACAGCAATATTTTCAGTTTTCCTATATAAAATATTTAAAACTGTATTATTAAAAAAGGACTAAAATAATTAAAAGTTAAAAAATAAAACTTTAAAAAATTAAAAACATAGACAATACTTTAAGATAAACAATTGGCTCTTTAACAGTACTTCTCACATGGTTTATAACATAGGTCTATTCCTAGGAATAGAAGTACACATCAAAAATGGCTGACTTTAGTTAGTTTTAGGAAGAATATGAAAGTTGATATCAAAGTAAGAACCATTTCAGAATATTCTGAAATATTCTGAATATTCATTTCAGAATATTCTGAAATATTCTGAAATATTCTGAAATATTCTGAAATGGTTCTTACTTTGATATCAACTTTCATATTCTTCCTAAAACTAACTAAAGTCAGCCATTTTTGATGTGTACTTCTATTCCTAGGAATTATTCTAATTGGAGTTGAAAGATTATGGGTTTCATTATTTAGAAAAACTACATATACTGTCTGCAAGACTGGAATCATTGTCATTGCTTTTTTACAACAATCTTTCAGCAGAAATAATTGGTGTGACACTTATTTTTTAGCTGTTAAAAGAGCTGTTTAGTTTTTTGTTCACAGTCTTACCTTGGCAAATGGAGAAAGACATCTACAGATGTAAAAACAAATTTAAAAAAGATGTAAAAACAAATTAAAAACCACAGTAGTATGTGAAATTTTAAGCAAATTTAAGCATGAAAAATACAATGCAAAATATTTATATCCAAGAATTTTCAGCTAAGACAAAATTTCTTAACAGTCCAAAGTGATTTGTGTAAGCACAAGAGTACATAGTACAAGATCCTCTCAGTTAAGTGTCCATAGAACTTTCTCTGTGGAGGAGTACCAGGAGAAACAAATTCATCAAGCATCTGACCTTCTTTACTTCTTAATTAAAACGTACTCTGATCATTTGATTTCCTTGTTTTTCAGGGTTCACTGTCAGCTAATGAAGCTATTTGCAAGAGGTATCGAGGAAAACTGCAAAGAAGCAGCCAGCAACCAGAGTACAGTTGAGCAATTGCTATAGATACTGTTCCTCGAATGGGGAGAAGAAAAAATAAAAGCTCAAGGAAATTGAGTAAATATGCATTTTAGTCAAATTGACAAGTATTTTAAAATTTGAATTTTGTTTTTTGATAGATTCAGTATAATTTTAGACATTTTATTTCATCTGTGTATTTTTTAAAAAAAAGTCATTAAAATGCATCATGGAGTAGCATAATCTAAGTTATGTATGTTGGAGAACAGAGGATTGGTGTGTGTATATATTCACAATAATGCTGTATGCTTTTTTAGAGAGCTAATTTAGCAGTTGCATTGCAATAATACTTAAATGCTATGAAATACAGGATTTCCCACTGACATCAAGACAAGGTAGAATCTGTGTCCATGAGGATGTTCTTTGCTGGATTCCATAGTGCAAATGACTTAAATGCTGGAAGTTACTATTGTCATTTACATCATTTTATTCTTTTCTTTTTAAGTCAAGTTTTTTGTTTTGTAATTCTGTCTATACTTTGCAACTTATCAATGCAATTCAGAGATGCATTCCTGGCTTTAAGTAAGAAATAATAACAGTTTAGAAAAATTTTGAAAAAATGCACATGAGTATATACATCATACCTTATATACCCTATTTATAAGTGCTTCCTTGCATGCTACTTTTGGAGTAATAGAGGGGTTTTATGACTGTTTGACTGATACCAAATACCACACACTGCAACTGAAATATCTTGCAAGAAGTTCTTGGGGAAGTACCAGGAAGGAATAGGCATGGGAAAAATTTTAAATGTACTTCAAAACACCAGCATGATTTACATTTTAAAAAACTCTTATATTTAGCATATGAAAAGTTACCCTCTTCAGTAGTTATTTGGAGATTGTTTTACATACCTTCAAATATCTTTGCAAAATATGATGTTGGGTTGTTAAGTTAAAAAAAGATTTGATGAATCAAAGTGTTTTAGATAATGTTTTAACTAATTATGAAAAAACCCTATGCATTGTGAAGTCAAGGGAAGAACCTGGAATCTGATAAATCACATTTAATATGCTGATATTTTTTAATGGCAAAAACAGATTATCCTATACAGCTATGAAGTGATTATTTAAATTGTTAATTTGTGTATTGTAACATGCGTACGTGCTTGGGGCTGTGTTTTGCTCTGATTACACAAATTAATGCCTGCTTGGTAAAGATCAGAAGTTAGCCCTGGCTCTCTCCTAACTTTTTTTAATTTTTTTTGAAGTATGTATATCTCTGTAAAAATCACTACATCTGTTTTCTTGCATTTGAAAGCTTATCAAGTATATTCATGTATATTTATTGACACTTGTGTCATTCAGTTTGTCTTAGTTTCATGTCTCCTGTATCTCTCTCTGTGTAAGCCGTGACGATTGGCCAGTTCATTACTGAAGCACTTAAAAGGGCCGTTGGAATAAAAGACTTTTTTTTCCACTGAAAAGATTTCCATTCCAGTCTTGTATAATATTAACATGATGTGTTATATCATTGCTTCAAGGTATTCATACTGTTGTATTTGATAAAACACATGCAAATGATTTTTGCTTAAAGTACAGTAATACAAAGTTTGGAATCTGTTTTTCATTATATATATTTCAGGAAAATACTTGAATACTTTTCCAAAAGTAGTGCTGTTTACTGTCTTCTTTAATGCAATGAGTTGAAATGTTGATGAGTCCAGTGTTTTTCAGACAACATAAAAATGTTATTTATGCTGTATTTTAAAGTCTTATTTAGTAAATTAAACATTTATTTGAACTAAGAACTCCACTGAAAATTAAATTATGCAGTTCTGAAAAGGAAACATTTCGTAAAACTCTGACCTGTTTAAGAAGTTCTACAGCTAGTTTGGACTATTGGTGAGTTTTGGGAAAGAACCCAGATTTCAAGTTGTTTTAATTCTTGGATGGCATACGTACGATACATTAGGTGTGTGCTTAGCTCACCAGCAGATGACATTTATGAAGCACTGCAGCTGTCCAGATCATTTTCTCAATTCTGAGATCAGAAATAATTACCAACAACCGACCTCATTAGTTTACTAGCAATTTCTGAGGCTCGTATTTGGAAAAAGGGGAAGTTAATGTAGCTGTGAGTGTTGGCTGGAGAGCTGTGAAGATCTTCAGTACCTGAAGCTGTGAGCTTGACCTTTCCAAAGAAACCCACAATGAAGGTCCTGTCCTGAGAAACAAGCCACTCGGAGGGAAGAAAAAGGGGGTTCTGCAGTACGACAGTGAAGTGTAAAGAAAATAATAAGCGTGATGCAACGTAAGAAATGTCTTAGTAGGCAAGGAACATAGTTGCATTTGAATAATTCTATCTGTAGCATGACAATAAAGTATTAAGTAAATACTAAGGACATTGCAACATAGGAATAAAATGTCTTAGTAGACAAGATATATAGCTGTATTTGAATAATACTGTCTGTAGCATATTATAGTAACAAAGCACTATATGTGAGATGTATGATATGTCCAGTTTATTTTTAAAAGAACTGCATAAATAATGTCTGCTTTTCTTTTAAATCCTGTCTTGTCCTCTGGATGTAGTCTCAGTATGGAAACAATGGATGGGAACACCAGGTTTGACTTTGTTTTTTTGCCCCTGAATCTTGCTGGCTACAAGATTAGAAAAAAATGTGTTTTGTTTTATGAGGCTAAATGAATTCATTGAAAAAATAAAATTGAAATTATGTTGTACAGTAATTCTGTGGTTTTTGTCTTTTCACAAGTTGATTTGAAAAAATGTAGATCATCAAATATCTTCCTGATAAAGATACTAGTCTTGGTATCAGCAAAAAAAGGTGCAGATTAAACCAGGCAGTGAAGTAATTTTTAAGCTTCCCTTTGGATTGGCTGGAACTTTGTAGCAAGTGTGAGTGCAAATGATACCAATCATGAAGGAAAGCAACTAGTGAACTTACAGACTTGTAAGAGAATTAGCCAAAAAGTTAAGTAACTAGCTATGTAAGATAAAAATGGAGAGGGAGAAAGAAATTTAGTTATAATGCAAGTATTTAGATTTATAGATTATGTAAAAACTCTAAACTACAAAAACCAAAACTGTCATTCTAAGGAGCATGAACAATATAAATAGGACCTACTATATGTCAAAAAGATGTCTTTTTAAAATGTCACTGTAATAATTGTTATTACAGTGCATTTACTATCAAGAAGTGAAATGGTCTTCTGGATGGACAGGGGGAACATGATGGGATATACTTTTCAACACTTGAGATATTTATTCTCCTAAAGTTATGTAACAAGCCACTGTTGTAGACATGTCGTACAGCTTTATAAGAAATTCATGTTTATTAATCAACTGGAAGATATTATGTAGAATCAGAAATCCCAGAATGGTTGAGGCTGGAAGGGACCCCTAGAGCTCATCTAGTCCAAGCCCCTGCTCCAGCAGGGACACCCAGAGCACGGGGCACAGGGCGGCATCCAGGCGCCTTTGGAAGATCTCCAGAGAAGGAAACTCCACAGCCTCCCATTGGCAGCCTGTGCCAGGGCTCTTGCACCCTCACACCAGCAAGTTCTTCCTCACATGCAGATGGAAGTGCGTGGGGTTTAATTTGCAGCCATTACCCCTTACACTGTCACTGGCCACCACCAAGAAGAGTTTGGCCCCATCCTCTTCACATTCTGCCCTTGGGTGTCTGTACATATTGATCAGATCCCCTCTCAATCTTCTCCAGGCTAAACTCATTCACTCTTTCCTCATTTTATTCACATTAATTACTATTTCATATTTACAGGAGAATAGTTAACAGTTTACAGTTAACAATTTAACAGATTTTTAACTGTTAAGTTGCAGTAAATGAATTCTGTCCATAATGAAGTGACGGTCACCCCCAACATCTGCCTTTTCCTCTGAAACACATGTAGCATATACCTTGCAAAGGCTTATATATGTTCTTAATTAGTGTGAGGCTGGTCTAATTGATTTAGAGAGCATAGGCCTTTTTTTTATGCAAAGTTATGCCTTGCAGATGTTCTTAAATGACATGGCTAACATTTCACATTCTCTACCTTGCAGAAATAACTCTTTAGTGTGGAAAGAAGAATGAAAGAAAAAATTGTAAAGGAAAATAGTTGAAGACTAGGTGTTTTTTAAGCAGAAGTCACACACATTCACATGCATACTTGCATGGTCACACAAAAGCACAAAGACTGATAGTCAATCCTGGAAAGAGCAAAAAGAAATGCAAAGGAAATTTTCAAAAGAGGAAAAATACAATAAAAAGAAATAAGAAATGTAAAATACAAAATTTCTGTTTTGTTTTTTGTTTCTTAGTTTTTACTGGAGTGCATTACCTGGTCATGTGTACTTTAAAAGCATGGGAAAATTGGCACTAAAGTTTTGAATTGATAGCCAGAAGTTTGGCTGTTACAACTTGTAGATGTAATAAAAGCTTTATATCTGTTTTGAAGATATATTGCCAAAAGCCAATAATGGTCATCCTTTATACTTCTGCTCACAGACTTTAGAAAAACAAGCAGCATCACTAGCGTGGGTACTAATGGGGAATGGTAGAAGCAACTTCTTGAAATATTCTGAAATGGCTATTTAATCTGCCAAATACTCATTTTTTATGCTAGCATTTAACAACTGTGTTTCAGGAAGGAGTGACTGGCCAGCAAGAGGTAAGAAGGTTGGTAAGTCAGTCGATGCTTAAGTTCAGGCTGCATGACAGCATTTCACCCCAGCTAAGGATGTGTCCCTGTAACTCCCAGGATGGAGGATCTAAAGTCGTGTAAACCATCCTTTCCCATTTCATATATACATAGATATGCACCTATGCCATTCCTGGTTAATGTTTGTGAACTTTCAGAGATGTTGATACTTTGAAGAAGTTTAACTACCAGAACGGATGGTTTTAAGATCTTTAGAGTTACTGCGCTGCTCTGTCAAATGAATCATCCCCTCTTGCATTTTAGCCTTTTGTTCTATTCATAGTGGGCACCAAGAACAGCTCCTTCAGAGCAATCCCCTTACCCGTGTTGCTGTGTTCCCTCTCCAGTGTTTGTTGGCCTGTTCAGTATTTATATTTGACAGGCAAGGAAAAAGAAGCAGAATATTGATATCAAGAAAGATTGTTCAAAGCTGATTTCTATTTCCCACCAAAGATGTAACTCTAGACAGAAAGCTGATATTGATGAGTTTGCTTCAGGAAAAAAAAAAAAAAAAAAAAAAAAAAAAAAAAAAAAAAAAAAAAAAGTAGATGTATCTACATAAAGTCTTCAATCAGATCAGGTATCAAGTTTTGATAGAGTGGTGACTGGAGCTCTCATGGTGTGTTGAGCACAGGTACCTCATGTCAGTGATATCTATCAAACAAGAAGCTACTGAGGGTGACAATTTTGGTAGAGACTGTCATGCCCTATCTGAGGAAGTATCGAGCCGATAAAACAAGTAGTCGTCAGATGGTTGGAGGGCCGTCTTCTGAATGCCATTTCTCACAATGCTGTAATCTCGGAGGAAAGCAGGCAAAGCCTGAACAACCTAGTGTTATTTTAGTTACAAGTTTCTACTAAAGTTTTCCAGGTTTTTCTGAGAAACCTGAGGTAGCAGTTTCTGAGAAACATGCTGATAGCATGATAAGGAAATAATAAACAGTCTTATTCCCTCACCAGAATGGGCTGGTTTCACTGTTTGCTGTCCTCTGTTTGGAAGCAAAGCTGTGGCTAACAACAAAATTTGAGACTCAGTTAAAGGAAGTTTTCCTGGATAAAAGCTTTTGCAGACTCTTTGGAACTGAAACCAGGGAGAAGCACAGAACTACTGCTGTCTGCCCTTGACGCCAGCCTGAGGCTGTTTCTATGGAGAGAGCAGGCACAGCCAATGCCTCATTGTAATGCCTCCTCAACAGACTAGTGCAGAAGAGGGATGGGATGAGCTGGAATATCAAAAGATCTGTGGCTATGCAGACTTAGCCATCCAAAAAATTATCAAGAAGTGCAGTATACTTTGTACACTGTAAATTGCTTGAATTTGGGGGCTGAAGACTATTGCAATCTACACTGACTTGTTTTTGGGTGGAAACTTTACTGGGCCGGGACAAATCTGTTCTATAACACTACTGAGGAAAAACACAGTAGAGATTTATTAGCAAAGTAGACTGTGCTCATTCTTTTTCCATGGGAACTCATAGAGAATAAAGGATGAGGAAAGGTTTGCTGGCTAGCCCAGTCCCTTATGAAAGCCTCTGACACGGTGCACCTTATCCGTGGAAGGGGAGGAGGAGACTGCAGTTCCTTGCACTATGCTCCTCCAAGGTCCTAGCAAAGGTCTCTAAGGTATCCAACCCTTTTTCTCTTCTTGACAAGGCTGGAGGCAAAGGAAATGAATGTTGTCTAACTCTAGATTCATTCTTGGATAAATTCTGAGACCTGTAAATAATTTCAGGTCTTTTGCTGTAAACTTATCTTCCTCTGCCAAGGTCTTGTTTTTCACTCCCTATGGTGTCCCTACAATTCTCTATGGAGAAGACTAACCCTGAGGGCTATTAAATGGCACAGTGTTTCAAGGGGTCCCAGCTGGCCAATGTTGGCAGAAATCTCTCCAGAGGAAAGATGTTCAGTGAATTCTGAGCCTAAAATATAAAGTTTGATAGTGACACATCTATGGAAAATTGCACATACAAAAAAATCTGCTTTTACATAGAAGCAGATTATCTTGCACAGAAATATAACAGGATGGAAAACAGCATAGATAATTGTGCTTATTTTTCTCTGCTATGCAAGTTATTTGAATCTCTGTACCTAAAATCAAGAGTTACCTGTTGTAATTATTGCCACTAACTTTCAAAAGAGTTTGCCTTTATTTTTTCATTTCAGAAACTACTTTGTTATCTCCATATCTTAAAGAGAATTGGAGAGTTCTAGAGTTAAATCATTTTATGATAATAAAGCCTAGTACACGGTTTAATAATTTTACATGCCAATGTAAATACTTATTTTTTCTGCCTTACTGCAATGACTGTTTCCTTCTGTATTTAAGTCTGATCTAGTCCTGCAGCTCCCTCTACTGCAAATTGTTTCTCTTGAAAATAACTCCACACTTCAAAAACAGAGCATTCATTTTTAAGGTAGTCTGGCAAATCCACGTCTTACAGGTTCCCTCGTGATAAGATGTGCTGTCATATGCTTCATTTCAAATTTCAAACTGAGATTTTCAATTTTCTAATTGAGATTTTCTAATTTTCTTCACAAAATTCACTGTGTCCAAACAATGGTAGATATTGCACCGTTGCTTTTTGTCCCAGACAACTAAGAGATTTGAACATCATTGTCATCATTAAAAAATGATAGAAGAATAGCTCAAATCGGGGAAAATATAACTGTAAATATTAGTGCCTGGGATCCTTAAATTCTTATCCAAGTACCACACATCTGGAGAATTTGCCTGTGTTGTATGTTTGGCACACTGGTAAAGGCATTTTCAATTTCCTGTCCATCAGGTCTCATGTAGATCTAATTCCTGATTAATGAGGATTTCATGATGTTCTGCACTAAGACAGAGGGAAAAAAATACCATAATACAGCATAAATATGGAAAATAAGGCAATATTGTGCAAGCTCACATCCAGGAAGTCATGCCCTAATTATTTCTTCTATTTTTCCAGTCAGCACCATGTGACATATGGAAAGCTGGAGCAAATGTTACCAGATATGGTGTTGTTTTTCCTCTTTATAATAATTTCTGGATCTAAGCTCAGTATCACTTACTTCTTTATGCTCTAGCATCATTTCTGAGTGCCACTGTTCTCCCCTGTCTTGCTAACCCAGCCTACTCTGGGGACACATGGGTTCTCAGCTTTTCCACTTTTTCACAAATCTCCTCCTCATTGTTATCCTGACCTTTTAGTGTTTCCATGGCCTTCTTTTACTGATCCCTTCTTATGTAAAAATATGGTTTGTGTAGTACCTATCTGATTACATTTCTTTCATCCTTTAATCTCTTCTGGCCCATCTTTGATGCTCCTTTGGTCTAGCTGCCTCCTGCTCCAGCAAACAGCATATTCTTGGTATTTTCTCTGTCTGGAACTTTTCTCCTGGATTTTGGGATATAAACCTAAATCTGAAACAAGGAGCCTACTTGTTTATCTTTGGCAAGAGAAGAGAAAATTATTTGGCATCTGGACACATCTCTGAGCACAAAAATTATTTATGTTACAGTAAATCCAGGCCATACTGATCAGCTTTTATAGGTTTGTGAATGTTTTTTGTCTGCATGCTTGAAAATCCTTCAAAACTACTTTCACTGAAGAGAAATATCGAGCATATAATAAACAAATAATAATTGCAATATGAAATAATATATGGGATTCAGTGTACAAATAAGAGTATATTCTCAAAGGAAGTATTTAAAACCGATCATCACTAACCTGAGGCTGCATAACATCACCATTGGGATAAGATATTGGCATATGCATATTTCTTTTCTGTTTAAAATTGTGAGTTAAATAAAGCACGTCACTCTGAATGGTGAGTTTTCTTTTCTTATTGCTACATTAAAAGGAATCTCCAAGGAAACAGAAGTACACTGTGGTGACACTGAGATGTTTGTTCCCACTCTTAACCTTCCAACAGCCATTCTTTATCAAAAGCCTTTAAAAAAATAAGATTTCTTTAGCATGTGCAAGTATGGACAATATAAATGTCAATATTTATGCTCTAGGTATTTTTTTCCATATAGTAGAGCAATGATATACGTGCAAAAACAATTTTGCAGAAAATAGGATAGTGTGATTTCAGTGCAAATGTCCCTAACATGTACTGCTAGGAGCTGTCTTGTTTACAATGGTATCCCAAATCCACACAACATTTGATTGAAGTGCATCCTAATGTTTATAACTGGATTTCATCAGAAACTATCATAAACTCTAGAAGAAAAATGGCTGTTTCTACCACCAGAACGGCTGTGTATGCTGTGCTGAACTGGGCATTTTTAAAATTCAGCAGTATGAAGATCCCTGGGGCAGGTAGTGGAAAGTGATGAGAAAGGACACAGCACTAACAGAAAGGTAGAAGGAGAAGCACCATGCCTTCTGCCCTTGGGGGAGCAGCGGGGGAACATGCGCAAGAGAGGAAAGTACAAATCAAAGCCAGGCCGGTTTGCATTCAAGCCTCAGCCAGTGGCATATTGATTACAAAATCCAAGCTGACTACCCTTTGAAGCCTTTGGCATGTGACCATTCCACTTGAAAAATCTTATAAAAATGTTCTGAAAATCAGCCAGTCCTTAAGAGTGCCTTTGGAGTTAAGTAAAACGGAGGCAGTTCTGAGAGCAACTGGATTTCCTACCCTCTTGAGACAAGAGCAGTAAATCATCTAAATCCTCAATTGATAGAAATCAGCATAACTCCTTTGATTTTTGATAGAGCCATATCAGTTTACCAAAGGTAAAGATCTGCCACTCTATTTAGTCCATACGTATGTTTAATCCAAGCACGTATCAGATTGTATTTCACTAAAACTTTGCATAGTCTTTGTATCCATGATATTACCCCTAGAATTGTTTTCTGTCAGCTCTAGCAACAAGCTCACATTTTATCCTGTTTTAATAGACTCTGAACCAGAAGTGCTAGTCTAATAGAAGTGTTAGGTTCATTTCCAAATGAGTCCTGAGTAAGGCAAATTTGCATTTTCTAGTGAATACACAAGCTCATCTAAACAGAGGAGAGGAGAAGACAGTCTATTGACATTATGTAAAGGAGGCATATCAGTTTAAAGGATTCTGTTTGCTAAGAAGAGTGTGAAGGAGACTATTTAATTACCTGACTAAGGTTGACAAAGATAAACACCCTGTTATTATTCTATGTATTTGCTTGTAACTCAATTAAGTATGTGTACTTAATTGTATCACCAATACAAAGAAATAAATGTCGGGCTGTTTAAAAGCTAGAGGAAATGAGATGTCCCTCAAGAAACATGAAAGGTCAGGGTGTGCAGAAAGCAAGGAAGCATAAAATTATGGCACTGGTATTCAACTAAGATCAGAAGTGAAGGGCTACATTATCTGAATTCCCAATTGTAAGGTTGAATTGAGGTGTTAACAGGTCTTGAAACAGAAAAAGTACAGACTCAGAAAGCAGAGGGACACAGCACAGCAACATGAACTGAATCAAACTCTCATGGCTTTTCTACCAGGAGTGAAGAAGGAGATCTTCCATTCCAGTCATTCCAGTTACATTGAACTTTTCTCACACGTCTGCAATTCATGCTACTTGAGCTGGACTTGAGCAAGGCTTTTGACACTGTCCCTCACAGCATCCTCCTGGGCAAGCTCCAAAGGTGTGGGATCGATGAGTGGACGGGGAGGTGGATTAGGAATTGGCTCGATGGCAGGGTGCAGAGAGTGGTTGTCAATGGTGCGGAGTCCAGCTGGAGGCCTGTACTTAGTGGTGTCCCCCAGGGGTCAGTTCTCGGTCCGGTCCTGTTCAACTTATTCATTAACGACCTGGATGAAGGGCTGGAGTGCTCCCTCAGCAAGTTTGCCGACGATAGCAAACTGGGTGGAGTAGCTGATAGCCCTGAGGGCTGTGCTGCCATCCAGAGGGACCTGGACAGACTGGAGGACTGGGCGGCGAGAAACCTCATGAGGTTCAACAGGGGCAAGTGCAGGGTCCTGCACTTGGGGAGGAATAACCCTGGACACCAGTACAGATTAGGGGTGGACCTGCTGGAGAGCAGCCCCGCAGAGAGGGACCTGGGTGTCATGGTGGACGACAAGTTGACCATGAGGCAGCAGTGTGCCCTGGTGGCCAAGAAGGCCAACGGGATCCTGGGGTGCATTAAGAAAAGCGTCTCCAGCAGGTCGAGGGAAGTGATCATCCCCCTCTACTCAGCCCTGGTGAGGCCACATCTGGAGTACTGCGTCCAGTTCTGGGCTCCCCAGTACAAGAGGGATGTGGAGCTGCTGGAGAGAGTCCAGCGCAGGGCTACGAGGATGATCAGGGGCCTGGAACATCTGCCATATGAGCAAAGGCTGAGAGAGCTGGGCCTGTTCAGCCTGGAGAAGAGGAGGCTGAGGGGGGACCTGATCAGCGTGTATAAATACCTCAAGGGAGGCAGTGAGGAGGAGGGGGGCGGCCTCTTTTCAGTGGTGGGCAGGGATAGGACTAGAGGAAATGGCTTCAAACTGAAGCATCGGAAGTTCCACAGGAACTTAAGGAAGCATTTCTTCACTGTGAGGGTGGCAAAGCACTGGAACAGGCTGCCCAGAGAGGTTGTGGAGTCTCCTTCTTTGGAGATCTTTAAAACCCGTTTGGATGCAGCCCTGTGCCACGTGCTCTAGGTGACCCTGTGTGAGCAGGGGGTTTGGACTCATGAGTGAGCAGTGTGCCCTCGTGGCCAAGAAGGCCAATGGGATCCTGGCCTGCATCAGGAGGAGTGTGGCCAGCAGGTCAAGGGAGGTGATTCTGCCCCTCTCCTCAGCTCTGGTGAGGCCGCACCTGGAGTACTGTGTTCAGTTCTGGGCACCCCAGTATAGGAGGGACGTGGAGCTTCTGGAGAGGGTCCAGAGAAGGGCAACCAGGATGATTAAGGGAATGGAACATCTCTCGTATGAAGAGAGGCTGAGTGAGCTGGGCCTGTTTTCTCTGGAGAAGAGACGGCTCAGAGGGGATATGATTAATATGTATAAGTTCAGGAAGGGAGAATGCAGGGAGGAAGGGGACAGGCTGTTTTCACTGGTGGCCAGCGATAGGACGAGGGGTAATGGCCACAAGCTGAAGCATAAGAAGTTCCGTCTCCAGGTGAGGAGCAACTTCTTTACTGTTAGGGTGACAGAGCAGTGGAACAGGCTGCCCAGGGAGGTTGTGGAGTCTCCTACTCTGGAGGTCTTCAAAACCCGCCTGGATGCCACCCTGTGCCACATGCTGTAGGTGTGCCTGCTTGAGCAGGAAGGTTGGACTAGATGATCTGTAGAGGTCCCTTCCAACCTTAAATATTCTGTGAATTCTGTGAATTCTGTGAATTCTGTGACTCGATGACCTCTGAGGTCCCTTCCAACCTTCAGCATTCTATGATTCTATGATTCTATGATTCTACTTTCTGCATACAACTCTTCTTGAATGATAATATCCAATCATATCCATCATATCCAATGTATAGCAACAAGTGATCATTTCATTTTTCTAATAAAATAAGAAGAAATAAGATTATTTCATGTTTCTATTCCCCATATTAATTTTGTGATTAAAATGGCAGAAATTATGAAGAAGAGTATTTTTTTTATTTCTAAATTATTCTAGAATTCTGTGTGATCATTTCACTACCTCTCCTTCTTGTTGTGCAAACTCTTTATAATGGATGATTACCACATATATCATATAAGCCAAAGTGGTTAGCCCCATTTTCACTATATATATTAATTATCCTTAGCCTTCTGAAGAGAAGTTACACAAGGACATAAGTTATTTCCCTATGAGAGCTCTATCCAGCAAAATATGTCCTCTGCAAAACCAGACCCTCAAATGCTAGCTCTCTCTCACCCTCGTCAGGAAGATATTCTGCTGAGATGATCTCAGCCTCTCGCTGTGAAGCAGTGAGAGGAGGAGTGATGTCCATGTAGATAACAGCAAGGTGCTGGTGCGTGTTGCCACTGCCTTATGAACCCTGCAGTAGGACAGCCAGTGCTGGTTGATGTTATTTAATTACACAAAGAACTGTCATTTTCAGAGCAGATTCATAAAAGTAAGATATCAGATGACTTTTTACTGTTTCGAACTATTATTCTTTGCTGCAGGGTCAGCTGTTCTCATCAGTGCAACTCTGAGGGCAATAGAAAGCGGGCAGGGGACATAATTTGGCCATATCGATTCAGAAATCATACTTCTGGGATACTGTAATGGCAGAGGAGAGAGGGAAAGGTACCTTCTCTTCTTTTCCATTTAATCTTCCCATGGACACATTTGACAATACAAACATGTTCATTAAAGCCTCAGGAGACTCCCTTAGCTGCAATCTATCATTGAAAATGTTTGATTCAAATCTAATTTTTCTCTTTACATATATATTTTTTAAACTACCTCAACACTCTGAGAGGAAAATACTTTTTCCTTTTTTTTAATCAGTGGATCTGATAGCTGACTGGGGTATTTTTATAGCATCTGACACAGCTGACACTGCTGTTGTTCTTACCATAAATATCTGCCACATTTTTTTTAAACTGTGATTAAAGCCACTCTGCATTCTGCTGGCAAGGCAGCTGGACCTGCAGGAATTATGATAATAACACTGCAAGCTCCTTCCTGAGAAGAATGCTGTTGCTGTAGCTATGTCAGACAAGTGCTACCTTTTAAGAATGATTGTTCAGCTCTAAATGACTTTCTTCTTTCCTTTAGAAAAAAAAAAAAGGTTATTTTCCTGAAATTTTAACTAAAGAACACGCACATCCCTTGAGAGCGATGTTGTTTTTTCAGCACTGGAGCAATTACCTTCAGCTGTATCAAGCAGATGTTTAAAAGTCTGCATGGTTTCATAGATCCGAGGAATGCCCTTCACCTTGGGAATCCTGGCCTGACTTCTTGGTGGTTCTGAGCACTTCCACAGTTTCAGAAGTCATCACCCCTTGTCAATCCTAAATGCATCACCCACCACCTGGCCAATACTCCGTTGTCATTCACCATTTATGAGAAAAGGAACTATACATAAACTAGAAGATCATTATAGTCAAAATTTAGGCAGCTTTGAATGTAGATGATTATAACACCATCATTTAGAAGGGAGAACATTGTCTGGAACAGGGCAATGATTGATACTGGTTATTTGGTCCTTTATTTGCCTGCGTGGTAACTGATGAACTGAGCTTTTCTCATTTCTAACTTGACCGATATAACATTTACTCACAAGTCATTCTCTGGTATGATATTCCAGATCCATGAACAGCTTTTTAATTAGCACTGTTCTATTGATTGGGTCTATCACATTTGTTTTTTTGGCAGCAGACACCATTTGGAAGCAAAAGAAAGGACTATCTTTCTCAATACTGCAGCAAGTATTGCCCCAGTCTAGATGAGGCTTCCCTTGTGCAGACATGAGCAAGGGCATAATCAGGACTCTGAATATCTTGTGATCTTTGGAATATGCGCACTAAGGCAAACGGAAGCTGTATACTCCAGCAAAGACAATATATGGCACATAGTAAAGCTGCTTCAGGAAGGGATCAGGGGAGTCATGGAGCCCTGAGAGGAGCATCAGCCAAAAATACCACAAATCTAGTACTCACTGAAGAACTTTTCTCTTGCATAGAGGCATCGACATCTTACCTCTCTGAGGGGAAACATCTGTCAACTCTGTTGTGCTTCTACTGGCCACCCTAGCCTGCACTTTGGAGACTGCCACCAGCACCAGGCAACACTGGTTGTCAGGACGCTGGCATTTCTGAAAGACAGAAGAAACAAATGTCTGAAAGACATTTGTTTGCTCAATGGTTGGGCCTTGTGGTGCCTTGAAATTCACACGCAGCTTCCTCTAGCTCGGTCAATCTATTGAATCCGTGCTGCAGACCAAAGGACACCTGCAGTTTGGGTGCAGGTGCCCATTCTGCTGCATAGATCTTACAAGCTCAGTCTTCTTACAAATCCCATATGTTGGCTACATGGAAATGACCATACAGTGCATTTCCTGCTGACCCACAAATAGAGATAAATGCAGTAGACATATGTTTTGGGCAGCCCAAGGCAGCAGCACGGGCACACACTTGCTTATTGGTCTTTAACACTGTCTGAAACCCAGTCCTCTGCAGCTGACTTGTGCCCTGCTGCAAAGGATCAAGAAGCAGGAGCATTTCCAGGCTCTGTGCTCATCCTTTTGCCAAGATCAAGTGCCTCTGAATTTACAGGCAGGGCTGTGATGGCACCATTTCCCCTCTTAGCAGCCTGTTCATGCACTAAGCACGAGGTTTAGCGAGGCGCTGACCTGAGTAAAGAGATGAGCAACGCAGCAGTCACTCGTACGTGGCCAAGGCAGCAGTGCTGGTAGCATCTGCATTCCTGAGCAGGGCTAATCCTTGTGGCTGGAAGGGAGGGAGCAGGAACACAGAGAACATGCCCTGTCAATGAGAAAACTTGTACCTGCACTATTACATTATTGCTGATGTGAATCAGGATCATATTGACTAGGAATCTGTTGAGAAATAGTCTAAAAGCACGGGTCGTAAGAATAAAAGTTATATGTAACCAGGTCAGTCTATAACTCATGTACATCCAGAGGCATTGTGACCCCCTATTCTTGCTATATTGAATAATTAATGTGTTTTTTGCACTAGAAGGAAATAATGTGCATGAAATAAATGATGCAAAAGAAATGACATTAAATACCATTGCCATCTTCTCATACTGATACTTAAAAAAAAAAAATCAAAAACAAGTACAATGGAAAAATAATGATACTAACAACCAGGGTCATTTTTAGGTTATTAAGTGGTCCAAATGCTTACACAGAACACATGGTCATTAGCTAAAGAGTCAGCATTAGGAGCTTGAATTCAGGTGTAAATGAATTTGTTGCAGTGTCTTCCCCATTCTTTTGCAGTATAACATTTCAATGTAAGCTTTCTATGTCTAGTTACTCAGGCCCAGAGAGCTTAACCAGGTGGGGCTGCATGACAGCAGGGTTTTGGAGTCATGATGTTAAGATGTCAGTTGTCATTGTCCTCATCTGTGCTGAAATCACTTGCATTCGAAAGTGCTGGAGAAAAAATAATATCAAACTTTAAAGCAAATATAATCTATTAAATTTGCACAAGCAGCCTGGCTGCTTATTTTGAGAGTATTCATCTGGCTGTGGACAGCACCAAGGCTGCAGACAGGGACATGTGGTGTTCTCTACATGTAACTGGACAGGAAAGGAGGGACCATCTGGGCTTAGGAGAGGTTCTGGGCTAGGCAGCAAATGGAATAGAAAATATATAGGAAAGAAAAGCATGTAGAAATCGCATTGTGCATGGGGACACAGTCAGTGAAAGGCAGAGGACAGGACCTGCATGTAAGATGCCACACTTGATCTGGTGCACAACCAGGAGACTGCCTGGTTGCTAAACACTTTGACTTTCATCTTCAATACGTCTTTCAGGTCTCATAGATAAGACCTGCATCAAATATTTCAGGTCAAGCATGGCACATGCATTATGCAGAATTTTTGCCATGGTCTTTAGACAGACTCTCAGCAGATTTAATGCCATCACATTTCCTGAGATGTCTGAGATGTGAACTTACCTTGAGAATTCTGGCTACTAGCTCTTTTTGATGTGTGACCAAGTCAATGATCAGTACCAGCTAGTCCATGGTCTCCAAGGAAATTTGTGAACACACTTTTCAAATACAAAAAGCGATCAATTTGTGAGCCTGCTCCTAATACCAGGCCCCCAGATTAGACCAAAATTAGAATTCCTTCTCTGTTCATCCCACTAAACCAAAGACGAAGGATGGAAAATAGCTGAGTATAATTCTATGCACAGTGCTTATATCCACTGCTGGACACCATGATTGCAGTGTCCATCTGCAACGACCACCTGCACTTCATGAGTATATTTGCAAAATTTTTGCAAATTCTTGGTGTCTAGAAGTACTTGTAAAAAAAATGACACTTGAATACCAAAAACTCTACACTTCCTCTTGGATTTCCTTCCCTTGGCCCTGTCTTACTCCTGGAGAGTTACTGACAGTGGTTTGAGCAGATTTCTCTACTTTTCTACTAGTAGTCTGACAATGTGGAAAATACTACATGAGCTAACCACAAGGGACTTGCTAAGCAAAATTGCAACATTTGCACTGGTGACAACTTGTCCTTTTGGATACTGAGTGCTGGAAGAAAGAAATTGTGTGTCTCTAAGACTGCTTCTTTTTTCTCGCCCCCCCCCCCCCCCCCCCCCCCAAAAAAAAAAGAAGTTAAGAAGTCACAGCCTTGAGGAAGGAATAGAATGGGAAAAAAAATGTGGGCAAAGCTGGGACAAAGCAGAGAGTCACAGTACAGTGTGATGAACTTGCATGTCTTGAAATCACCTTTAAGGCATGAGGGCATAAATGATCCTAAATGGAATGAATGCCCAAACTCCTGGGGAGGTGTTAGGAATCCAGGAAAATCAATTCTGTGGTCTGAGGCAATTTCATTGTGTCTACACATAGACACTCATGCCTAGAGAGGGAAGTTTACCCTACTTTGGAAGCCTAAACTGGGGCACAAGGAACTTAATCACTGAGTCTATATACAATGAGTAGTATTCTTAATAAGTTTAAGTCATTCTTCTCTTTGTCTTTTGTTACAAAACAGACATTTTTCACTCCTGTATTCATTTTCTTACCTTACTTAAAAGAGTGTTTCATGTATAGAGTAGATTGCTTGTGATATTTTTTCACTGATCATTGTGGCTTGATGAAACTGCCATAAAAGCTACTCTATAGCTTGAAAGAGCAGCATGAACCTGAATGATGTAGCTGAAAGTGTTGCCTTCCTCCTCTGTGCTGTAGGAAGGAACTTGGATCAGCCAAGCACGTACCCGGCCTGGGGCCAAAGTCTGCCCTTAGGAGAAACATAGCAGAATTATATTCTCTTGAAAATATTATAGATATCACAGGCTTTTATTGATCCTGTGTGTTCTTTAAAATCTGGCAAATAATTCAATTTCTATTACAATCTATGATGTCTTGAAGGGACTTGGCCATTTGAAGGCAAGAGGGTCAGGATTTTACTCCTAGTTTTGGGGGATATTGTGTCATTTCAGCTCATTTATTTTCATTACTTTGTTCCTGTTCTTAAAAAATGTTTCATGTGGCTGTTTTGACCTCAAAAAACAGAAGTCTATATTACTCCTTGTGGCTTTGTTGGGAATGGAATGCTTTCTGTGATTATTATGGGAGTATTACTTGAGTACAGTTCATGTCCGGCCAACACAGCCATCTCTGGCTTCTCCCCAGCCATCATTTCCAAAGCATCTTTTTAATGTCAGTGTTCTCTTTCCCCAAACACTGTGTTCAAAGTTTTCTCTTTATATTTACTGTCTTTCACCTGCTATTCAGGCCAGGTTTCGTAATGAATGGAGGTACCTTTTTGGACATAGACTCTACAGGACACATAAGCAGCCAGCTGTAGGTCATGTTGCATAAAAGTGAGCAGTCATATAAATTAGAAAACAGGAATATTGTATCATTTCTTGTCTATGCACTTTTTCTAATCACTTTTAAGAATTTCTGATCTGTATCCCTTTATGTGCCTGAGTTGTGCTGGTCTAACCTGTTTGTAACCTAGGACAGATGCAGCCTTCCAGCTTCTCTCCTCTTTCCCTTTCTCGTCTTCATCAGCGGTGATGCTTGGCTTTTCTTGTTATTTGGTTGAAGGCACAAAGACTTCATTAGAATCAGGCTTCCAAAGACTCCTTTCTGGGATCTCATATTTGAGGAACACGAGGTGTGAGATTGATATCACTAGGACAAGGAAGCTGGGAAGTGTCCGACCTGCACCCCATGACTAGGACACTGTGGCTGCTGCCACTTCACCCTGCTTGAGCTTGGGCTTGCTGAGGCTGAGCCCTGCAGTTCAAGAAACTATGGGAAGTTATTACCTTCAGAAATGATATAATCAAATGTATTTGTCAGAATTTCTACAGGTTTACCCTGAGAATAGCAACTCTTTGAACAGCACAAATTTTATTATATGAATATATCTGACTATAGACCCATATAGCTTTACATACAATATCTTCTATGTGTTTTACGTACAATATCTTTTTAAATTATGCAGTTGTTTGCAATTCAACCCATCCAGTATAAATTCTCTAGTTTCTTTATACCAGACCATATATAGGCAAAACTTCTGTATCTGTACAGATAAGGTAATGCTAATGCAAGGTTATTGAACACTGTACTGTAACATCTAACAAAATACAACTTTGGCTTGACATTTACATTTCTATAGATTCCAAATCCTTGATTTCTTCTTTATCTTGGAAGCTTGGACATTCATGTCATTTATAGCAGATATTCAACATGTGAGGAAAAAAAAAAGGTCAGTGCAAGTAGACATTTATTTGTTTCTGTAACATTTCCCAAATGAAACTTTTAGCCTAACTGCTGTATGTACTGGTATCTATTGTGCAGATGCAGCAGAGAGCCTATTAGCAGATAATTAACAAAGACACACATGTATGCATGTCTTAGTGACACCGAAAAGCCCAGTTCCCAAATTAATGGAGAGGAAAGATTCAGCCATATTAAGGGCTGTGCTGATTCTGCCATCTTCAGTAGAAGCTGCTTGATCAAGCAAGTATTGAACTTAAGTTTTCACTAGACTCTCTGCTTTGAACAATTCTGAAGATAAATTCCTTTTTAGGACAGCAGATCACAGAACAAATCAGTAATTATAAAATGATTCACTGATACAACAAGCAACAAATACTTGCTTACAAATAATTAAAAATAACAAAGTAAGGATTGCATACTACAAGGGATTGCTGAAATAGGAGCTGAAATTCTCTTCCCAGCAGGCACAGGCAGTGCTCTGTTCCCTCTCCCAGCATGGGCAGGTTGGTTATGGGATACAACTGCAACTGGGCAGATGTATACAGACTCTCTTTGCCTTCATCACAAGTACCCAGAAGCCAAGTTTAAAGGCTGATTGACCACAGCAGTTCATCATCACAAACAGCCCTCATATACTGCAGTTATCAGGATGTTTGCTGAGGTGACACTGATTTCACAGGATCCCCTCCCTTCTCTCCTGGCCAGAGGGCCTAGAACATCCTTCAAAACAGAAAGCTTCTTCAGCCTTTGAAGGAAACTTTTGGCAAAAATAGATCTTCAGGTGATCCTGAGGCTGTGGACTATGAGTGCTCCTAGGTACTGCATTCTATGAGAAAGGAAACTGAACATTTTCCCAGGTGCAATTTAAAACAGAAAAAGTATTTATCCTTCTTACCTCAACTGTAGAGCATCAATAGCCTCCCCAAATGCCTGTTATTGAAGTAAATTGTTTTGAGAATACTTTCAATGTAACTTTTTTTTTTGCAGCTTACTGAAATCTTTGCATGCACATGAGTTAGGATGTTAGCTGTTAAATAATAAGACTATAAAAGATATTTTGCAATTGTGTTGCTCATACATTTAGGTGGCTTTGACTTTTGTCAGATAGTTTCTCATCAGAGAAACTTACTTAACTAAATGCTAGCAGCAATGACAACTGGCAACTCTAATTACACTTGACAGAATACAAGACGTTGTTTTTCCTTCCTACCAGATGCTTCCACTGCTGCAGGCTCTCGCAATCTACTAATTCTTGCCCCTGGTAGAACTTATTAAGACACGCACCTGTCATCTGGGACATCACAAATATGTGGCAAGACATGTAAAGTGTAACAGTGTGCAGCAGAAGCGCCAAAGCAAACAGCCTCTTCCTGTCACAGAAGACTACCCTCAAAAGTGAGAAATTGCGCGAGGTAGACACTTGTCACGGAGGTGACGTGATGGGTTCTGCAACGCCGGCACCCGGGGGTCGCATCCAAAAAGGTACCAGGGTGCATCACTGTCCAACTACCTTAGTGCTGATGTGCTCCTTTAATCTCCACACAGTCATTTACACATCTTAGCCACCCAAGTGGTTTCATAGCCTCATGCTTGATTAAGTAGCCGAGGCAGACAGGGTGATCTAATGACTGCTGTGATATGATACTTCAAGGCACACTGACTCAATGTTTTCTGTTGCAGATAAATCACAACAAAACAATCTGTCAGCACACACAGATGTATTTTTCCATGTTTGTTTGGTGTAGGAATTTTCATTTTAACATCACATTCATTTGCCTTCAATGTATAGAAGGAATTGACCTAATTTTTGCTGTCAGGCACAAGGAAGGCAGAGCAATAAAGCTGCCCTGGGCAGGAAACCCCCTCACCATATTTCCAAGATCCTGGAAGAATCTTCTTAATGCGAAGAACAAGATCATAAGAAATAGGCATACACCAGCAAGTTTACTAGCAAGATGCTAACTTAAAATGTCATATTATTGGGAAAAAAACAAGTAGTACTCTCCCAGTTGATTGATACATCTGTGATTCTAACTAATATACATCAGCAAGCAAAACTTTATGCTTCTCCCATCTACTATCTGTTAGTAATGAATTCCAGTAAATACTGAGGCAGATCTGTAGACCAAGTGTGCCCAAGAAATGTGCAGGAAACTATCTTGTTATATTCCAATGGAAATGTATCACAAGGAACGGAATTGGAAAGCCAATTCCAGACAGAGTCCATCCTAATCTAATGAGGGAAGAGGCATGTGTGCTGGCACTGAGAGGAGGCAAAAGTCCCTTTTCTTCTTCCTAAACTATCTGCACCACACCATACTCATGATGGAAGAATCAGAACTTTTAGAGCATTACAATCTGCTATTTCTTCCACTTTATATGAACTGAGGAAGTGTAGAAGGGCAGATGAGTGATTTCCTGCTGTTTGGGAGAAGAAAAATCCCTGCTACTTCATCTCTGGTTTACACGTTGCAGGTAAAAATCCTTCTTATTTTGTTCCTATAGTTATAACAAGCAAGGCAGGCTTGTTTGAGCCTGTTACAAAGAAAAGGGCAAATAACAAGCAAGTGAAATTAAACAACCTCTTATAAAGTTTGGGAGGGAATTTGATATTTAGCGAATTATATTTTTCATGTCTTTCTATCCCAAGAGCCTAGAGCTTTCATGATAACTAGTCTGTATATTCTGAGCCCAGAAGTAGTCATAACTTTTCAAAAATAGGTTTTATATGCTTAAAAAATAATTCATATTTTAATGCTCAGATATCTCAAGACCTTCTAGAATTTTTTTTTTCCACTGACGTAAAGGTTTCCCATTTCTAGTCATACTCAATATAGCACATATGGGACATTAAAGCTAAGACATTTCTGGGTAAAGAAAATTTGTCACTATAGTTGCACTGATTTTTACCTTTCCAATAGCTCACACAGGTGTCATTTTAGGAGAAATTCCATGTCTGAAATGGAAAAGAGGAAATATTAGTCGTAGGAATCTGTTCCCAATTGGTAATTGTAGAAATAAATCCTAGGTGATGGGGTTTGAGAGGCAGATAAAGTGATCAAAGGCGTGTGATAAACTCAAATCTAACAAATGGCTGTAGTTTGACACTCCGTCTCAAAATGTGCTGCTGCATGTCACAGGTTGGTCTGTGAGACTTGTTGATTTATTCTTGAAGAACTGGAAGAGACATCAACACACAACTGACCAAAAGACAGAAGCTGTTCTTATGGTTCTCCTAGAAGTTCTTATGGTTCTCCTAGTTAGGGCTCACTCACATGGAACAGATTCCCATATTGGTGTGACTTGCCTGTACAGAGAGCCTAAAGAACAGCCAATCCACAGCCACAGGTATTTCCCTATGGGAAAGGTTAAGAAATAAGTCAGCAGAAGAAAATTGCTGATAGGTAGATCTCAGCTAGGGAATCAAGATCATGGGGCACCTTAAATATTATCCAGTGCTCAAATCTCAATCCTGGTCAGCTACTCTTGGGGTGGTGCCCTTGAATCACTGCATGTAGGGAACTTACTCATCCACTTTGCCCTCCTTTTTCTTCATAGGGAAGCTCAGGAAGTGTGGGTTAGGTGAGTAGACAGTGAGGTGGATTGAGAACTGGCTGGATGGCAGAAATCAGAAGGTGGTGATAAATGGGGTCGAGTCCAGTTGGAGGCCTGTGGCCAGTGGTGTCCCCCAGGGGTCAGTACTGGGCCGGCACTGTTCAACTTGTTCATCAATGACCTGGATGAGGGCACAGAGGCACCCTGAGCAAGTTTGCGGACAACACCAAGCTGGGTGGAGCGGCCGACACTCCCGAGGGCTGTGCTGCCATCCAGAGGAACCTGGACAGGCTGGAGAGTTGGGCAGAGAGAAACCTCATGAGGTTCAATAAGGACAAGTGCAGGGTCCTGCACCTGGGGAGGAATAACCCCAGGCACCAGGACAGATTAGGTAGGGGTCGACCTGCTGGAGAGCAGCTCCATGGAGAGGGATTTGGGAGTCCTGGTTGACACTAAGTTAACCATGAGTGAGCAGTGCCCTCGTGGCCAAGAAGGCCAATGGGATCCTGGCCTGCATCAGGAGGATGTTGCCAGCAGGGACAGGGAGGGGATCCTGCCCCTCTGCTCAGCTCTGGGGAGGCCGCATCTGGAGCATTGGGGGCAGGTCTGGGGTCCCTTCCAACCTCAATCGTTCTGTGATTCTGTGATATTAGAGCCATGCTTTAATGGTTTCTTTGAGTTTGGACTTCTTGACACTGGATGACATAGTCCCTGTCCCAAAGAAGCTGCACTCAAGAGAGGTCATTTTGAGCTTTCATTTGAGCATTTGATTGCTTGTTTAACTTTCTAGCATGTACTTGCAATGAGGGAATGAAGGACATCATAACACGTACATACATTCTTTGTTTTTGGCTACTCTGTTGAAAATAGGGTGGAATGGAAGAATTCATTTTTGTCCCATATTTTATCATAAGCAGTATATATAATTTGTCCAAATTTTTAAATACAGTTAATTAAATTATGAAGATTTCTGATACTAAATAAGTAAACATATTTCGTGCAAATAGACAATATTGAAGTGTAAGTTCTCCTGACTTTTCTGTACATGTAGGTTAAACCCAACACTTAGTGTCTCTACTTTTGCTATAAAAGTAAACTACTTTTAATGACATTGTACTCTCTAATTTGTTCTCCAGCTGGGTTACATTTTCTATAGCTAGTTTTTCAAATACATAATGACACTGTATAGCTTAGGCAATTATTTCTAATGTTTGGGCATATTTATCAAATAGAGTCCAAGTATTGATTATCTGTAGAGAAAGTCTAAGCATTCTTTCAGACTTTTTAGCTTACAGGGGGCTTTCATATTTATTGGTGGAATAAAGGTTCATTTTGTGTTCTAGTTTTTTATCAAAGCTCATTAGGACTTTTGGCTGCAGGTTTACAGCAAAATATTGGCCTGCTTTTTACAACTGTTGCCATTGATTGATTAGTCTGTTCATTTTCAAATTTGGTGCATCATGCTTTTTTTGTATTTAGATCCATGCAGCTGGTATGAAACGAGAGAACTGCTTCATGTCACAAAGATTATCTTCAGTTTTTAAGACTAAGCATGTCTTAAGTTGCTGCTTTTTTCTTTTTGGTTGCTTGTCGGCAGGTGTTCTGTCACCAAAATATTTCCTCTCCATCATACATTTTACAAAGGAAAAAACTCTTGGGAAGAATTAAAACAGTAGCCTGCTATCTAAGTATATGTATAACCAAATCCTTGAGATATTGGCAAGGATAAAATTTCATTTCTGTAAGATGCAATCCATGTGATAGGCCATCAAGCATTTCCGCTGAAAAACCTCATGTATAGTAGAAGGTTTTCAGAAATGGAATTTTAAAAGTGCTAACACAGAGAATTTCTGGGAAGTTTAACTTGACATTTTTGAATTCTGAATTCCAGAGATTTGTTGTTTGTTTTGTGAATATGTATCCAGTTGCGATTATTTCAGCAGGTAGTGGAATACATAAGAAGAAAACAGAAGGCACAAAGTAGTAGTGCACATCTAAGTGGTGTCCACTAGCTGCCAGAAGAACCATTTAGCTCCATTGGGTCCAGCTCCTCAGAGGTCTTCAGACCCTGCTCTCTTTGTCTGAGGTGCACAGTGATATTCCGAACACTTAATTTCTCATATTATACTTCACTGTCTAAACTTTAAGCAGTAAAATAAATGTATTTGGCCAGCAAATGTTGATTATTGGTTATTTGTATAAAGTGGAGTAGATCCAGCAGTAGAGTAAAAGCTGTGAAGTCCTCAGTGGCCTCCTGGTTAGGCATACTGGTGTGGGTAGGGTTTTCATGGGTTTTCATGATCTAGACAAGACCAAATAGGAAGTCAGTCTTATCTTTCCTGTCCTATGCAAGTCCATTATCTGGCCCCATGGGCGAGCTAAGCAGCAGAATCTACTTTGGGACTCCCTCTTAGATTTCAAGGAGTCAAATCCCAGAACCAGACAGCTAACGGACAGCTAATGGGGTGACACCAGCTCAGCAGACAGCAAGAAGTGGGGTACCAATGACAGTAGATAACAATGGAGCAGTCTTTTTTTTTTTTTTTTTTTTTTATGAGACCTCAGTTCTCTTGAATTTCTAGTGAAAATATGGGCCCTGGTGCATACTTCCCACCTTGTTTCAGCCCACTGACCAGTGCGAGATTATTTGTTTTGTGCTGATGGTTGCACAAAGACTACGCATTATCATGCTGGATTCCTAGCCCTGTAGTATGACAGATGGAAAGGGAAGTGAATCAATCAGAAATGGAGTAATTCCATAACCTAGAGCTAGGAAATATGCTGGGAGTCATTTTTGTATTCTGTCTTCAGAATATTATCATGTGGTCTGTCCAGTCTGCTTTTAAATCATTTTAGAGATGTGACTTCTGACACTTTTCTTGGAAAGTTATTTCACAGTCTGTTAGCCACCCCTGTTACAATTTTATCTGGGTAGTCAGCTCAGATATCCCTTACTACCTTTATATGTAGTTATAATCTTTAGAACTGCTCAGAACTATCATCTCCCTAATGCTTCACTGTTTATTAGATCACAGAATCACAGAATGGTTGAGGTTGGAAGGGACCTCTAGAGCTCATCCAGTCCAACCCCGTGCTCCAGCAGGGACACCCAGAGCACGGGGCACAGGGTGGCATCCAGGCGCCTTTGGAAGATCTCCAGAGAAGGAGACTCCACAGCCTCCCTGGGCAGCCTGTGCCAGGGCTCGGGCACCCTCACACCAAACAAGTTCTTCCTCACATGCAGAGGGAACTGCCTGGGTTTCAACTTATACCCATTGCCCCTTGTCCTGTCACTGACCACCACTGGGAAGAGCTTGGCCCCTTCCTCCCTACATTGTCCCATCAGGCATTTATACATATTGATCAGATCCCCTCTCAACCTTCCCTTCCCCAGGCTAAACAGGCCCAGCTTGCTTAGTCTTTGCTCATATAAGAGATGCTCCAGTCCCTTAATAACCTTTGATGATACCCACGACCATATACAAGCTGTAATTTGTACAACTAAAATTTATATTCACAATATTTACAGGCTTGATATAATTTTATATTCTAGTCTATGTCCTAATTTCACCAGTAATTATATCTTTATTTTTTATACCTCATGCAGAAAAAGAAGTGAGCATCTTTTCTGTTTAATTAGTTTGGTTTCTGACAGCTTTAATGTGCAATGCTGTAAAGAACTGCAAGGTTAGAATTTTCTGCGGTCCACAGAAGTACAAAGAAAAATAAATATATTCTCCTTATAAAATAGAAACAACATTTTATGGGATATTAAAATATTTTCCCTCCTTTGTTTTCTCAAAGTGCAGAACTGTTCATTTTGCAGTGTAGGAATACAGGATTGTCATCCTTGCTCCTAAAACAAAATATGCAAAAACATATTCATAGTAAAATGCAGATATTCCTCATGACAGCATGACAGTCAGATGTCACATGCAAAATGTTATCTATTGATATTCCTAACATTAGGTTTCACTGCATAGTAGGACCTTTTTCTGCATAATAAAATGCATAAAGAAAGTATAGCTGCTACTTGTTATGATATTTTGGTAGAAAATTCTGTCTGGAAATTCATAACTGATGTCTTTTCACTGAAAGAATATATGCATAAATTGGTAACAATTACTTATTTCTTTTTTTTTCTCCTATTTCCTGTGAGAAATTATGAAAAAATAAAAATATAGTTCCAGATTTTGGAAGTGAACCTAATTGTGTTAAAAACAAACCACTACCTAACAGACTTCAAGATATTTTATGAGCGATTAGGATGAAAATAACCTGTGATGATTCTGTATAATCAATAATAACAGTGATTATGACTGCCATGATAATGATAGCAGTAATAATAGCAGTAATCAGAACAGTATTATTTAGAAACGCAAGTCAAGACCTGCACTCCACTGTGCTTTACAAATACAAAATCTTTGTCAAGTTTAAATCCCAGGACCACCTGGACTCTCAGGTGATCTCTAAATTATTAGCGGAAAGAAGGATAGCTGTTTGGGGTTTTTTTCCCCTTTCAGTGAACAATATATGTGATGTGCTCTAAACACAGTTGGTATCACATCCATCTTCTCCCCTCATTCATTACAGTGCGATAAAAATATGAGCAAGCATGTAAGAAAAGATATTTGAAAACCACAGACGATATCTTTTATGAATAGCACGTTAGAATCAGACTTTTGAAAAGATATCTCCTTTATCAATTTTTCCTACTATATATCCACTTGAGAATATTTCAACCTCTGGCCTTTTCAGCCAAACTTTAGTGTCCTCAATATTCATTTCCTGGTGTTTGGTTTCCATCTTGTCGAGTGGCTGCTGTTGATTGACAGACCAAAATCTAAAACAGTGTCTGAAAATACCAGCTCACTTAGAGCTTCTCATTGGGTTAATGTAGTCACCTTCCTCCATTCTCTCAAGCTCTTTCTAATCCAAACAAAGCAGGTCACAGAGGAACACCAGCCAGTCCAAAGACTGTGACTGTCTTTAGCAGTTCCTTAAATTAACCATGTGCTACACAATGGGATCTGGTTATAGAGCTCACTGTGATCCATACTTCTTCTATGCAAAAATAGATAGAGACTGCAGTTTCAGGAGAAGGTCTGATTAAAGTAGAGCAGCCTTTCATCTCCATTTCAATGCTTTCTTTTAGATCACCATGTACCTGACTAACATGTAAAGCTTCTTGATAGAAAGATCTCAAGCATCATTAAGGTGGAAGATAAGGATGAATTTGAAGAAGAAAATGAGTTTTTTTCCTCTGTCTTTTAAATGGAGGGGGAAAAAAAAGCATTAATTTCTTTTCTGGAGAGAAGGCAAAATATTGACATGGGATCGCAATTCATAATCTAAAAAAAGATTCATAATCTAAAAAAAGATTGGAGGCCAGGCCTTCAAAAAGTAAGTTACAGGACAGTCAGTTTGGCACTCCTAACTTTTCCATGACTATCATGAATGCATGGTCCTTGCTTACATAAAACCCAGCCTGTACGTGAGAAGAAAAATATTTTAATGGTCCAATGCAGGCCCTTTCTGAACATGTTTTGTGTGAATATTTCTGAAAATCAAAAGAAATTAATTGAAGAGAAGTATCCTCAATTTCAAACAATCATCTCTAGCAGATTGCAGATAGTTCCTGGAGTAGTGTTGGAAGTAACAGTAATAAAAAGCTGTTTTTCCTATGTGTTGCACAGCAAGGCCTTCTGGTTTTCTGGCAAGATCTGGTGACCCATGACATCTGGGCTGACTAATCTGCATGAGGTCAAAATGTCAATGAACGAAGAATATTGAAGTTTTCTTTTTTTTTTTTTTCCCATGGAAATATCTTTTGTAATATTTGAGTGACTTTATGTTGGCAAGATTCCAGCCTCTTTGAGCTGGCTTTCTGTAAATTTTCCCGTTATTAAATCTGACATGAATGTTCACAGAGAGCGCATTTCAGCACCTATGCTCTTATCTATAAGGTCTTATACCTTACTCAGCAGAGTAAAGCCCAAAATCCTTCCCACAGCACATGAAGCAATTTGATTACTACCTGTCACATTTGCTCTGACCATCTTTCTCCAGAGAAAGAAATTTGCTGTGCAGGGTGTAAAACACCCTCTTGTGCAAACGGATCCATGCCTGCTGACAGAGTGTGTTGTGGCTGACAGTGACAAATGCCAGGGAAGGCACTGGGGACAGGAACACATCACTGCTCCCTATCTTTTGGGAGCAGGGGACCATCTGCCAGTTCCTCAGCACTTGTTTCCAGTTCTGCATCCCAGAAGGAAGGCAAATTTTGCTGAATCTTACTCAGTAGCCACCAGCTTCTGCTAGTGTTTTCAAAAACAGACCTCTATGCAGGGTGGACCAGGACTAGCATCACAGTCACCAGTGGAGAACTCATCCATAGTAGTGCACAGATTGCAACTAAAACCTGTCTGAAAAGAACATCTAAAATGTTCAAATACTTACAAGGAAATCCTCACAGCTCTCTTCTGACAAGCTGTGAGGATTTCACCCTCAGATTTAGCACTTGGGTTGAAATTAAAGGAACTTGAATCCTAATTCCACTGGTAGCCCTCTTGCTGCACGCAGTAATTTCATTCCTCAGCAGCTCTGGTTTTGTGCTGCAAATGCGGACAAGCACATGCTTGACCCCATTGCATCAGAAATTCCTAAGAAAAAGATGGGTGTTACTGAACCTCCCTCACTGCAAATAGTAGCATGGACAACAGGGAACTGTCTTTCAAATAAAATGGGAAACAGAATTTAAAAATCCCACTTATAGGACAAATTTACCAGGTTTAAAACTTGTTTTACTAAACAGAGAAGAGGAAAATATTGTCATATCGAATAAGCTGTGGTAAAGAGAATCAATAAGGGAGAACACAGTTGAAACTGTTCTGATATAAAGATTTTGTCTGAAAGGCAATTTGTATTCTTTCCAATACTGCTTACATCCTAGTCTTTACCTCAGAAAAATTAGGCATCAGAGAAAAGTCTCATGATCCACTGAACTGGACATTTAGAAAATAATAACCATTAATTCAAGGAATAAATTAACCTGTAATTCCTCATAACTTCTCACCTATGGTTGGTTAACAGGACTCTGTTCTCTCAATCCCTCTCTCTTTTTTTTTCTCATTTGCATTAAAGTCATTTTCATTTCCCATCAAAACCTTCAGGTTCTGTTTAGTAAAGTGGATGCTTTACATATGGGACTCCTCATATAACCAGGAATTGCCAGGAGCTCTTCCTTAATTAGCTCTGCTACTGCAAATGTGCATTTTAATTTGAGTGCATATTTTTACAGTAGTGAGATAAAGAAAAGAAAAGAAAAGAAAAGAAAAGAAAAGAAAAGAAAAGAAAAGAAAAGAAAAGAAAAGAAAAGAAAAGAAAAGAAAAGAAAAGAAAAGA